>NW_028187188.1:2271937-2300560 GCF_003343005.1 Rhea americana | reverse complement strand
GTCCCCGGCGGGTGGCCGTTAACGACCGGGCGACATGACGCGGCAGAAAGGTGCTGCCCGGCGCGCAGCTCCCCAGGGGGTTAATAATTAAGCTAAAAAGTCGCTCCCCCCCCCCTTTTTTTCTTAATTGGCACCCGCAGCCCAGATGTTACGTGTGCAAACACTGACGTTCGTTGTTCACATAAATATTAAAGATCGTGGCAGCGAGGCTCCAGCTCCGGTGACAAAACCCAGCCCTGAGGCCTCGGAGGAAAAAGCTGAGCTTGGCGGTGCGGCTTTGCGGCTTCTCTGCGCAGTGCGAGGCAGACGCCGCTGAGGCACGCCAGCGGGAGCGGCCTCACCAAGGCGATGTCCAGAGCTGGTCCTTGTCCCCYGTGGGCTCCAGCCCGTGCAGCGGTGCTGAGGGCGCGCAGCGGCGCAGGTGGGGTGGCCCGCGGCCCTGCTCGGCGTGGGGCACCCCAGGGTGCCCGTGGCGGTTTCAAAGTGCTCAGGAGCCCGGGATGCCGGGGCAGGTAGGTACACAGATAACCCCAGCTGCCAAAAATTTCAAAATCCAACCTGTTTTCACCTCCTTTCTGTGGCCTGCCCACGAGGTGCAGGAAATCTCGGTTTGGCCCCTCCAAGGTTTTAGCTGTGTTCCTGCATCTTGTGTTGGCTGAAACCCTGAATGGTCACCTGTCCCAACTGGTGGGGAAAGGAGCAATCCTTAAAAAAAACCCCGAAACCAAGAAAACCCAAAGGCAGGGCTTTCTCCAGTCCGTGCCTGATGGCCCAGTTTTGCTCCTGAAGCCGTAATTTAGTATTTTACTGGAGAGACTTCTTTAGGCTGGGCAGCATTTGAGGAAAAAAAAAAAAAAAAACAAACCCCTGGATGAGAACACCTTAGAAATGAACTCATCTTTGTTTAGGTGCCAGTACTGATGATAATTAAAGTGACTTTTCACATTGCATAGGAGATCTTCCCTTAACATGGGTGAGGAGGTGCAGACTTGTGTATTGGCCRTATATCAGTAGGAGAAGCTGTTAAAGACCTACTCTTCCCTCCTACCAAACCGGGCCAGGGCTCTGTTGGTGGTATAGAGCTTTCTGCTCTGTGCATGTTCAGAGAGAAAGGTATATAGTAATTTTTCTCCTGAGCTGAATGGGAACCCTGGGCCTTGCATAACTCATCTTCTGGGGCCATTACAATGTGTGTGTGTGTGTGTGTAGAGGTGTAGAGGAACAGAGATAGCACTAGAAACAGATAGGTCCACTGACCCGTCCTTCTGTTTGGGCTGGTATTAGCAGATGAGCACTATCTGTCTGTGTATTCACACAGGTACTTAGGTACTTACTTCCTCTCTGTGTGAACATACAAATTAGTCTTGCTAGGGAATGCATGTTTGAACAAGTTGGCCCAAAGTTGAAGTGTGAATTGTTTAAGCTCAGTCTTAAGGGTTTGGACACTAAGGTTCTTCCTAACCTCATTTTAAACAGATACAAATCTTGAGTTAACTCCACTGAAGGAAGAGTTATGTGGCACGAAACCATTGTGCATGTCTGTGAACAGACACAACTAACTGTCAAAGAAATAAAAATTATAAAGTAGTGGTGAATAAGCAGGGCACCTTACTTTCAGCCAGTAAGCAGAGTATCTGAGAAGCATATGCTCTCCTTCTTGCAAGTGCTTGTCTCTAGCTGAACATGGCTGAGAAGGCGGTGAGGTCCCCTGAAGCCTTTGCCTGGTTCCACCAAGAGCTTGAATAGCTATGTGTCACATGAAAGTGTACACAGGTTTTAATGATGTCTTGGAGGCAGAGCACCAGCAATCTGATCCTTACAAACAGAATTACAATATTAGATACACTGCCAGACATGTTATAGATATGGATCGACCGTACAGGGAATGGCCATTACATGTCTTCTCATGTGTGCCATAAGCTATTAAATCAAGATTAATGGACATATTCTTCTGCAGCTTTGTTCTCTCAGGGCGGATTTATATCCCCAGGTTGGWCTCGTAAGCACTGGGGCTATACATTACACTTCCTGCTGGTTTCTAGTGCTGGAGTATAACATGTAAAGGTCTCTTTCAGTCCTTTACAACAGGTAGTTGTGCCCTTTTTGACAGAACTGTGCAACTCTACTGCTCAGGGTGTGGAAATGTGTGTTACTGGGATGATAAAGATCAGGTTCTTCCTGTCCCTTCACTTTAACATTCTCCCTAATGCCAGAAAATAGCTGTGTATCAAGCTAGGACGAGGCATCTTTGCAATTACATGAGCCCGGAACAACCACAAAGAGAAATTCTTCATCCATTCTACGCTCTTCTTTGTTGTTTCCGCTTTTGGACTTGGGGTACACCTGGCCCCGGTGAGTACCCTGTTCTCAAATACTTCTGCATTTCTTCTTCTTCTGGCCACCTACAAAGCCTAATTATCTTATTTAATCATTAGAGAAGTTTGCTTTTTCTAACTGACTTCTGTATTTAAATAACTGCTGTTTTTTCTGTAACTCTTCCCCATATAATGCTTGCTCGTTTCTCTGTTATCTTGGACTCACCTAGAATAGAAGACAAGAATGTATTTATTTATCTTTGTTGTTACACTGTCAAAGAACATCCAGCATTCCCCAACAACAATTTTATTTTCCCTTTTTTTCTGTGTTTGCTATTGGAACTTCAATTGTACTCCCAGCCCCTGTACATTTTAATACCTTTTTAGCCTTTTTCTTTTTAAAAATCATCAATTTTTTGTTTCCTCCYCCTCAACCTCTACCTGTACTCTCCAGAAGTCTTTCTTAATTTATTTGTTTTCATTCTGTGGTTGTTAAAAGTCCTGATTCAACTTTGTCCTTTTGTCTTCCAGCTTCTTCATGTTGACTGCTAGGTTCCTCTTCACAGCTTCACTTTTTACCCATTCTCTTCTTGTGCAAACATCGCCCGGGCAAAGCTGCTGGTAAACTTTGAAAGAACGTGCTATCTCTTCTGGTTTTGCTTCTAGGATGATTGGTTGGCCCATACCTTGTGGCATTTAGTTTGGAGCTGAGTATTACCTGGAGCAGGTCACTGCAGTATGATAGTCTTTTTTTTTTCTTTATGCTCACACTTTTTATATCTCTTTACAATTGCTGAACAAGCTAAGGATGATCCTCAGAACGGCATATCTTCTGCATTCTTGTTGCGCAGGAGTATAGGCTCACACTTCCCTAACATATATGCAAGTTGTGCGCTAGTTCGTGTACACAGTAACTGTGTCTTTCCATAGCTTTAATAATCTGTCCGTTAAAGCCCTGGTTGTCCAGGGGAGGAAAAGTTGGCCCTGGTTGACCTTGGTTGACCAGGGGAGGTCTGCAAAGATGAATTAATAAACAACAATTTTCATCATGATCTTGTGATCCAGGGGAGTGAAATCTTTTGTGGATGCTAACTGATAGAATCTAGCGAAAAAAAAAAAAAAAAAAAAGACTGATGCCTTGTTCTATATGTAACACAGGCCTGGAAGACAAAGGTTTAAGCAAGCAGTTACCCATCTGTTACTGTCCTGACTAGTGATTGTGAACAGTCTGGGGATGTCAGGATTTTATAATTTTAGATTGACCTAGAGGCTTCTGAATATTTCTGATTTTTGTCAATTTGAGCAAATTACATTCTAATTTTGGTATATATGTATGTATCTGTTTTCTATGGTAGTTGGTATCTGTCCATATTTATGAAAGCCATTTCTACAGACTTCTGTATTTTTCCCATTTTTACCATTCTAAGAAAATTTTCCTTTTCTGAAGAGCTGCTTTCCAGCYGGTCAGCCCGCAGCCTGTGCTTGTGTCGGGGGTTATTTCCTCCTAGGTGCAGGAGTCTGCATTTATTTGGTGTACTTCATGGAGTTCACCTCTGCCCATTTCTCCAGTCAGTAGAGGTTTCTGAATCGCAGCACAGCTCTCTTGTGTATCAGCCACTCCTCTCAGCCTTGTATCATCAGGAAACTTGCTGTAGGTGTACTCTCCTCCATCATTCAGATTATTAATGAAGAGCTTAAACTGTATTGGAAGGAGTATTCACAGCTGGCATACTCCGTTAGTGACTAGAATCCAGCTGGACTTTGTGCTGCTAATCACAACCCTCTRAACCTGGCGGTTCAACCAGTTTTCAGTCCACCTCACTATTCACTTTTGTAGCTCATACTTCCTCAGCTTGTCTGTGAGTATGATATGGGAGACAGTGATAAAAGCGTTACTGAAGTCAAGAAGAAACAACATCTACTGCTCTCCCCTCATCCACCAAGCCAGTCATCTGATCAGAGAATACTCTCAGGTTGGTGAAACGTGATTAATCTATGCAGACCACTCACAATTACCTTCCTGTCCTTAATGTGTCTGGAAATGGTATCCAGGATTAGATGCTCCATTGCCATCCCAGGGATCAAGGTGATGCTGACCAACCTGTAATTCCCTGGATCCTCCTTCTTTCCCTTCTTGAAGGTGAAGGTGACATTTGATTTCTTCCAGTCCTTAGAAACCTTTCCYGACTGCCAYGACCTTTCAGAGATAATCAAGAGTGGCCTTGCAGTGCACTAAGCATTCCTTCTAGAGCTGTGTAATTAACTGATAACCACTGTGGCTTCCACATTTGTGCACTGCCAGCCCCAGTGTGTAGGTAACAAGCTACACAAGTGTGGGGGAATGTGTGTACCATTGGTGTCTGATGGACATTACTGCCACAGTGGAACAGTCTTGCATGTTTCATTTCACATAGGCACCCTGGTAGATGTGAAAAATCAGTTTCTGAATGAAGAACTGTGGCTGTGGATTTATTTACAAAAAAGCCAGTAAGCAAAGGATACAATGCTTATGGTGCATGAGTGAGGCTACTAGCCTGTCCTTCAAAGGGTAATATTTGCTTCTCTTGTCCTTTCATGACAATGAAAAAAAATGGCAATCACTTTATGTTCCGTAGTGACAGCAGATCAGTGTGTTTTTTTAATTTGATAACTTAGCATCTTAGACAAAAATCTGAGCAGTGGATCTGCTCAACTTCAGATTATATCATTCTTCCTAGAGCTGGACCTAGGCAAAATGTTTTTAAGCRGTAGATTTGGTGAAGAATACAACTTTCCAAGGAGACCAGATCTGTTTTGATATGATGTGAAATCTGKCAAAGGCTTGTTTAAAAAAAATGAAGAGACAAGGAAAAAGTTTATAAAATGATTTAATTTTCAATCTGACTATTTTTTTTTTCATTTTCAGGTCAAAAAATAGAGAATAGAGGATTTAATACATTAAATGTTCCCTCCTTTTTTTCCCCCTTAGCCAAGCCAACCCCTTTAGATTTTAGCTTTTATTTCAAGTAGATTCAATGGAAATGTCTTCCATCTATGATTGTTTTTTGTTTAGCCATTGAACCAGATAATCCAATATTTGCACAGCTTTCCCCGGAGCTGCACAAAGAGGTAATGCTGTCATTATGATAGGTAGACTTTGGGAGATAACGTGGAAGCATGGGGTCTGCTAGCAGAAGCTCCCTGGCCTTTAAATGTTCGCTCTAGGATCTTCAGGATTTCCCTGCAGATATCTGTGCTCTGCTATATTAGAAAGGTTGAAGATCTTGCACTTTCCCAAAGGAGAGCAGAGGAAAAAAGCTATTCAGCAATAGGGCATGGAGTTCCTGGACTGTTCATGAGTGTTTTTCCCCTCGGGATGATGAGGCTTCTAGTGCTAAATGGCAGGATTTATTCCTATATATGTTTGAGATTTATTTTCTTTTTAGTTTTGATTTTGTTCTGAAAACAGTGTTAGATATATAAGTCTTTCTTGCTGTTGGTTCTTGCATGGGTCAATGTACCTCACTCTGCTTGTGAAAGAATATTTGTTCCTAATTAAATACACCTTTCCTGTTTGCACTAAAGCATCGTGGGCTCATGAAAACTGCCAGACCTGTGAAATTGCATACTTGGACAGACAGCTTTTGCAGATCACCCAGTCTGCATGCGGAAATCTAGAGTTTTACTTGCCAGGCTTAGATAGTCAGCAGTCTAAATTGTCCAAGCAAATGTCTACTGTTATAAGCAACTGTAGGTTTTGTGCTTTTAAAATCTATTAGCACAAGTATAAACCAAAAGAGTCTCCACCCAACTTGTCATTGTTGCTCAGATCTTCCAACAATTACAATCTAATTAGGGCTGGCATTCAAAGTTGCCTCCAGCACTTGAAACAAAAGTAATTTAGCGCTAATAAAAGTGGTAGATTGACAGCTSTGGAGGCTGAACTCAGTTTTTCCACAAAACATACCCAAGTTGGGAAAGATCTGCAAGAACTGCCGCAATGACTGTCTGAGGGCTTGACCCCTGCCTCGAAATGGCRGCCTCCAAGGGATGAGCATATGGGTAATTTTCTACAAGTCTCTTCACTGTCACTGCCAAGAGTGCTGCTAATTACTGACAATAATTAGTATATTGTCTGTAGTATGAAAACTTTTCCACTAGGAAAAACACCTGATTTATTGTTTTATAACACTGAAATGCCCATCATGGGGTGGCAGTGCTTAGTAAGTTAAGAATTATTCTAGATTTGAACCATAGCCCATGAGGTGAAAGGCTTTATCCCATTACCARTCCCCTGAATCATTCAGTCTACAGTGTGTGAGACACAGGGCTGTGATTACCAATTCATTTCATAAAGGGCAGCCATTTAAAATTCTCTCAAATTAGCAGCTACTTGAGGAATGAAAAAGCACCTGGGTCTGGACAAATACCTTTTTCTTCTTCTGGGTTAATTTAAAAAGAGAAACAACAATTCTTTCCTCTGACAAATGAGACTTTCAATCAGCATTGAGCTGTTGTTACAGAAGGGTAACCTGTCTTTGCTTACTTGACATATGGGATTCTTCCACTTCCAAAGGTGGGACTCATGGTTAGGCTGAAGAGCACTTGAAAAAATCAGCCGCTTCATGTTACCGGTCCATAAGAGGAATCCGTTGGGTTTGATGGGGAGAAAAGAATAGGCAATCCACTCTCTTTAGTTTTCTGTGGCATTGCTGAATTCTTTTATTGCTATTGTTCATAACCACAGGTGGAGACGGCAAATACTTTCCTGCTTTTTTCTGTCTGTCTC
This sequence comes from Rhea americana, assembly GCF_003343005.1. Lineage (NCBI taxonomy): Eukaryota > Metazoa > Chordata > Aves > Rheiformes > Rheidae > Rhea > Rhea americana. The sequence goes on along the minus strand of NW_028187188.1, from coordinate 2,293,477 downwards.
TCTTTCTCTCAGTTTTTATGGTTTAAAATACTAAGTTATAAAATGCGGAGGACCACCACTGGCTTCTGAAATCTGACACGTCTTAGCTTTGCTCTAGATGCTGAGCTAATACACGCCTTACTGCAGTAAGCAAACCTTAATTCAGTTGACAGTGGTGTTACAGCAGGTATATTTACCCTCAAGAACACTCATTTTCCATATCTAATTAACTCTTCATCTGCTGAGTCAGGAAGAAAATCAACATTATCCTCTATTTTAGATTATGTTTTCCCAGGACTGACATGAGAAATCTGGGTGACATTCTCAGATCACCCAATTTACATAGGATCAAAAGACTCTGGCTTTTTCGGGGAGCATCTGCTTCTGAAAACAATACCTCAGGTTTCTAAGATCTGAGATTGGGACACAGATAGAAGATTGCTGCCTTTATTGCCAATCAGTACAGGATAAGATCATCATTTATGTTTTCAGATGAGGTTTTGAAAATGACAGTCTTGTATATTCTAACTGGAAACCAAGTTGCATGTGGAGTGTGTTTCAGAGTAAGAGTTTGCAGTAATAATTGCAATGATTTTTTTTTGTTGCCCCTCTGCAGTAAATTTTTCTGGTGATCCACTTCAGAGGGTGAGGAAGGAGGTAGAGGCTTTGTGTGTGTGTGTGTGTGTGTAAGAAAGGACACATGATTTATGCTCAGAGGCTGCTTAGAGCAGCTAGGTTGTTTTCTTTTTTTCTGTAACACTCTTATGTGATCCTGAAATTACTAATCCCTATCTGAAAACTGGGAATAAGCAAGATGATTTTCTTCTTGCTTTATCAGTCTATTCTGCTTAGCCTACAAGCAGTTTAAGACAGAGGCTGTCTGTCATTCCTGAGGTATATATGCATCCAATATGCATGCTTTAATGGTCTAGAAACGCAGTCCTATCACACTGACTGACTGCTTCTGATGTGGACCAGTTATATGTACGGAGACATGCATTGCATATCCTTTTCTCATCCAGTTCAGTTACCTCATCCCTATTCGGGAAAAGCATAATTCCTCTATGTAACCATGTCCGTAAACAACTGTGACAACTAGCATACTCTCTCCTCGTCTCTGACTGTGTGTAGCTATTTTAGCAATTTGGTCCCGCTTCTAACGGATCCTAGAACTCACCAAAATATAAATGTTGTGGTTAAGATGACAATACAGGTGGAAGTATTTCAGTTACTCAGCATATGGTTTGTAAAGTAGAGAGTTTGTGGAGTAGTTTAGGATCATTTGGAATGATAAATGCTACATAAGTTTAAAGCGCTATTATGTCTAATGCTCACATAAACTTACATTCCTTGGCTTTGCATTTTAGTGTGCAGATTAAGTTATAGCAGATATATCTGGAACACCCGTTAAGACTAAACAGTGGTGTGTCTTCCGCTTCATTGTTTAGTATGAAATGTTTTATTATGGGAATTAAAATAAAACTTGACCTAAACAAGGCAGGCCTTCCTAATATTTTTAGAATGTTATGCCATATTCCATGTCTGTATTTCACAGACCAGTATGTAATTAATGATGTGTGTCCTTCCTTCCCCTGTTAATTGATGCACAGGCTTTGGGAGGTTTGTATTACTATCTAATGTAATCATGCAGAAATGTGAAAAGGAGAAAGGGAAAAAGGAAAAAAAGTCACATCCCTTGATGTCTTATCTCAGTTGAAGAGGGTTTTTTTCCCTAGTAAGTTCCGAATTGAATGCCTCATGGTGTTGCCAGGATCCATGGGCTTTGAAAAGTCTTTGGATCCAAACACCTCCAAGATGTTGTTTAGAGAAGTTGCTTTAAATGTGTCTGATACTTCTGCCCCTTGCCCTGGCACCTGGCAAGAGGGCAGAGGAGCCTCTCCCTCCATTTTCTGTTCAGTGATCTCCATCTCACCATCGTTTGCTTTCAGGTTGTGAGGCAGGTGTGCTGGAGACCATAGGTTCCTTTAATCCCTATTAAGAACAGCAGATCACAGTGGCCCCTCTGGCCTTATTCCCTATGACTATGAAACTAGCTTTAGCAGCACAGAGATTTAATCTTTCTAGTGGAAATGTAGTGTTGGTCAAAGGTCTTCACGGCATCTTTTAGGGCCGTTTCTTAGCTCCAAGACGTTAATCATGAGGCAGTGTCGGTTCCAAGTTGCAGATTTTGGCAGGAAGCTCGTGCAGCAGACTCACCTTTCTGCAGCTCTGCTCTCTTGCCTAGAAGAGATCCCAAACAGGAAAGCTGCAAACTCCACCAGGGACGTAGCCCTGCACTTGCAGGCTCCCTTTCTCGCTTGCCTCCCCCTTCCTGCCACCCATCCAGTGACCAGAGGGAGGGAATGAGTGGCTCTGGGCTGCATTARGAGCTGTGTGGGAGTAATAAACAGCTCTATCTCTCTGTTATTTTTATAATCTGAATGGTGCAGTCCGTCATCTGCTTCAGGTCYTCATGGAGGGCATAGACAGGGGCGAGCCAAGGTGTCTATGCCACTTGGGCCTCTGGCTGTCCCCTGCCAGTGCATGTAGCAGATAGGAAGGGCTGATASGGAGCAGCCCATCACTCCTTCAGCTGCCCCCCACCCCCATTTTGTTCCTCCATCTTCAGTTAATTTAGATCGTACCTAAAGTGCGGCCACAACTACATTTAAGCAAAAGCGGTTACCATAGTAACACTGGAGATTTTCTAAATGCAGTCTATGATGTAAACAACTGAAATGACTGTCACCCCAARTAGTTGTTTATTTCTTCCGTGTAGTTTATTGAGTATTTAAATCTATTGTAACACACACAGATTTACCACTTCTAAGTATAACTTAGAGGAGTGACACATTTTTTCCTATTGCTTTCATTACAGCCGCTCTGTTTCCATGTCAACAGCTCACATTGATAAAGAATTGACATTCTGACTGCATTTGGCAGTATAGGGCACAAGGTGACAATTAAAATAAATCAATGGTTTTAATGATGCTGATGTTAGAATTGTGCAAAAATACTGGGATTCCTGTGCACAGAAGCCAGAAATTGCTTCCTGAATTTGCAGAGAAATAGGCAGGAATTCTCCTGGGAATAGACTTTTCTTTGCAGGATTTTCAAACCTTCCTGCTTACAGATGCAGAAATACTGGGAAAACAAACTCTCTCTTTCTCTTGCACTTACACACAGAAAATGCACCCACTGCTGTGCACGTGTGTTTGCTTTGGCTTATTGAGTTCTAATATAGATGAGATCTAGATATGCATAAAGCATGCATTAAAAAAATTCTTGGACTAGGAAGACCTGTTTTGATTGAAATTTTGACAAAAATTGTAGAACAAGAGTGCTTAATTAGCCCCCCTTCCATTCCTAGTTTTCCTTATAGTGAATATACATATTGAAATTACTGAGCAACAAGAAACATAGAGGCACAAAATGTCATCTTTAAAACTTGAGACCCTCTTCAGCAAAGACCTACACTTTAAGATGTGTATTTGGGGGATGAAAGTGGGACTATTTTTCTCTGTCTGTGTGAGGAGCATATAGATACACAATTGCCACAGTTGAGGTTACTCTTGTGTTTGTTTTACTTTAATGCCTTGAGGGCTAAGATCAGTGGCCCACTGTATTAAGCACCCCATTCAGACAGAGTAGGAGAGACAGACACGATCTGTAAGAATTCCCAAACAAAGCAGAGGAGCAAACAGAGAAAGGAAAAAGGTGTTATCCCTGTTTTACAGGGACAGAGAGAAATTAAAGGAGTTTTTTCAAAGCTGCAGATAGGAGAGATGGCTCCTGGGGGGCTTCCTAGCTGCTCTTTGGTTTCYAGAAAATCCGTCACCTAGTGTTTGCTCAGAGTCAGCCTGGAGTCTTGTGGCAGGCATGGGACTCCATCTCAGCATCCCTGTATTGAAATGCGTTCACCTTCAAGGGTGAGCAGAGTTTGGGAGCATATTTCCATGGAGGCATTCAGCTGATTCTGTCTAGTTTGAAGTAGGCATGATTTTATAATTTCTGTTCCTTTTTGGGACTATACATGCCTCCTAATGTTAGGCATCTAAATTACATGCCTAGTGAGCCTGGTTGCTGTGGGTTTTCTTGATAGCCAGTGAAAGAAATAATTGTGTTCCAGCAGCAGCTCAGATCACTTTCATCACATGTTCAGCAGTACCTGCTACAGGTCTTTGAGTGTGTGAATCTTCTTGCTTTGTCTTTCCTATCATGGGATCATATAATTTCTCATGTTTTTGATACAGTTCTGCAAACTTATTTTTTCTAGTGAGGTTTCTATTCTTTAAATTCTTAGATAGCACTTAAGAGAAAAGAATACAAAACCAGAACCACTGATAAGAGTAATATGATTCACAGTACCATTGAGGTGTACCAAAATGTGGCAAGTTCTTTGCTCTCCGTCATGCATGTGCACACACAAGCAAACTCCAAACCCCCAACCCAGTCATTTGTGTAATGCAGAATGGAGATGAATTCAGTAAATCCTCCACATATGTTAATGATAATTTTGTTTCCAGATTGCATTCTTTGGAGGATCTCTGAACACTTCAGGAATATTGATGAATTATGCCTCACAGCAGCCCATAAGGTTCATATCTATTTTATAGATATGAAGAAATTGTGGGATACTGATGCACAGAGAACTTCAGTCAAGTGAGTGGCAAATAACTTCTCCCCATAAAAAAAAAATATAACTCTTTGAGGTGCAAKACAGGTACAGTGTTGATATATTTCAGCATATTTCAGCCATTCCCAAATGACTTTAATTTGGTTGCTGAGGACTGAGACTTTCTTAGAGCATATCCTATGATTGTCACTGAGGTGACATAACATAAAGAATAGATTGCAGCCAAGAGGGGATTTGTGGTCTCTGTTAGAGAACCCTGAATATTGGCTATAGCTGATGATATAACAAAAGCTGGTTAGACGGCTCTGTATCCTAATGAGGGCTAGGAAGATCTAGCTCTCTCTGTTGAACTGCCATTGGCCTTCTGTATTGTGTTCTCCCATCTCCCAGCTGCAGAGATTGCCAGTCTTTCAAGGAAGTAAGTGCAGTATGATTTTTCCCTACTTAGGTGAGAAATAGGAGCTTAGCAGGGGCTGTAAGTGATGTTTCTCAAAGGTCTGGCTGACCTTAGGGGTCCTGCCAGGGGGTGACTTCCAGTGTCAGCAGGATTTAGCTTTGGAGGGGGCAGGAGTAGCAGGTATCCTTCAGAGTGCTACAGCTTCCAGCACCTGGTCTGCCCTGGTTGTAGTGTTTCCCACTGGAAAACTATTACCACAGGTTTGTGGCTGTTGGCAGTCTAGCTCRGTTCAGGTACCTGTAGCCATCATTCTATGGAGATACGACTAACCATGTAGTATTGCTTCTTCTATGCCAATTTTATCAGCTAAATTTAATTAACAGACAATTATAATAACCAAACAGACAAATATAATAACCTACTGTCATGCTTCATTGTAAATAGTGGTTGTAGTGGCCCCACCAATATTATCTGACTTAATATGAAGGTGACTTACGATATTGAGAATGAGAGGAACATAGTGTCCAAGACAAGCTTTCTATTAACATTTGGTCCTGGTTGTATAAAAGCTCTGGAAACCTGGCTGTAATCAGTAGCAGTAAAATTGTGAAGAATAAAAGGACATTCAAAACCATTTATATACAAAAAAAATGCAAGAAGAAATGTATAAACAAACATAAGAGTAGAAGAGAAGCTGTGGTTTAGTCCCAGAAATTCTGTAGTAAAGGCTTGGATCCTAACAGGAGTGAATAAGACTCATTCCTAAGACACAGTTGAGAAATCTTTATGCAAAACAGAAGGAATATGTAAGTGATAGATGTCAAAGATATTTGGCTATAATTGGATGCAGCATGAATACAGTCAAAATGTTAACCTAATTCTGTCCCAAATCTGAAACCAAACCTTGCTCTTAAAACCAGTTAAGTTTTTTCCTCCTAAGTGTTCCCGAAGTACAGTTTTGGAACCAGTAATTGGAAGTAAAGTGTAATTCTAGTAATGTAGCAGTCCCTTTTATCACCAGTCTTGCCCGACACTGGGAAAGGGAAGATAAAATGAATTTGTTACCTCATATCCCTTTATATAACACATTATGGAGTGGGAAATAACAATAAAATGTGTTTTTTTTAATGAATCAGGTGTGTTAAGCTGTAATGTTCTGCCCTCCTCAAGTAGTAGAAAGGAAGATGTTGCCAGTGGCAGAAAATATTATCTTGTGGGGGTTTTTTAATAGAATTGTAAAACGCATTTCCCTGCACTTGGGATGATGTAGTGAAAATGCTGGGTGTTACTCTCAGTTCTGCTTGATTTCATTCATTTCTAAGTCGCCTTTTGTCATCAATGGGGTGCAATTCCCACAAAGTAAAGCAACACATACAGTATGGAATAACTAGCTGCCTAGAAACAGCTGTATGCTGCCTTAGGCAGACCTCATTGGTTAACAGGACTAATGAATGTGCACAGTAATAACAGTGAATTGTGGCTGGCTTTAAGCTCAAGACCAAAGGTTGTTTTTCAGATAAGATAAATGACAGGGTGCAAATGTACAGATATGCAGAAATACAGCATTTTGTGAGATTTGGGGCCTTGGCACAAGGAGAGGATTCTTCTGCTGCTGCTGTTACTCTTCAGCAAGGGTTGCAATGTGAAACATTCCTAAGTAAAAAATTGTTTCAAGCTTTGTTACATTTCAAAGAGGCTCCTTCTACTGGTGCCCCTCAGTGGAGCTCTAGGGGAATGGTAGTAGCTCAGGCTTACTAAAAATGTAATTGGGCTTCCTGCTGTGGCAGGCATTATTGCCTAGTCACTTTGCTACCTTGCAGAAGGGTAGGCCTACCCCTCCTTGTCTGTCCGTGCTGGTGAAGATAGGTGTCTAGGCCCAGATCTCCCCATCCCTTTACAGAAACCTGGCAAAATGCTTGGAGTAATTCAGTGATAACAGGTTTCTGGCCAAAAGCAGGATGAAAGAGCATATAGTGAAGCATGCAATACCCATTTCTTCTCATGCCGCCCTGGATGTGCCAAGTACAATCTGGACCTTTTCGAGTTCACAGCAGAGGAACAATGTAGCAAGTAACTGTCCAGCTCTCCCATATCTGCAGATGAAGAGTGCAGTTGCCACAGGAAGAACAGCTGTGGGTCTCTGGGGGCAAGGTAAGTAGTATGAGTGACTGGCAAGTGGAAGTTGTGGGGAAGGAGAGTTCCAGGGTGTCAAAATGTCTGCTTCTGCTCTGTCTCCAGATGTTGTAATGCTGAGCCAGCATCCTGATGCACTTTGTTATCCTAGAAGATAGCAACTCCATTTTTTCCTTAGGTTCCTGCTGGGATTGTTGGGACCTGAGATTGGCCTGTAATTGCAGCTGTCAGTTTACTGTTAAATGGAGAAATGTAAAATACCTCCTTGCACATCATTTATTAACATCTAAAACCCACCAGGGGACATATAAAATGTTCCTCTTTTTGTAACATTTATAAACTACTGAGGAGCACAGACATATTCCTCCATATTAATTACCCTAATTTAGGCAATGTCCATGGAGGGCCTATAAGCACACCATGAGTGCCCCCACAATCCTTTTATTTCTCGGCAATGAGGTTCCCATGAGCCTATTCCAGCTGCGAAATGCCTGGCATGAAGCAGGATAGTGCTAGTGAGGGAATGTGTTTTTTGGCCTTGTCTACATGAGGGAGTTGTACTAAGCTTACTGGTAAATCTGCTTAGCTAAACCAATGCGAAATGTGAGGTCAAGAGTCTTATTTCATCTGGTAGCTTCTTTTAGATTTAGATTTAGATTTGAATTCCTATTTAACGTCTTTAAATAAAGATGTATGAGAGCATTTGCATCAGTTTAACTTGAATTGTTTCGCTTAGATTTAAGTAAAATTAGTGAAACTTTCTTGCACTGAGGTCACCTTAGTACAAGAGGTACAGAAATACAAACTTCTGTCTCTTTTCCACAGGCCTAAGGGTTTGCAGTTCTTTCTGGCTTTTCACAATGTCTGATTTTACCCACCAAAGCCAGAGGCCAATGAGTTTTGCAAACTGTTCTGGATCAGAGCGAATCAAGGGAAGGACATTTAGTGGTCTAGGAAGGAACATAAAAGAAGGCAGTTTTACTTAGCTCACTCCACCAATGGTGATCACAGCCTCTCCTCTGAACCTCTTCAGACCTAGCACGGTGAATGCGTTGGACCTGTTGCCGACCCTCAGTATCTTCTTGTTGCTGTCATAGTGTCTGGTGGAGCTAGAACTTGGGGAGCAGTCCAAGTCATGTATATGGCTGGGATAGGGTCAGCCTGCCGCATCTTTAGATAACAAATTCTCTTTGAAACATTCAGTTATCTCTACCAGGCTTTGGTATTGGTACTTACATGCTATAGTGAAAAAACAGTTAGTTTCCTATTACCCTTAGGTTATTTCAGCTAGTTGTTAAAATAGCTGATAAAAAGAAAGAAATGGCTTCTTTGGTTCATGAAATGCTTTTAGTAGACATGTTTTCTTGCAGTACAGTGACGTTTAGGAGAATGGAATGAATAGGTTATACTGAATGTCATCTTGAGTTTCTCACATGAAATAATTTGAAGAGTGTTCCCCAACAGCTCAGCATGTGCTGAGCTGTGAGAATTGTTGCTGAAAGCACATAATATTGTATACACTTAATTTTAAATTACTCCACCATGGAAAAATCTACATGTGTTATAAAATTAGCCTACTTTTGAGTGATACAGATCTGTGGTTTTCTTCATCAGAGATGAAGACAGATAAATGTTGCTTGTCACTTTCTTGCTATACACTTGCCTTGTCATCTGTGAATGTCTGAGCGAGTGTCCTGGATCAGTGATGGAGGAGCACTGAGAAATGTCGTCCAGCCTTACAGGGTCTTGTGCTGAGGGGAGCTGGTTAGGTCTAGTGCCTGGGGGAGTATCCTGCTGCAGAGGTATTCTTACTGTTAGCTGTGCCATTAAACCATATATCATAGGAGGGCTGAAATTTGTTTTTATCAATTCAGGAACAAGATTCTACATCTGTTCCTAATTACAGGTAGAGCTCTCAGAGGAGGTCTGAGTTACAGTGTATGTGGATATCAAAATGCATAGCTCTCATTAGTTGAATAGGTAAATAATTTTATTCATCATCTGTGCGGGGACATGGGAAGCGTAGCCCAGGAGATGTTAACAATTAACTGCAATCTAGCTTGCGTTGCTGGCTATCAATATCTTCTGCTCCTCTGCACAGTAGTTTAGTATTGGTTATGTAAAGCTTCTAAAGAGGGGGTTAACTTTATTTTTTTTTCTGTATTGGACTTTTTCACATATATTTATATTTTTATCAGATTGAGTTTACATTTTTTGAGTTTACATGTGTTTTTATCATTCTTCACTTTCTTCATGAGAATGAGGGACCCTGTGACTACTTTAGGATCCTGGATACCTCTGCTCAGAACTGGCTTCCATTTAGATTGAGGTGCTAACCACCTTCTGGGACACTTCCCTATACCTGAAATAGATATCTCCCTGGACTCCTAAAAATTTAGTTTTGGCAGACTTGTTGCTGGTAGTCCTTTTGAGGCCAACTGTATTCCAACTACTATAGAGAGTCTACAGTCAAAAAAATGTAAGGATTTACTTTTGTTTTTTAGAAGAATTATCTTCACTGTAGAGTTACTGTATTTGCTTGCAAAATAGTCACATGTAAGAAGTGCACCAGGAGACTCCGTGGCCCATATTGGTACATTATTGCTATAGATTCAAAAAGACATAAGAGAGCAAAAATAACGGGAAGTATAGCTGTTTGTGACTAAATACAGTATTACTGAAWTTTTTTTCTTAGCTTGAGTTAATTTGACTGAAGTGTATTGGTACCTTTTGCTAAAGTTGTCTGTCCATTTGGAGAGTATAAGCTAAAACTTGAGTTACTGCAACACACCAGATGCTAATATAACTTCCCTGCATAGCTTAACCACAGTGCTWCAACATGGCTGTTCTCACTGGAGCAAAGCTGACTTGAGGGGAGTTAACTCAAGTGCTTGTAGCTGTTGAGAAAGTCTTTTTATTTACTTAGAAATTCCAGCTGTATTCCAGCCRGTGCAAAATACCACTGACAGATCGGTTCTGCCCTCTGCTTATTGTGGTAGCAGAAATGCTGCGATGGTTTGTGTGTGTAGGGCTGGGGAGCTCCTGTGCATGGAATGCAGAAAGGGAAAATATGCTGCTGCTATTATTCAAAGTGTTAAGTTTGTTGAGTGAACAGCAGTTATCTGCAAATGGGAACAAGAGAAAATCTGGTGATGCCAAACCAGCACTTTTAAGTTGAATTCAGTAYTAAGTAAATGGTTGGAGCTGTTAGTAAAGCAGTCAGTTTGGAAGCAGCTATAGGAATATGGGTTGTAAATAGTTAGCAGCATGGGTTTATTAGAAGTAAATCATACAAACTAACTTAATTTTTTTCTCTGATAGGATAAAAAACTTAGTGGATAAGGTAAATGCACCAGAATACTGTATCTCAATTTTACAAACATTTTTCATACATTTCCGTACAACAGTCTCATAAGAAAATTAAAAGCATGGATAAGATACAATTTTTATAAAATATGATCAGTTGAGTGTCTTTTTGAGTGACAGTAAATATGTATGTCAAGGTGTATCTGAAATGCTTGTCACATTGGTGCTTATATACATAATAATAGCTCATTTTTGAGAGAGCAGAGAGCTGTCTTTAAGGAATCAATCCTGGCTCCAGTACTAACTTAATGTGCTCTATTTTCATTAATTACTTTGATGGTAGGATTAAGACTTCATTGATCATACACACGAATGATATTAGTCTTGTCGTGACTGCAAATACCATGCAGAGAGTAGTCATTAAAATATATCATCCTCTGGACATGCCCCTGGCATACGCCCCGGAGCCTCAAACAGGGAATGTGTGTGTAGCTAGGCCACTTTGGGATCTCTCTTTAAAGCCCCACTCCCTCTGTCCCTTCTAACTGGGGTCATGGGATTGGCTCTATATCTACAATTACATTAAAAAAACCTTGAAAAACTTGCATTAAAAGAACATTAAGGTTGTAAAGCCAACCACTGAGTAATTAGGAAATAATAGAATTCAAGTGGCCTGTATAATTTTATTTCAGCTTCCTAATGCATATGTATTATGAGGCAGTCTTTAATTCCAGGAATCAATATTATTTTTCACTCCGGATTTTCCTTTTGGTAGCCCTTTGTATAGGAGGGAATTGCATGCAGAGTGAGTTTTACAATTACATGAAAAATTCCTCCGAACTTCATTTCAGGCCCATTTGCAGCCATGTTTTCTAATGACATTCTTGCAAAATGGAAATGTATATACAGAAACATGGAAACACTTCAGTGTAACATTTCAGAAACACTGACAAAAAAAATCATGGAGTTTTGAAGTGCAGCAGTGATAGCTGATAGAAATTTTTGAAATTTAACATTTTTAATGAATCAAATAGAACTGAAAAAAAGCCTTCCAAATTCAGTTTCACTGTAGATATTTTGCAGTGTCTGTAATTAAAGTCATAATATGATCTATATGTACACTGAATCTTTGTGTCTGAAGGTTTGCACTGTTGCCTAAGATGCATGACAATTAGGCATTTTCTGTTGGATGCTCTGGATAATACCATTAGATGCACAATAATTAGGTGTTTTCATCTCATTAATATTCATTTTCATACATTTAAATGCCTCTCTTATAGCATTCGTTAATTAACATACATTACAATGGTATATTCCTCTTCCCCATTCATCCATTCTGACTAATTTAATGAGCTGACATATCAGATGACTTCTCTTACAGGATTCTGCTGTTGTATCTTTGGTGGGAACAAAGAAGTGGTTATCGTGCTGTTTGCGGGTGGTATTACTGCAGCTATTTGTTCTCTCAAGGAATCTGGAGCATGGAGAGTCTGTCCTCAGTGATGCTGTTGCAAAATAGATGGCTCCTTACCATCTATTTCCTTGTATTTATGTTATTAATACGTGCGTTGCAGAAGTAAAGTTGGAGCCTTAGTGTGTTGTTCGAATTGAAATTGAATATAGTTTGTTCCCCTAAAAGCTTATATTTCTTGAATCACAGAGTGTAAAGTGCAACCTGCCAAACTACAGTGAAGGGCACACCGACATTTAAAAATATCTTTCCCAACTCTTGTAAGTAGGGCTAATTCAAAAGGTAAACTAAACATTCAAGGGAGTTGAAGGAAATCCCTGTCTCCTGCAAATGTCTGCAAGGAGGTGAAGTAGTTGCTAAAATGCTGCTGTGTAATTACACCTACTGGGGATATTCATTATAATTCTTAGGTTACTCCAGAGTCTGACTATTAGTATTATGTTAGACAGCTTGCCTATGTGTCATACAAATATTTTAACAGACTGTGCACAGGACCTCCCACAATAATATCTGTGGTTGCAATTCCTATGTTCTGCTGAAGTACAAATAATAATACTCTACACCTACAGAAAATAAACATAGTTCCTTCTGTAGATTCAAATACAATTTCTGTGACAGTATGCTGTGGTTTTTTATGAGTCTCATTTCATCAAAAATTAAGGGAAAAACTCCTGTAAAATTCTTCATACTGATAAATCAAAAAGCAATCTTAGCAGTTAACAGATTATTCAAATTCAAATGGAGAAAACACACCTGGAGGGGAATTTTCAAAAAGGCTCAATGTCAACTTAATTCTGTTCCCACTGAAGTCAATGGGAGTTAAGCCAGTACAGAGCATTTTTCAAAATCTTAACCCTAGGATCTGCATACCCATCTAAGTTCGATGAGGTTTATTCTTTAGAAGATTCCAAGTTATTAAGGAAGAGATTTTCAGTAGTACCTGAGGGATTTAGAAGCACAGTTCAATTAGTCTTTCACTGCAGTTTGTGCTTCTAAATACCTGAGACAGGTTTGAAAATCTCACGCTAAAACCCCGTCTCAGCTGTTGGTTAAAGCCTCAATGCACATGTCTATTCCGATAAAAATAGGATTCTAGACTGAGGCACATGCAGAATTTTGTGTGTGGTTAGATGATACACCAGGAGAATAGGCTGTCACATTATCGTTAACTATAAGTGAAAGGCACTGTCAAGTGAGAAACATTTGAATAACATCACAAACGTTGTTGTCACAGTTCTGTGGTGGGTCCTGCTAATACTGAGGAATCACATTCTGTGACCTCTGTTAAACTGAGAGGCTTGTAACTCCCTGAAGATGCCAAGAGGGTAACTTACTATTCATTTGGGTCGTGATGGAAGGATCTGGTGCCCTACTTTTTGGATCGGTGTATCATTTAGGAGTAATGGATGTGGCTGTATGTCAGTGAATGTGATTTACATGGATTTACATCCCTCCCTTTCTCATAGCTTTTAAAAAGTGTAACTGCAGCCACCCAACAATCCGTTATTGACCCACTAGTACAGTGAAGATGATCAGATTTAGGTGTCTTTACAGTGCTTGCTTTTTCTATTGACAAGAACAGACGTATTCCTGCTTTCCTGAGTTTGATGGAAGAGAAATGCAATTCCTTTTAACTGTCTAGAAGAGAAAGAGGAGAGGGATCTGTCAGTACAGGAGAAATTGGGAGAGTTTCAGCTGTGGTTCTTAGCAGGAAGGGTTCAAGGCTGAATGCTACTGCCTTTGCAAGCGGGTTGACTTGCGATGCCCAACTTCTCCCCCAACTATGGCAAGCCAGTAGTTCACAGTTCAGTGTACTTTATGCACAGTTTAGTGCTCGTAAGATACACTATATGATTCACACGGTTGTGGACAGAAGAACCTTTCCAGAGGTCAGATTTTCCCTTCAGGTTTATCCAGGCACTCCCACTGATGGGAACTGAGATGGCAATTAAACAGTGTTTTTGCCAGAATGATGTGTTGTACCATGCCTATATATCTCAGGACCTCTTGTGAAGGTGCCTTGCTTTACACTTTTGACTCTGCTGCAGTGCATTTGAATGGGAACTGAGTTTGTTTTTTGTTTTTTTGGGGAGGAGGGGGAGAAATGACAGTAAGAAATTGGTAATTGTTGTGCTTTAAAACAGGAGGACTAACCCCTTCATTTGGGTTATTTTAGTGTGCATTACCCCACACAAATGAAGAGAAAACTTGAAATTTATTACAAGGGCTGTCCCAGCTATGCTGAATTAATACTAACTGGACAGCCTAGTCTTTATTTCGGCAAGAGGGGGGACGAACGAAAAAAGTCTGTTTCTATCCCATCCATCCTTCTCAGCAAACCTTGTTACTCATGTCACTGGGAGGAAAGCAGGAGTGTTACAGCAGCATACTTGCAGAAATGCCAGTGTTCTTCTCCCATGAACAAAGGGAGATGAAGCAGCAGGAAATGAAAAGAGCCTCATTCTGATGAATGGAGGACAGTATTGAGCTCCACTAAACAGGGTGAAATGCTCTGTACAAGAAAGGGATCTGGCAAGTGTAGTAGTTACAATTCACACACCTCATGCCAGTCAGTTCAAGGAGTACTGTATCATGCAGTGCAGAGTATAGAATAGAATTACAGTGTGATTCAGAACCCCCACATCTCTTTACGTTATTGAACCTAAACACCCCCCCCCCCCGGGACAAAACTATTTTGAAGGAGAGCAATTGGACTTACATTGGAACTAACAATTAATGAATGACTCTGGAAGTTTCAGATGACTTCAGGAAGAACAGGGATTTTCTGCCTAACCAAAATATCTCTATTTGATAATATCTTTCTTTAAATGGACAGCACCTTGGCATTGGTGGCCCTGGCTGATAGAGAACTGTGAACAATGATGTCATGGTGTTAGTCTGTGAGGGAGAAGGATCCTTACGCAGAACTGCTGCTCCAGGGGTTTGAGGTGTGTTGAAGGAGGGAATCTCTGGATACTGGGAGAGTGGAGGAGAGTTCAAAACAGACAGTTCCTGACCCAAAGGAAGCCAGGCAGCCATCAGAGGATGGTTGCATTATTGGGGCACCAGCAGCGTGGGAACCTGGTGGCAACTGAACTGTAGATAGGAGAAGTGAAGAGATGAGCTTTTGGAGTGGTCACATCAAAATGTGACATGTAGGGAAGGAGAGGACTTCAAATTACAGAGGAGCGTGCAAAGTTGTAAGAAGGAAACAGATTCACCCACATGACCCAGAGGAAACACAGGACAGCTCTGTATGACTACTGATTTGGGAGGAAGTGCCTGACTCGCAGAGATTGCTGTCTGGAGAGGTCTCTGAACAGGTCCTTATCCAACCAATCTGTTTTACTTTGGTTTCTGTAAACAACTGCAACTCGTGATGAGCAAATGTTAGAAATACACTTTTGAATCTGCATGGGTTGTCTGGCCATTAGGCTCAGCCTAGATTGATGTGTAATGCAAGCCTTACTTTGACAGGAGCTCTGTGAATGCTTTGGTGATTTGGAGAGGAACATTTTCTACTCTTGGTTGGACTAATCATGGAGGAAGTAAGTCACTTCTATCTTTATCTCATTTTCCTAGAGAGTTGCTCTGATGAGGAGAGCACACTATGGAAGAGTCAAGTTTTCTATCCTTACTTTCTGTAGCTGTTTCTATCTTTTTCTCCTAATTCATCCTACTTACACAAAGGAAACAACTGGATTTAAATGAATCCATGAACAAGTGGCTCTAAAAGGGAAAGACTGGCTATTTAATCAGTGGCTTCTGTTCATCCCTGCTACCCATCCTTGCCTACCTCTGCCTTTACTAAAGGCTAAAGGAGGAGAAGAGGTTCTAGGGTAGTGAATGCTTTACTCTTTCCCTCCAGGCAGAACTTGAGACTATTCTGCTTCATGGGGGAACAGTGAGCTTGCAGCAGTGAATCCCCTGGGAGATGGTAATCTTGTTGTAAAGGTGATGGCAGTGCAAAGCTGTCCTAGCATCAGCCCTTAGCAGAATGGACTGGCGAGGCGTAGAGATGGGTGGTACAGGAAGTCCAGGACRTCTGTGGTGACCATTGATAAACTGGTGCAAATCCAGGTCGTCTAAAGATGCCTCTGCTCCCATGGCCCCCAGCTGAGTTGCTCTCACAGCACTRTGGCTGCAGGTTGGGGCATTGTGCATATACTACAGTTAAGGTAGAAATAGCAGCATGCACTGTATTTTTTGCTGTTCTTTTTCTTGACGTAATCAAGCACTGTAAGTTTTATACACCAGTGCACAGATTACTGGCATTTACTAGGAAGCATGAGGAGCAGACTGGCAACTGCTCGGAGGCACATGGAATATACAGGCAATTGCTCCAGAGCATGGGGAACACACAGGCAATTCAATTCCCAACTGGTTTCTAGGCAGGAGCTACCAATTAAAATTAAAAGAATAAAAGACTGCAAGCTTGGGACTGATGATATGCTCTGGAGAGAGGAGTTGCCAACAGCTTGTGCTACAAAGATGCCTCTCTTTCAGTGGATTTCAAATGGTGAAAGAAACTCAGGTAACAGATCATTCTTTTCTTCTGGCTTCCCTGATTTTCATGTACTCAGTCATGCAGCCAAAATTCCTACAAAGACAGACGGGGCTGCTCCCCATGAATTCCAAGCAGTGAGCCAACCTTTTGAGAGCTGATGCAGTGAACATGCCAGCAGTCAGCTATACCTAGGAAGCAAGATTTTAAAAGTAAGTGTGAAGTACCTGAGCAGAGAATGCTGAAAGAGGAGGCTTCGATAATCTACTAATGAGAATATGGTATTTATTTATATATATAGAGAAGGACTTTGGATTAAAAAAGGAAAAGATCTTTCCCATTTAATGTGTCTTTCACATTAACTGCTAATGAGTCTCTGAAGCAGAGCTCTCTTTCTGATGAGGGATACTGATGCCTAACGAGATGAAGATATGAGACATATGCGGGATCTGTGTAGCCTGGGTTTATGCTGTGCCCATCAGTGTGGTACCTGAGGATCATACAGGAAGTGGGCAAGTTTTAACTGTGGCTCTCTTGGGGCAGATGAAGTTGTAAACCAGAAACTGTTACTGGTTATAAAGTCAAACATGCTCCCTGCCTCCTCTCAGAAGTCACGTGAATGTTGATGAACTAGTCAGATGAGCAGAGGCTGCTGGATTGAATCTTTTCATAAAAAGCAGTGAGTTCACCCARTTTTTTAATGACTTGTACAAACCAGGATGGTACAAAGATTCTTCATGCTGCAAGACTTAGAAGATGTAACRGCGGTACATGGCAAGAACTGATCTCACCTGAGCTCCTCATCAATCAGAAAGAAAAAGCTATACCCATCATCCACTGAAAAACGGTGACATATGACACTGCCTGGTCAAAACGACTAGAGGTAGCGTATACATCATTTTAAGATGCATTTTGTCACATGAGGTTTTTACTTGGGAAGCCGACTAAGGAAGTGAAAACCTTTCAGGCATCTCCCGAATGGCACTTCACCTCCATCTGGAAACTTGAGAATCACCAGACTCCACACTGCAGTACTTTAAAGTCGTTGCGGTACCTCATGTCAACACAGCTCTCCTACATAAGGGTTTGCTTTGTGAAGAATGAACTGTGCGGCTTTCAGATTTTTCTTTCAGAGAGCTTAAAACAGAAACTGATCCACCAGCAGGTGCAGGATGGAATCATTTATTATTGCTTGGCTTAATAAACTGCATCTTAAATTATGATATCGATTACAATGTTGAATGAAAAGGCTGAGCTGGCATTATTGTGTTTGACACAAGCAGTATTTTAAAATATTTACACTGATTGCACAGTGCATCGGTATTGTTTTTGGAGAGCGATAGACTTAAAATACGGTGTTGCACAAAATGCTAGGTGCTTCTGAATTCATTTACTTAATTTTTGATCTAAAAATCAAAGACATTGCGTGGCAAATGGTGTGAGTTCAGAGTTCTTGTACCCATTAACAAACACAAGCCAATGTTTGCAGTGTCAGTTCACCGAATTAATGACATTATAGCACAGCAAAAATACGTTTGCAGCAACCCTAATAAGTTCTGTAGGATTCACTGACAGGATAAACATGTCTTCTCTCCCCTCCTTTTACTCCCTCCCCCCCAAACAAGCAATAAAAACATTTTGCATAAACAAATTCCAAATTACAACTAATCATGGGAAAGCTGACAAATGTATGCTATGCTAGTCTGTGAAAATACTAATCAAAGCAGCCTGTCAATTGTTAAAGTTAATGATTTAGATATGCAAAACTCTGACTAAATTTTTGTGGATAATTACATAATTACGCCTGGGTTAACACAATCAAAAATAGCAATTGCATGTTCCATCTTGAAATCACCGTGGCAGTTCCCTCTATTTTTTAAAAGGCCTCTTTACCCTTCTTCCTTGTGTGCAAGAAGTGCAGTAGGGAAAGGAAAAAATTGAGGAGCCACATGGGGAAAGAAAAGCAACTGTGGTAAGTGTCTCCTGCCTGCTGTACCTGCTCTTTACCCTGTGCAAAAACAATCAGCTGGAGCACAAAGCACCCACTAGAATGGGTGGAGGCAGATAAAGGAAGATTGGAAACAGGAGTGCTATCTGCTGTAAAAAGCTGCAGTACCCATGAATTAAAATATGYCTGAAAATGAGCTTTTCCTGCAGGAGGCCTTTCAGATTGAAGGACAGAGAGTTTATATAGGATTTTAAAGGGACTGCCATGATACAGGAACCTAGGACGGGTAAGGCTTATCTGGATGATTCAATTTTTCATTAAATTATCAGATTGTTCAAGAGTTCCTTTTGATTATAAGCAAGTCTCTGCCAGGTGTTTACTCCAGAAGGCTCTAATAAGCTGTTTTATCCAAATCCTCACCCCTGTGAGCTATGAAATGCTGCCCACCCTGATCACCCACTTCCCAGCTCTGCTACCGAAGGCTGGAAATCCCAACCACACCGCAGTGCTAGGAGAAAGGGCTTGTCTCCATAGAGGGGAGTGCTAGAGAGAAAGGCAGTAAGAGGCCCAATCCTGTTGAGCACCTGTGTTATTTAGGTTCCTTGGAAAACAGCTCTGAATTGCTTTTAAGCACCTTTGAAAAGCCGAGATCTTGAATTTCATTTGTGGCACATTCTTTTCTTTCTATGTTTTGTTTTCATGGGTTCTTTTTATACTGGTCCTAACTGATGTAGTTTAGAGATTCCAGATGTCTTAGGCAGATGAGAAAAGTAGAAATAAAATGAATATTGGGCTCTTTCCTGAACTTCATATTGGCTGAGATGGGGTAATGATAGTGATGGGGATTTAAAAAGTAATATATCTCTCCTGTAATTTTTTATCATAATTTTTCTATACAGTTTCCATTAAGTAGATAAATGACCTAAATGGAAAAGAGAAATAAAGTGAAAGTATAAAATCAGTCCCTGTCAAGTGATACAAGAAAGAGTCAGGGCCCCAGAGTTCAAATCCTTCTATCTGCTAGTAAATGTTCAAGRGAACTGACTGGCTTTACTAGTAACTTACTGGTAGTAGGCACCTAACATGTGAGGGAAGTAAATGCAGATTTATCTGGATGTAGAAGTGTTTCCACCCCAAAAATGCACTATCAGAGTCAGCTTAAACTAATTGATGTTATGGAGCCAATTACTGCTTTTATTATATTCTCAGGAGTAACTCGTACAAGTTCCCTTGATTGGTTACTCAACCTGTAATAAAGGGCATGAAAATAAATAATACTGCAATTTGGTGTCTGAACAAAACCTGAAATGTTCTTTTGGAAGTGCTGCAAGCACCTGGAGCAATAGCAAGGCTCTGAGGCAAAGCTCTTTTTCACCAGTCTTACTGCTTACTTCTGCTGCACTGATGAAGCAAAAATAAACTTCCTGTACTTAGACAGATTTTAAACGTTTTTCCACAAGACAGAAAACAGATGGAATATTTCACAGCTGACACCAAAATTCACAGTTTTTGTGACTTCTGTGATAYTGTGATTTATACAGGGACTTTATGTATCAGCAGCCCTGAATAAGACAGACAGTCTCTTGCCACTCAAGCTTTTAAACATTATTTGGATTGGTAGGTTAAAAGATTGTATTAGCTGTGTGAAATGTGAAGTATCAGTGGATTTAAATGATAGCTCTGTGGCCTGTTCTGTTTCTGTGTCTTGACTATAAGTCATAATAATAAAATATGTTTAAAGTACACTGCTCCAAAATGGATAGCAAACCCTTAAATGCCTTGAAATTAATCATTTGTAGAAGCAAACAGAAATTCTTATGTCAGGTCACGAGCACAGAGCAGGTTATTGACTTCAAGCATTTGTTAGCTCTCTTAAAGGTAGACATAAATGGCAGAAGGTGCTCTGTTTGGGGCTGCTGATCATGCAAGCAATGTCTTCAGATTAACTTGAAGCTAGAGGATACATATATGTTCCCCAGGGAAAAAAAAATTAAATGGTTATTTTCGTGTTTAGAACTGAGAGGCTGAGTAGAAGTTGCTAGTAGCCAGGTAGCCACAGTAGAGGGTGGGGGACGTGGCAGACCTGGACGCAGGTGAGAGTTTCTTCTCACGTGTCGTTTCCTCTCTTATTTGCTTGTGCCCGAATCAACTTGCTGTTCTTTGCATTCAAGCTTGCTCCCACCTTTGTGGGAATTTGCAATTTCCTGGGAAACTTGTGTTGACTTGTGCCTGAGGAGAAGTTCAGAAACACACTGACTTTTTGGGACTTTCTTTATGCATGAGAGCAATATTTCAATAACCTTATGGGCTGCCTGTCTGTTTACAAATGCGGTTCCAGATTTTACCTTTTCCCTTCCATGTCTCTGGTGACATGGGTTCTGGCTRTCTGATACTTTTGCAAATCTGGAGCGACACGTTCGTGTTCACTGTGCCCGAGAGTTCAGCCTGCTGAGGGAAGAACTGTTGGACGTATTTCTGGTGTGTGTTTGTGTGCACAGGCTCGCCTACTCCGGCATCCTCACCTCTTGCTAGTCCAACAGGGGCTCCAGAGCTCAGAGAAATGCCTTGTCTTTAGTCAGGTGTTTGTTTAGGAAGGGATGTGTTGTTGCTAGGGAATGTAATTTCTTTCCAGCTCTGAGAAAGATGGAGGTAAGTGTTATTTTAGATGCTTGTAACATATGTACCTTACATTTATAGGAGGATTTATTGTGTAAATCAATGACAAAATAAATGGTTAACAGGTCGTAGGCACCCAGGGCAAGGGCAAGCTCAGGGTCTAGTGTGCTTTGCCTGCTCAACCATTTCTTAACATTACTGACATACCAAAGGTTTTTCTGAATCTTCTAGAAACATATGTACCGGTCTCAACTCCAGCCCAGTGGTTGCACAAGTGTAGCTTAAAACCACCTATATCCTACACAGTGAGATGGTAGTGGATGACATTTTAGATGTATGAGGCATATTTTTTTCCAAAATACGGAGGAGACAAAGGAACAGGATGCTTACTAGTGTATAGGAAATCCTACAGAACTGTGTGCTAAATAAATGCTCGTTCCAATGATTTCTGCTGGAAATCAGCATACAACAAAACATTTGGTGTTAACATATGGAAGGAGGTGTGGGAGACAGTTAAAGGAAGCCTTCCACTTTTCTGAACATGTTTATA
>NW_028187188.1:2269484-2271832 GCF_003343005.1 Rhea americana | reverse complement strand
AAAAAAAAAAAAAAAAAAAAAAAGGAGAAAAAAAAAAGGAAAGAAAAAAAGAGAGAAAGGGAAGTGCTGGTAGTAGTAGAAAACATGGTCATTTCTAACATTATTTCCAGTTTTGGACTGTTTCTGCCTATTTTTCCAACCAGCTTCAGTGCTACAGGCACTATATTAGAAGGTTCATGCTAATGAACAATTGTTTGGAAGGCTGCAGCGCAAATCGGTAACATTTCCTTCTATATACAATCACTAAAATCCAGGAAACCGTGTTTTAAATGTAGCTCTGATACCTAGGGCAGTTTAAACAAATGCAGCCTACTCTTGCAAGATGCTTCCTGTGGCTACGTTGGAAATTCTAGGCATATATTCTCTGATCTGGCAAATTACTTAAATATATGCTTAAATCCCACATGTACTTGCTTTGAAGTCAATGGGATTACTTATATGTGTATATGCTGTGGTGGTTTGAGGCCTTATAACATTAGAGGACACTCGGCATTTAGAAAAATAGGGCTAGAAGGAGCCTCAAGAAACCACCCTCCCCCACCCTTCTGCAAGGCAGGATCAGTTATATTTGTCATTCCTGGCAGATGTTTTTGTAGGCTATTCTTAAAAAAACATCTGGTGACAGAGATTCCTTAGTTTTCCCAGGCTCTATTCCAGAGCTTTACTCTCTTAATTATTATAAATGTTTTCCCCTAATATCTGACCTGCATCCATCTTGCTGCAAAAGCCTATTACTGTTTGGACTTTCTAACAAGGAAGAGCCCTATGTGTGACAACCTTTTATACATTTAAAGTCTTAATGTTGCCTTCCCACAAACTCTTTTCTCTAAAGACTGCAAGGTATATGAATCTTCTCTCTTAGGCGCTTCTTCTGGGTGTCTCCAATCAGTCCATCTCTGCCTCTTCTCCTCCCCTTTCCTATTGAATTTCATCCCTTTTCTTGACAACACTCTAGTTCTTCCACATCATCTTAAATTCTGAGCCTCCATCCTTGCAATTTTCCTAAGCACCCCATTTTTACAGTGTGTTAACACAATAAGCATGCTCTGTCATGACTAGAGGAAAGTATTGAGAACTGTATCCACAGTTCTCCTGTAATATTCCTCCCTTAGATGTGTCCCCCACCAATGGCTTGCTCTGACTATGGGCAAACGATAAGTTTCTCTGCACATCATGTTTAGCTGCACTTGTACCTGTTCTGCAATCATTTCATTCAGACCATGTTTTGTTAGTGGGCATTTGAGAGTGACGTGAGACAGAACCAAAAGCTTTACTAAATCAAGATACGTGACATCTTTTGCTTTGCCTCTGTCCACGAAGCCTATTACCCTATGGCAGAAGGAAATTAAATTGATCTGGCAGGATTTATTCTCTGCGAATCCATACTAGCTGCTATTCATTTCCATATTATCTTCTAGGTGCTTATAAATAGTTTGATGATTTGTTCTGGTGTTTTTATGGGGATTGAAGACAAATTGACTGGCTGTTAGCTCCTTAGCTCCACTATCCCCCGCTGTGTAGAGATAGGTATTATGTTTGCTCTTTTCCAGCCTTCTGGCACCTCATCTTCTATTCATGCATTCTCAGAGGTGACTGTCCAGTGATTCAGAGATTGTGTAAGTGGTTATTTAAGAATCCTGAGTTGAAATTCATGGTGCCCAGTCAATTTGAAGATCTCTAATTTATTTAAGGGCGCCTTAATCTGTTATTTCTAGGCCATTATCTTCCTGCTGCAACATTTTCTGTTCCTTGTCTGCATTGGTGTCTGGATTGTGGGGAAGCTTCTCAGAGGAGCTCACTGCTCTCCTTAACTCTTTCTTTTGCCTTATGTGAGATCTCTGAGTTTAGGTCAACAGCCTGAGCTCAATCCTGTTATCATCTGTGACAAAAATTCCACTGGTGGTGTTGCTTTTGCATCAAGGCTTGATACAGTCTTCATATGGAAGAAGTTCAATTTCTGCTTCTTTTTAGGCAGGCATCTTGCTAAAGTACAGGAGCTTCACATGAAACCAAGAGCTGCAATGTTGGACCTGTAGCAGGCTGGGATTTGGGATGTATGCTCACATGCTCACTAAGTTGTGTAAGGCCGAGTTTGAGTTGGTATATTGATTTTCTTTTTTTTTTTTCTTTTTTTCTTTTCCTTCCCAACAGAACAAATGCTCAACAGTCACTCTAGGAGGTTAATGAATACTTGTGCCACAGCATCTGCTCCTCTTGGCTAGATTTGGGAATTTATTTTAACAAATAGTGTGTTTAGAGAGTAAATTGACAAAATTGTATTTGCCTCCTAGTGTTGTTTGTGGTAGCACTTTCTCTTTCGCAGTTCTGCACTGTTGTTCAGGTACCAG
>NW_028187188.1:2214351-2269374 GCF_003343005.1 Rhea americana | reverse complement strand
ACTTTTGTGCATTCCTAACATTTGCATTCCTAACAAAGTATCTGTAATGTCAGTTCCTTGGTAGTCAAAAGGAGAATGTTCCCTTGAGATTACTCTTGAATTTGGTAACAATTTAMTGTATATAAATCCAAACTTTCTGTGCTAATTATAATATATTTGTGAGGGCTTTTAGTTTCTCTTCTGTGGAAAACTATTTTCATTCCTGTTGTATTCTTGCATAATCTTTTTTCCTGAAAGGAAGAAATGCAAAGATTCAATAGCTTAAGTTGTAATTTCAAGATGTGCAGGGAGAGGCTAGGCTAAAAGAAACCACAATATTCTATATAATTTCATGGGGTCTTCTAAGGAAATATGCCAATTTTATGGGGTCTTTTAGGGAAAAATTCTGATTTCATGTGGATTCAGGTGAAAAGGTAAATTTCATGGGACTTCTAAAAATGGCTGGATTTCACTGGTTCCATGAAATCTATGACAGGCATGGAAAAAYGCGCAGTTCTTGTCATGGAGTAAATTTTTATTGCGGTCTGCAGAACTTTATTTTCTATGTACATCTGTTCTTCTGACAGACATTATGCATTCTGGGCCCTCTCCTCATCTTGTAGTCTCTTCCTGTGAATATTTTACACTTCTTGATGGATGCCTAGTGCTCTGATCCTCAGATGATAGAAATCCACGACTGCCTACAAAGGAGCAAGGAGGTTCAGTGTGTGAGTGTTGGGGAGAAGGGCATGAAAAATAAGAAATACTAAATACAGTCCTGGGGATTTCATATTTTATGGTAATACCAGCTTATTTTATGCAATATAGGAGGGAAGATAATCAGGAATAAGGAATGGGAATGTGTTATCCTATTCAACATGATATCTAAGCAGTGTAGCATCAAAGCAACCTACATGCAATTTGTAAAATCCCAGTTTGTGCAGAGGGTCCAGCTCAAGACCACCYGACGAGCACAGAAAGCTTCAAAAGAGAACGACTGTATTGTGGCACCTTGATTTATCCTGTAAGCAGTACCCTCTCTGGGTAGGACACTCCTGTGACTGTAGCACGCTCGCGTTGTTCTGTCTTGAGCGAGGCAGCAGAGCTGAAACAGAGCTTGCTTTTCAAGGAGAGAAATTAAGACACAAAGGAGAAGAGGAGCACGTCTTCAGACAAGGCTTGAAATCAATGGTGAGATGAGGTGAAAACTTACAGGAAGGCTGTGTCACAAGGGCAGGGGAAATGACAAAGAAAAAGTGATATTAGATAAGTGGAGGAATCAGAAAGGAAAGAATTGTGAAGCAGATTAAGCCAAATCTATGCAGGGTTTTAAATGAAGAAGTTTGAACAGTATCTTGAGATGAACAGGGAGCCATCTGATTAGCTTTGATTTAATGATATTCTTGAACGTCTCTGTGCATCTGAGCAGCCTGAATGCAGAATGTTCCAGAAAGCGGAGATCAAAGCCGCCGGTAAGGAGCTGTCGTTGCCGTAGCCCATGGGAGAYGGCAAGAAACATCATGGAGGAGAGTGAGGTGGTGGGGCATGTGGGTCATGTCCTCCCGCTGGCAAGAGSAGAAGAAATAAATACCCAGAGTCCTGGATGATGTCCTGTGCTGCTGCTGCTTTGATGAGAAATACGAAACGTGGCACTGAAACTAAGGCTGGGTATTGATGCAATCAGTGCTGTCTGCGTTAGCAAAACCAAGTGGCGTTTCTGAGGGGCAAGGGGGACAAGCGAAAAGCAATGGCTGGTGCAGGTGAGAGCTGCTGATGTTCGGTGCAGTGTGCGCAAACTGCTACGCGGTTCTTTATTGCCTGTTGCCTACTCTCTTCATTGAACCTAGTAAGCTCCTAGGGTCTGTACTCCTTTTTGCACAGTTTCTGCGAATGTTACGTAGAATTTTGCCCTGTCTAGTATTTTCCAGGGAAAATGCCACCTTTGTTTATGTTGTTTTGAAGGAGTTTGGGGCCTGCTGGGGCCTGAACTGCTTTTTTCCCTTCCTCATGAAACAACCTGCAATCCACCTCTCCTTTGCRTAATCTTATTTCAAATATGAACAGTATGAATCCTCCAGTTTATACCAACAAGGAAATGTGCATGGTTTTAGTTCATCATTGCCTCAACAGAGAAGCAGGGCAGGGAGGCTGCCAGGCAAAGTGTTTGTACRGCTTTCCTCTGCTGAAACTTAGCGAAGAACTATAGTCATCTTGGTAACATATTGAGCTTTTCCCCCCCTTCTGCTAACTTGGGGTATCAACAGCTTGTGTCTGTGCATTTTCACTAGCGGTAGATACCAGTCTGCCCAGTGCATCCCCAAGRGCCCAGGTAAGACAAAGTCCTGTTGTCTCCTTCTGTAGCTGCATCCTCCTGAGACATCTGCTTCTATATTGGTGACCCACAGATCACTGTATTGATTCTTTTATCTCCTCCAGGATGTCCAGTAAAAAATGACTTGATAAATGTACCTGTATTAGCGTGAAGTGAATTAGTTGGAGGGCTGCCTTTTTGCCATAGTAAGCTTTCCTACACGGAAAAGGGGTGCTCAGCTTGAGGATAACAAAGCCCAGAAGAACATGGCTGATAACAGCATTGACTCGGCTAATCCTCAGGTCAGAGAAGGTTCAAGCCCCCACGAGCTGAGAGATGGTCAGGGTAGTTGTTCTGTATCTGGCCTCTGCCTCAGTGACCTCCTTATTTACTAAGGAGCTGAACAGCCCTCTGCAAGGTTTCTTACCAGCAGAGCTCCCTTCCAGCCCCGTTTTTCCTATGCGGCAGGATAGGGCAGATTTGGAGTCCTTGGGGTTATGTGCTGCACGTGGTCTTTGTGGTGTAGAAATTAAAGCTAGATGTGTATACTTTGTGGGGTCAGAACAGACTATGCTGGTACTTGAAGTTGAGAACACATCCRTTTTGTTCTAATACAAAAGGCTTTGAAACTTTCCAGTTACTGTTTTTCCCTATGTGGGAAGTACATCTCCTGTTGTGTTTTGCAAATTCAGGGAAGAAGAAAATAGCCACTTTGTAACAATGTTTTGGCAGACTGTCCTTTTTTTCCCAGAAGAGATTTGTGCCATTATCCAAGTATTCTACAGACTAGATACACCTAGATAGTATCTCTGAACTTCTCAAAGCTGATGGATCCTGCTTGCTCGAAGTGTTCTGTTCACACCAGATTCTGCAACTCTGACCATGTGGATTAGCGTATTTGATTAAACATACACACAGAACTGGAGATTGCAGTACGAGGGCATGTACTATACGAGCCTTTAATCTCAAATATGCCCTGTGGGTAAAGTGGATGGATTAGTATTGTCACATTTAATTGTGTAGTCTTACCTCTCAACCCTGCTGACAGAGTTTCAGGATCGGAATTCCCAAAGATCCATGGAGAATCATGAGGCCCTGGGACTCCTAATTTGCATAAGCAAAGGTGCAGGTTACCTGTGGCTGTTGTTCTTTCTGCTATGGGAGAATTAGGTGGCAACTCAGCTATTTCCGTTTGGGTATCTCCTTTCAAAATGGTCAAAAGCCTTGGACTTTGAGTGCTTGATGCTCTGCAGTTTGGCTGTATCTGATATCATCATTGCCTTTTCCAAAATGAGCTGGCTAAATTAATTTGATTTTAAAGAAGTGAAGCACTGAGACTGTGCCTGACATTTTCAGGATTCCAGGACGCTGTGTTCCCAGATCAATATGCTGATTTAGTAACATAACTTGTGCTCAGGAAGGCCATGTGACACTCCCAGACCCATCCATTTTTCTCTAGCATTTTTATTAGAGCTGTGCAAATTGTTTCCAGGAGAGCAAGCAAGATTTTAGAAGTTTGGCATTAGAAAGGGATAGTGCAGAACTGCAAAAAACAAAACCCACTAATGCCAGGTTTGAATATACCTTCTTGCTCAGATTTGAGTCTTGAAATGCTAGCAGTCAGATAGATAGGCGCATCTACATAGATGCGCAGAAATAACAATAATAGCTTGCTGCCCACAAAATGTGCGCTTGCTTATGCAGACAAAGCAGATCCATTTTTAAGCAGGCACTTTTTCAGATGAAAAAACGCACTTTAAAAGATAAAAGGGCACCTTAAGTAGCAAGGCATTATGTAGATAAATCTCTCCTTGGTTTTTAAGTTCTTCACAGACTTAAATAGAATCAAAATAGCACACAAATGTAGTTTGAATTTATCTACATTAAAAATAACCAGATATCATTTGATCAGGTAGCTCGTTTTAAAATATATTTATCAAAGCTGTTTGGCTGCAGGCCAGTTATGTTCATGCTACCCACAGAAACAGTCCCATTGGAATCAGTGTGACCTTCTGTATAATTCAAATGGTGACTTTGGGATACAGACCTTGTGAATGGACTTTTTATTCTAGCAAAAGTCTCATTGAAAGTTTTTCAGAAAAAGAATAAAAATGCTAATCTCATTTTCTGGGTTAAATAACTCTCATTGTAGCTCTCTTACATAACAGCACCTGAAGTTTATACTTCCATATACTTCAAGGTACCAACAACTGTATCTTCTAATTATACTAGAAAAATCTTCTCATAAAAGTGATATTTATTTCAAAATGCATAGAAACTCCATTTAAAATAAAGAGCCAGCTTACTTAACTTTCTCTCCTGACTACAGCAGAAAGGAATGTAGCTAGTTGATACGCAGTGAAGTTGCTTAACTTATAGACCAATACTACTTGTTTCAGTATTTGCACAGCTTTGATTCAGGATATTTAAGCACCATACTGTCTACCTGCAAGGGCAGTTGTCTGACCGTAACTTTAAGAACAGGTTTAAAATAACACTGAAAGAAGTCTGATCCTTACCAGAGGATACAATTTTTCTTTTAAGTGCCTTTCATACTCCAAGTAGCCAAAGCACTTTTGAAAATGTGGTATCCTTTATGCACTGTGCAATGGCTGATAGAGAGACTCATACCTAAGAATCTTTTGCATTGGCTGGGGAAACAGAATTTGAAAGATCACTAAACTTTGCCATTTTGTGTATCAATCCACCAGGCAGTGCTTTAGTTATGTATTTTCTAGAGTATTCATTTTGGCCTCATACTTGCTCAGTGTCACAGAAATGTTATGTAGGATACATGATAATGCTGTAATCTGTTGCTTTCTAATAGCCACCTGAAGTACTGCACCATAATCAAATAGCACTTCTTGATGACATTCGTCTGCCCCAAATGCATCCTGCAACATACTGACACAAGTAARTCAGGTAAAGATGCACAGCCAATCAGGAAATCTTGCTGACTGGAGGTCTAGTTTGGGAACAGTTTCCTATCTATTTAATGATGGCTTTGTTTTAATGAAACATATGCTAACGATGAAGCTATGTCCCCAACTTTGGTCTGAWGGTCTCTATTCCTGTTACTCACAACTAACGAACTGATGTGGCCATATTCTGAACTGCAAGACAGGACCAGCTTGAGGCAATTTGTCTCTATGAGGGAGAAGATAAATCTGTTACTCCTGCTACTTATGTGACATCGTTTGCTGACCAAAAGATACACTGGTTTTATACTTTTAAAAAAAGAAGAAGAAGAAGAATTAAACACATGAGGAAAGCCATACACAAAGCTGCTGWTTAAACTACTTTTAGTTTTGTTTTTTCTCAGAACCTATGAATCTCCCCAAATCTGCCTGCTTTCTAGCTCAGTTGGTTATTGCAAACATGTTTGAGTTACTGTATATATTATGGAGAACACCAGTTTTCTTCATGGCTACATCATAAAAATGTCACCTCTCTCTCTTSTTGTCCCTTGAACGTTACTTGAAGGAAACTCTTCCTCCTGAGTTTTACTTTTTTTGGGAGAGGTCCCAAATAACCACATGCCTCCCCTTTCCTCCTGAACCCTGTCTGAACAAGCTCACGGTTCATACCTCTTCACCAGTTATCTTTGCTTAGGTGCTTTGGTTTCTCATGCAGCCAGCCTTCTGCCTAAGCTGCCATCTTGGCTCATGCACTTGACATCTAGTGCTGAACGTCTGTCTGCTTGTTGACTCAAACATGATATGGCCAAATCCACGTGTCTTTTCTGCCATTCTGTCTCATCTTCCCCCTCCCCTCCCATTACTGGAGCTATTCTCTGATACTTCAAGGTAACTTGCCTGTTGTCCCTCAGGTATGAAAGAGTCAGCCTCAATTTCTCTTCTCTGTGATCCTCTTGATCATGAGAGATAGGTAGATCTCAACACATCTTTTCACTGTATTTCTAAGATTAATGAAAAGTAATTTGTGTGGGTAAGCAGCTAGATGCAAGAGGCAGACAAGTTTGAAAAGCGCCAATGTGATCTTCAGGAGCTCCTGAGGACAGGCACGCTTCAGGTATCTTCTGGAACGGAAAGCACATAGTCATTACTTCTGTGCCAAACACTACTGATGCTGATTATACAAAGTTCCTGGTAACTTTATAGACTGTGGTTCCTCCTGATTGTGAGTGTAGTACGGCTCTGGGCCTCTTCAGAAAAGTGTCTTGTATCTCAGGAAGCAATGGACCAAATTCAGTGTGGGGGGCCCAACAAAGTAAATGCAATCACTGCAACTTAATTTGAAAAAATGTAATATTTAATTATGCCTAATACATTTGTAATGCTTTGCAGCACAGTTCACTTGTAAGAATTTGTAAGAAAATCTTGATAACACTATGATTCAGGGAGTCCTGTACTCTATAGCATAAATAGAAGCTAGCATATTTATGCCTTCTGAAGTCAGGGGAAAGTCTGTGTTGACTTTAATGGAGCCTTGGATTAGATCTTTAATGAACATCTCTTGATATCATTATAGAAACAAATATTGGAACATCATGAAAACTACAGGTTTAGTCAATGTGGAGGATTTTTTTTTTTTTTTTTTAGGATATCAAGTAGTTTGAAAATTACTTCTTGAATGACTTCACCTGCTGTTCTGGTTATGCTTATCCCACAGTGACCTGAGCCACCTAAAAGAATATTCTGTCAGAGCAGAGCTGAGACCAGGATCAGGACAAAGAGAGAAACCACGCAACATAAAAGCAATCAGTTGCTTTGACACAAACTGACAACAAGGTAAGCGGCATATTTGAAATTGAAATTCAAATGCACCCAGAAAGCTGTGGAATTCTTACCAGATTCAAATAGGTCTCCCCCCAGGTCTGGCATGGGGGTTGAGGAGAACCCAGGAGTTTTGAAATGTAAACACAAAATACGTAAAACATATGCCACAGAATTAATGAATCATGTTAGTTTCACACTGCCCCCGCTTTGGGCTAATTAGTGCAAATTAAATGCTGTACTTGTCAGGCAGAGCAGTTTGTGCACCATGTATTGCATTAAGAAGTATTTTGGAATCGTTTGCACAATGTGAAAATAGTGTGAAAATATTTTTATTTCAATTAGTGATAGTTTTACAGTCATTAGAAGATTTCTTTAATAGGCTTAGGCGCCCGTGGCCTGCACAGCTGCATGAGGTCTGGTTTTCGTTTAAATGTAGGGGGGGGAAATGTAGTGGGAAAGGAGACATTTAGCTGACTGAATTTACCTAATTATCCCCCTCCCCAATCTAAAATGCCAAAGCAGGCTGATCAATTATCTGTCCCTTCATCAGAGGCCAATTGCTTAATTGCAAATTATCCCCAATAATTACACAGGCAAATAACTACAGGATTTATTTTTAATGAATGTGGGAGCCCTTAACAAGGATTTAAACGTGCCTACCAGGATTACTCAAAACTGACAACTATCGAAGGGCCAGAATCTGCTACTTCCACATACATGGAGGAGCACCTCAGCCTGCTTATTTTCTGTTTATTTTCAGTGAGACTTTGTGAAGCAAAGATACCACATCCATGCTTGGTAAGGTTTTTACAGTCTAACATCTCTGTTTCAGTGGGATAAACTGAAAATGAGAAAGGGTAACAGAATGTGGAGCACTGTGGAGACGGGGCAGAATATAGGACAAAGTGTGGAAATGTTGCCTTTGCTGAAATGAGCTGGAGCTCTGCCAGGCAGCAAAGAAAGGGGCTGTCAAAACAGCAGCGTGCTCACCCCTCGGAGGCATTTCTGGTGAGGGGGAGAGGAGGGTCTGTCTGCCGCAGGTATGCGAAACACTTTGCCCTCAGTGGGGATGCGGCGCGTTCTCAGAACTGGCCTGTAGCAGGGATATAATTAGTGCTGACACAAAACACAAGACGAGGCTTTTGACACTTGTTTTTCAGTTTTGATAGAAAGGGGAAGCATAAGAAAGGTGTCTTTCCTCTCCTCTGCTCGCTCTCTCTTCCCTTAAATAGCTTCCTCTCTTCAAATTACTGAAAGTCACTCAGTATGTGGGACATGTTCCATAGCAATGGCCACTCCTCAGCAGGCTTGTCAGCCTGGAAACAAGACGTGTACTTTGTCRAAATACTAAACTAAATGCGAACAGGAATCTAAGTATAACGCTATGTCTGCTCGCAGGCAAGAGACTGAGATTCTATAGTGGAATACGTAACAAAACTCAGACTGTGAAGAAGGACACAAACTAGATGCAAACGAGCATGCTTAGGAGAGTTAAACTACACACTTAAAAACAAACACACGCAACCCATAGTCCAGGTAAAATAAGGTGGTTGAGATGTTTTTGAAATGGAAACTCAGTGTCTGTCTGCCTGTTTTTATCTTTCTTGTGCTAATGTCCAGAATTCCAATTTAGAAGGCAGGGTCCCACTTTGCTAGCTATGTTTAAAACATATTACAATTTTGTGTATCCCACCACCATTACCAGCATTTAAGCAAAAACACTTTCTCTTCAGTCTGATTTGCTCTTTCACTCTTATGTTCTCTGTTCTTTGTAGGTCATGTGTAAGCAGTTTGCTCTGCTCCTTTTTCTTGGAGGTTAAGTAATTAACTTGGAGGAGGATGGAAAGCTCTGATCTCAGATCACTTAGAAATCTCAGGGAAAGCCTTTCAACAGCATGCCTCTTCCTCCTCTGAAATTTCTTTCTCTGGTTTCTTACATGGGGAGTTAATATTCTTAACACCAAAAGTTCCAACTCATATACTTCCTAATTGTGAAGTATCCTATAGTATATTACACTCCTAAAGAGATTTTAACAGTGACAAAATAAGGCATGAGGGATATTGTACTACTACTTTTTTTTTGCCCTCCCYCTCTCTAGATGCCTGAGCTCTCTCTACTTATCCCCTGCCATGATGGGTCTCAATTTTTCATAATGCAATCACAGTGAGAAAATTTCAGATTGTTCTTTATGGATCAGTGGCTAAACTTTGATGCTGAAGTTGCTATAACCCCTTGCTGAAATGTAGCTCGATCTGCTGGCTGTCACTACGTGAATCAGTGACCCATGACTGGTGTAATTTTGACTTATGCCAGCTGAAGATCTGGATTAAAGTTCTTCAAAATGTTGATGATCCCCAAAAGATATGTTTTTATATGTGATTCAGAATCCCTTCTTGTCTGTCTGTGATGTAGTATCTCTTAAGGGAGGGCCTGAACAGGACAGGGAGACCTGTCTTTACAGGTCAAGGATACACCCTGGTCTGTGCATACAGAATTGGCACATATTATTGCCCGTTAAAGTTAATGGGGATTCATCCCTTAACTTTGACTTGGCTAAGAAAGCCAAGATCTTATGTTGCAAAGGCAATTGCTGGATTTATCAGATGCCAGTAATGGAGGAGGAAGGAGAGAGGGAAGAATCATCTACTTATCCTTTTAAACTGAGCAGATATTTTCTTTCATGTTTTTTTAATTGTTTAATTTACCTTCTAATGGATTTTATTATCAATTTCTCATTCTCACCTCCTTAATTTTTTTTCTTAAATATATATTCCAGTCTGCACTTCTGTTTGCTGTTCTGCAGATGTGATGTGTTTTTTTTCTTTTTCTTTTTTTTTTTTTTNAATTCACATTAAGGATGCCTTTTTCCAGTGTTTGTGCCACTGAAATAAATGCCCATGATGGTTAAAGGTGTGAGGAATGTTGCTCATTATCAATAATGTAAGAAATAAAATAAGAAAATATCAGCACTTTTGTTCTTTTTCTACTTTCCTTTTTTTAGTCTAGGATCAGCACATCTTCCAGCTTCTTTAGCTCACTTGTAATTTGTTCAACATCATCACTTTCTGGAGAGCAATAGTAGGTGCAGGCACCTTCCTTTTTTTTTWAAAAAAAATATATATGTATTTTTCCCAGCCTATGCCTAATGCTGATTTTTATACATCAGAAATAAATACCAGTGTAAACCAACCTTTTCTTCAACCTAGTTKGAAGCACATTTCTCAATGAATCTTCTTTTCCAATATTATTTGTCTTGTCACAATAAACAATCAACAGTTCCAAAGAATGCTGTAATTAAAATATCCTCAAGGAATAGTGGTTGTTATGGATACTGTTAAGTATACTGAGAAGTGTCATGGGTTACTGAGAGAGAAGAAATACTAATGCATAGTCTTTTGACCTTATTTTGACCTATGAAAAAAGAGTATGTGAAATACAGATATGCATTTATATCCAGATAATGCATCGTGGCTGGAATACAGAATKTTTCCTCACTGTGCTCGTTTTAGTAAAGTATTTTAAAATAGCTTGAAAACCACCATGGCAAATAGAAATTTATGCTTTTAATTTTACAGCCTTCATAACAGGTTCCTGCAGGCTCTTTCATTTAGAGGTCTTCCTCTCCAAGACCTGCGCAGGCTCCTCACGAGAGCGTGGTGGATGGATGGTTGGATGGATGGATGGATATGATCATTCAGAGTAAGTGGAGGTTTGGACCTGGTGGGTTAGTGGACATAGTTGGTGCCATACAGTCATTCAGCAGCAACACAAAAGCTGAAAGCTCGGTGTAAAGTCACAAGTCCCCTGCCCTGGAATGGGGAGAGGGAGAGGCTTGCTGACCTGCCTGTGAAAAGCTCTTTGATAGGCTTAGAACCAGCAACTTAATTCAACACTTATAAAGTACTGACTTTTTTTCTTTTTTCTTCTCCTTCCATCATTTGATAGACCTCTTTTCCCCTTTCTGATGCCTAGTAGAGGACATAGAGTTTGATCATGCCTTGTATTTACTCTCTCTTATCATATCTTTAAGAAATGTTTTACACCACAGACTTCTGGAGCAGAGCAGGGATCCTCTCTGCATCGGCACGCTTGCTGCGCACGTCGGGCCAGCCCCCGTTCGCCCCGTTGCGTGGTGTCTGCCGTCGCGCAGCCAGGCAGTCGCTGCGCCGTGCCCTCCCTTGCCCCTCAGCCCTCTTCTTCGCGCAGCCTGCAAACGCCTTCGCTCTGGGCCGAGCTCGGCTGCCTGCCGAGCCGAGGGCCACCCCAGCCTGCCCCAGCTCCCGCACGGCAACTCTGTGGGGCATTGGCCTCCCTCGACGGGTCACTCTGTCCCGTCCTTTGTGTGTCCTGGGGTCAGCGGGGGGACAGGGAGGAAAAGGCTGAAGGTCTGTGATCGATGGCTCTCTCGAGGGGAGCTGTGGGTGGCTTGTCCCCCGCTTTGACATCTCTTCTGTGGTGATCACGTATAAGCCTTTATGTAGTTGAAAAGAGACAAGTTATAGGAATCTGCTTTGTCTGCAGGAAACCTTTTTGTTTTCTTTCTTTCTTTTTCTTTTTTTTTTCTTTCTTTTTTTTTTTGTTTTTTTTTTACCTTTTTCTGAGCCAAGACTTACAGTGCCTTCTGCACTGTGCTTCTTCATTTTCCTTAATGACATTCTGATGGCAAATTTGTCAAACACTTTGAAAGTCCAAATAATCTGTGTCATTTGGTTTTTCTCTGCTTGCTGTTGCTGACAGTCTCAGAGGAGTCTAACAGATTAGACTTTTTTTTTTTAAGAAGCAAGACAGGTTTGTCCTCATCATATTCCCTTCGTCTAAGTGATTTTTTTCAACCAGTATTACCTGTACTAAGGTAATGCTCCTTGCTCTGCTGATGTACTTAGTGAAATGTACAGAAACTTGCTTTATAGCATCTTTTTTTGGAAAACAGTCATTAAAACTTAAATAGAAAAACTGCATTTTTGTTATCTGCTCAGCCATTTAAATTTCCTTTTTTTAAAATATATATATATATATATATATATATATATATAATGTATAGCTTTTAACCCAACTGATACATTTTGTTCATTTGGTCCACTCTTTTCTAGTTTCGTATCTGTTATCTCTCATTTTGCTCCTCCTGATTTGAAAGTAATGGGTAGGTCAACGATATTCTCTGCAGCAAATATAGGTGCAGAGAATCTCTTTGCAGAATAGGTACTGGTTCACCCAAGATGTATAACACGGCTTTGATTCTACATCCTCTTGCAACATGTCAGAGTGCTTTACTGGCATTGGCCCTCATAAAGGACAGCAGTCAGTCCAATAATTTTTTACAATGCATGGAAATAGATTGTAGCAAAGGGAGAAAATGACCCTGACACATCCTGGAAAACCCTGGAAAGATGTACAAACTACAAATGCTCCACTATCATTATGTAAGAAGAGTCTAGAATGAAGCCAAAGAAGAGGTAAAACATGGGCAGGGGGGGAAATGTGGGGAAAGYACACAATGGACTTTCCAGTGCAGTTAGGAGCTCTCTTAATTGAATACCTCATTAAGCAGGTGTGTGGGATTTGAGCACCTAAATACCTTTAAAAATCGGGGGGCCACATAACTTAAAATCTAAGTAGTCTGAAAAGTAGAGTGATCTTTTGTTTCAGAGTATGAAAAAAAACATGATAAGCAGTTACTTTCTACTCGTGTCAAAGTCTTTGTTTCATCAATTATAAGCTTAATAAATAATAGTGAAGATTTAAATTTYGTGCAGTTATGTACTAGTTTATTCCTAGAAGCCTAGTACTTGAACATGTACCCTATGAACTAAATATCTTGTAAGTGGACCTTGTGTCTTGTAAAGTTCTTGGCTCTGAGCATGAGTACACCTCTATCGGACTGTCCCCATACTTGGTTAGGCAGATAYGTGTGCAGTGTTTACTAGATTAAGGCACAAACTAGTTTAGCCTGGAACAACCCATAGTTGGCGGCAAAAGCATTCAATCTACACAGACATGCTCTTATCCAATTTAATTATTGCAAACTCCTTTTTCTTAAAAAATACAAAATAAGCCCATTTTATTCAGCTTAAAGTACAGCAGATTTTAAAAGAAAACTAATTTTGAATGATAATGCTGAGTCGAATTAGGAATTGAAAGAGTAAAGCTTTTCAAAGGTACGATTTGGAGTTAATGCTAAAAAATTTCAGCAGAAACACAAAATTATAAGTAGCTAAGAACAGAAATTTAAAAACTACCGTGCCCTCTCAGCCATGCCATCAGTGTTGCTACCAAGACTCTACAGTAATTTATTGTTGCAGAACATTCCCTCCAAGAATTCTCTAAATATTTTAAGGAATTTCAATTATATATTGCAGGAGGATGTCTTAAAGTATTCAGGTTTGCTAGCTTTAGAGACCTTAGAGGAATACATATGCAGAAAAGCAAACAAAAAGAGTAAGAYSTGTACAATGTTTAATTAAAATATCAGGTTTTGGCACATTCTTTTTCCTGTTATCCATGAGTTTTTAAGAAAAAAACCTGCATAAAACCTKAAAATGTATAGATAGTAYTATTTTGCTTCTGAGATCTGATGACACAAACACACCATTCCAAGCTTTGTTCCTATGGTGTCTATTGTCACCACAAAAAAAATGTATACTTGGGTATATTTCCAATTCTTCTCATATGTTACATGTTATGAACTGTTTGTGATCAGTGATTTAAAGGCACACTGTGCTGTGAAATGTTGAATTCATTACATGAGAGAGAAAATAATAGATTCTGTATCTTCATCTCTGTAATCAATTGTTATGATAGATGTTCAGTTACTGTGGATGAAGGCAGGAAAGAGAGCTGCTMTGTGAAGAGTACTCCCATCCTCACGGACAGCTGGAACTCGCTGCTTCTCCTGTTACRTATGGAAAGGTGTGAGTTATTTGTGCTACATGGGTGTATGTGACTGCAAGGTGTAGTTTCTAGGCTGCTGTAAGTGAACAAGAGTTTGTACTTCTAACACAGAACAACTCTCGTCTTTGTGCTCCACACAAACCTCAAGGGATTTCAAAGAGTATGATAAAAAGAGGAGTAGGGTTGGATGCTGCAGTAAATTCTTTAGGGCCTTTTGTGGCTGGGGCACTAGGTGCAGTCTTGTGCCCGCATGTCTTTGCAGGCAGTGCAGAGCACTTTATAGCAAAACAGTGCATTGCAAGCACATTTCAAACTTTAAGTCTGAGAGGCAGTAAATAGTTTGTTTTCTAACTAGCCTTAATTGAGAGCTTTTTTCCAGGTTTCAGAAGGACTTTGGCTTCTAGGTCACTGTGGTAGTCTCTGCTTCTGTTTGACGTTAGACTCTACTGTTGGCCAGATGATTAAGCTGAATGAATTAAGTGATATGTTTYAGTTTTTTGAAATAGATGTTTGCTTCCCTCCAAAGTCAAAACTGAGTCCACTGCTAGTATAATAATGTTGGAAAGAGAGTTGAAAGGGGTAAACATGCTACTGTAATGGTAAGTAATGGAAGCCTTTTGGGTAATAATGCAAATATCTTCATGCAGATAGGGGGAACAAAATGAAAACAAACCCTAATTCTGTGTTGGTTTCTGTCATATTGAGAGCTAACCCTACGAAGGAGGGAGGGAAGGTCCTGTGCTCGCTTCTGGCCTTGTGGACTAGAGTTGACCATGTGTATCTGTGAACTACTCTGCTTGCACCAGTCTGGTTTCTCCTGTGATACCTGAGGGAGATGATGACTAGTTATGCCTCTCTCTTACGTACATATGATCAGTGTTAAAAAAACAAAAAACAAACAAACAAAAAAAAAAAACCAACAACAAAAAAAACTTGTTCCCAGTTTTGCTCTCAGTAACAGCGGTGTACTCCTCAAATTATCTGGCRAAGAAAATACAGCTGAGAGCAGAGCATGACTATTTATTTTTATTCTTTTGTATCTATGGTCTCAGTGGTGGGAACTGGTGCTATCAGTACCCTAACTGAGCATCTTGCGGCAGGCATTCGGCTCACCAACTCGGTCCAGGCTGTCAGACAGTAATTAATTTTAAAGAGGCCAAATGGGTTTGGAGTTTGGTATTATTAGTACTGAGGTAACTGAGTGATACACCAAAAGAATTTGAAATTGCTAGCTCAGTTATGAGCATAGGGGACTCTGGCTCATTCTTCCTTAAATACTCTCATTCTATATTCCCTTGACTGTAACTAAACTGCAGAATATTTATCTGTCTGATTGTTGTTTGTAAATCTAGGCTCATTCCTCCCCCGATTCTAAATCTTCCTTAGATGCTGCGAAAAAAAAATAGCATACAAGAAAGTGGCTGTAAAACATTTCTTTTCTGTTCTGCCTCTCTGCGTAGAGCTTTTTGTGGCACTCAGGGGTGCAGTAGGGCTTGAACAGTCCAGACAGTGTGCCAAAGCGTATTCCTGTAGGACATCACTAGAGATCCCTGCTCGTAAACCCTGCCTGCAGAACTGTAACTGGAGAGAGCGGGGGGAGAGAGAAAGAGGTGAAGCAGGGAGGACACAGAGGGGTGATTAAGGGCTTCCAGAGAAGGCAGAGAAGAAAGCAGAGAGAAAACGTAGTGGACAGACTGGGGAGATAGGAAGCAAAAACATTCAAAGGCCAGACTGAAGACAAAGGGGTTGAAACAGAAAATAAAGGAAAAAAGAGAATTGCAATTTTGGGATGACATACTAAGATGAAAAACTGGTCCAGTCACAACAAAGCTGTATGGAAAGTCCAAGAGCTGGCTGGGAATCAGAGCAGACAGAGGCTGGAAGAAAAAGGGAGGGATGAGAGAAAGAGGTTGGCTGTGAGAGCAAGGAAATTTGTTGTGCTTTATGAGGGATTGAAAATTGTTCAGCTAGGACGATCTGTTTGGCTGTGGACAAAATGCTCAGAAATCTCAAGGGAGAGATGGAAAGGGTCTTTTGCAGGGAGGCAGTATGAAGTGATTCTCATAGTGAAGATTTTTTTAAAAAAGGGGGGGAAAGAAAGGGCAGTGATTTCAGTAACTGCTTGATGCTTAGTGCACTTGAATATCAGGCCATTCATCTACATAAGTATGGACTTAATGGCACCAGTTTACACATTTAAAAAAAAAAAATAGTAGTAGTTTGGTCTACCTTTCACTGATGTAAATGACTGGAAATCAGAAGATTTACCTGAACATTATAGGCACAGATTAGTGCTATGGTAATAGAATGTTATCAAATTAGAATATTTCATTCCTAAAAGCAAAAGGAGAATCTGAGATAGTGGAAGGAGGAGTTGATGGCGCTCCTGCCAGTCTTTCTAGCTGAGAATCTGCTTGAATGTTTTTAGTTATGTCTCAGCTTCATCTTGGTACCTAATGAAGGATTTGAAAAGCTTTGCCCATCTATCAGAAATGTTTGTACACTGCTAATATTCTGACCTGTGCTATCTTGCTACTCTTTTAACTAATTTCTGCATCTGACTAGTTTTTATCAGCCATACATAGTCTTAAAATTGAACAGGAGTTTCTTTGCCAATTGTGGCAATAAATACTGATTTTTGATTCAAGATCTTTATTTTATAGTCACAGTTCTGTGACTGAAGATAAATTAAAGAATCCACGCAGTATTAAGAAGCTCTTGAAAATTTCAGCCAGTCTCTCATCATTCTGACTACTGACGCCATGAAAAATTGCAAGTGGGATAAGTGAATGGGGCTGGGTAGGGGAGCCTGAGGGTTTCTTTTTGTCCTAATTCCTCACAATTTTCACTAAATTATATATCAACTCTCAACAAAAACAAGAGTGAGAAGGAATGACAGCTGAAGTTTCAGATTTTGATGACCTAAAGTATCACTTTGAAGACATTAGGAAGCATAAAGGATTGAAATATGACTGTAAACATCCAGAGGCACGTTATATTCTCTTTTCTCAGATAGATTTGGCTTCTGATATTCATGTTCATGAATAACCCATTTCAGTGACATTACTGGGACAAGATCCCTTTGGGTATAATTCCCATTACTTCAGTAACATCAGTTCAAGTYAGCATCTCTACACGGAGTAGAATTTGGGTGATGAGTTCTGTGAGGTTCATTTTAGACATGTAATAAACAGGTTTTGGGCACTATCATCAAATGGACATTCAGTGGAAGCTGGTAGCAGTACTCTCGAAATACTGCCAGCTGCATGGAGGGAAAGCTGCAAAGGCAGACAGAATTGCCCTTGAACAAGCAATGAAGAACTCTGCAAGGTGCCCTGGGTGAGAGGAGTGGAGAAGGTGTCTGCGAGTTGGGAACCTCGTGGGGCAGTAGCTGAGGACTCCCAGGACGCTGGTACTCTGGAAAAGCACTGAATGCTCAGAAACAGTTCAGCAAACACCTTTTTATAGGGTTGAATGGAGCTCCCAAAAGGGAATGTTGGGAACAGGAAAGTAACTTTGCTTGATCAGCAAGCTAACATTGTTTAATGAGGAAAGTGAGGAAGCATGAACCTGTTATCAAACTGGTGCAGAAATGAGAGGAATATTGCAGTCTGAGAAAGCATGAAACTCTGAAACAGTATTAGTTTTATATGAGAGATGAAAGGAAAAGGGAGAAACTTTCAAAACATTTATAACATCTTAAAGACTGTGGAGTCAAACACGTAATTCAGAATCCCTCATATAGGAGTAGGTGGTGATGGGCATCAGAGACTTGAGATGTGAACAGGGACATTAGAAGATCCAGAGCTAACCTTAGGGAAAGCAGCAAGGATGCAGCAGGCCACGGATCAGAGCCAGTCGAGCCTGCAGGTTTCGGAAGGAAAAACAARACCGAGATCTGTGAATCGGGACCGTAACCTGTCACGAGCCCACAGGAGCCTCCAAGGCAGAGCAGAACAGACAAGTTCAAGGAGAAAACTGCCAAATGTGTGCAGAGCTCTCTGTAAATGTTACCCCGGCACACTGTGCTATCTGCATGTGATGGCTTTCAGCAGGCTGTGTGAAATGATTTGGTAGCCGTAGCTCAGTCCCACCACAGAAATGCCAAGCTTCTTAAGCTTCTTAACAGGCTTGGTGAAGAGGATAATGATTAACTGTTTATTAAAGTCAGCCCCTCCAGGTCAGGATGAGGGATATTGGTAGAGAGAAAGCTGGTGTTGCTGTTGCTTACCCAGTATCTTTTATGCAGATAGGGGACTTCAGCCTTCAGGGATGTATTCACTAGTATTAAATTTACTTAAAAATGTGAAGCAGTCCCGTTTCTGTTCTGAATACTACTGTGGGCCATTATAAAGCTTCCCTGTGCAGTTTGCACCTCCCACCTCCTTAAAGGCAGGCATCCACTGGTTTCCAAGAATAACT
Source organism: Rhea americana (assembly GCF_003343005.1). NCBI lineage: Eukaryota > Metazoa > Chordata > Aves > Rheiformes > Rheidae > Rhea > Rhea americana. The sequence continues at coordinate 2,251,034 of NW_028187188.1, read as the reverse complement.
CTACAGAGAGTGCAGTGTACATGTCAACTTAATTAAATGAATTTGTTTAAAATACGATCGATGGTGTGTGAAATTATATAATTATTCCATAAATACACTTTGTTAATTAATTAATATTTTAATTAAAGGGTAATTGGAAACTCTCTGCATTACTAGCTTTTTTGAAGGACATGAATGTGTCTTTACCTCATAGTCACTGATTAGACCAAAAAAATAAAATTGGTATAAACCTAAAGGCCCAGGAGATTTTCAGAACAGCACAGATGACAGCTACGTGCCAGTTTCCTGTAAGAAGGAATCTTGCTACCTGTTAACATCTTCCTTCTCATTCAGCCTTTGGTTTTTCTAAAATTTGTCGTATCTTTTGTGCTAAGAGAGCGATTGTCTCTTTGAAGGCCTTGCCTTGACATGTCTCCCTGGAACTAACTTGGAACAAGGTGGCGTGGACTAGTTGTTGGCTGAGAGAGCTGGTATTAGCAGTTTATCAGGGTTAGACATAAATCCCTCTCTTCCCTTCATAGTCATTTTCCTATAGTAGCTTTTGGTTTACCTGTATATTTTGAAGACTCTGCATATTAACAAACTGTGACTCCCTATTACTCACTGCCAAAAAGGCACTGCAGTCCCCAGACTACCTTTCAGAGCTGCTGGTGTGGAATAAATGAAAAGAAATGGCTGGAAACTGGGAAGAGAGAAAAATGACTGTGGCCCTTATCTTGCTCCTGGAAGTTCATATATAATTCATACTGAAGCCAATAAGATATAAAGGGCAAATCTGAGCCCTGTCTATGGAAAAAAAAATATCAAGAGCTCTCAAATTAAGGCCTTGATTTTGCAAACATACGTAATGAAATGTGAATACCCCCAGCGAAGGCAATAGGGAGACTGCCACTTACATGCCTAAAGAGAGCTCATTCATTTGTTTGTCGCTTTGGGATGTGGACAAATACAAAGCAGCAAATTCCAGACGGTAAATAGAGTTAGCCTGTATGTTTAGATCTGCTATTTACGTGGCAAAATTAAGCTGACAACTTCATGCAACTGTTATTACTCTACAACTGCGTGCTACTAGTGAATACATTAAAAGCTAATATGCATTATTTTAAGGTGACTGAACTAAAATGTCAGTTTTTCTGAATTTCTAACCTACCTTGCAATATTATATCCAATGCAGACTTACAAGGTCCTAAGTCCTAAGAGAAATCATAGTTCATTGCAGTGACAGCACTTTAGTGTGTGACATAAGAGAAAAAGGATTATATGATACTAGTGCAGAAAGAACAAAGAGCACTGAGACTAGCATAGGGACAAGAAAAAACTAAGTCAATCAGGAATAGATTACAGCACATCTAAGACAGGCAAAGGACCTAGTGTGCATATAACACAAACAAGTTATATGACTTTGGTGGTTTRCAGACAACGGTTTGCCAGGGAACAGTCTTAAAACAAAATCTAATTTGAGATTAAAATATTTTTGAATTCCTGATTGCAAAATTGAGCTCTGTGTGTTGCATCCTTGTAGAAAGCTGTTCTTACTTGTCTTTAAATTCAACAGTGAATCACCATGCCATGCCGAAGTTATTCATGCATGAGACGTCAGGTGCATGAGAGCTTACATCATGTGCCATGGCTATGCATAAAATTTTTAAACCTGCCCTTGACAACTGAACAATTCAGCAACCTGGACGCGAGCCACAAGGATCAAAAAGTAGGACAAAAATTACAACTGTTTATACAGCTTTGCACAATGCCATGGCAATGCTTTTTGCAAGAAGAAATATTTACTGAGAGTAAACATGATTTAGAATGAGATTTAATGTCTGTATCTTCTCTGGGGATCCACAAACAGAATGCTGGGTTTAGTGTTTCTTGAAGATCCTGAACTTTTACCTTGGCAAGTCCCCTGTTTTCCTAAGGTGCAGGAATGATTGGGGCAAGAGAAAATACAAATTTCTGCACGCATGACCATGACGGGAGGAAAAAAGGCTTGAGTAGATGAGAGGGAAACTTAATGTATGTGCTGCTTCTGTTCTTTGCCATAGTGCAGGTTTTTTGACAAAGATGATGCCAATTAGTGCCAACTTTAGTATTGCTTATGATACTGACGTCTGTCCAACTGGAACTGGCTGGAAAACATCAAACTTATTTTATAAATGTCACTCACTTAAAAATCATTAGGTGGTTATAAGTTTCAGTTGCCCAGGGGGAAAGTTTCCAGTGTGCTGAATGGATAAAAAGTTTCTGCATTTCAAAAATATTGTACTAAGAAAGTTCACTTGGGACAGCAGGCTGAGGGTTTGTARTCCATCTTTCCATTCCTTGCAAAGCATAAGAAGAGAGGGAATGATCTTTTCAACAAGGYTGGAGAAGGTCTGAAATATTTGTGGGATCTGTGTTCTGACTGGATTTACAGGTCCAAATTTATCTTGGGGCTAACTCCACTGGCATCTCTGAAGTTGTGCCTGTTTATCTCTGGACTGAATTTGCACCAACAGAAAAACCGATCGTTCTGGCAGAGACATTTTATTACATTCAGGAACTATCTAAATGTCGAGGTGATTTTAGTCGATATCTGTTTCACATCTTTTTATATCATCTGCAAACATTCAGGCTTCCAAGACTGAAATTACGAACCTCCATCTATAGGAAGCTACCTAAATAAATGGCTTGATTTTCTCCTCCCAGGAGTGCTGTAAACAGTGAGTGCTCAGTGGAAGCTATAACCACGCAGCAACTCTGATTATTGAACTTCCCATTTAAGTGAATAAAATTGGACTTAGGTGACACTGGACATTCACGTGGCTTGCATGTAGAGATTTGAGTACATACTCAGTAGTACTGGCCTTTTTTTTTTTTTTTTTTTAACCTCACAACCTCTCCCACTGTTTCTCAGTGAGACCTTAAATTTGGAACGGAAAAGTCCATGAAATACTTTTATTGGCCCGAACTGAGAGGTGAGTCTAAGTAAATTTAAGTTACTGTGGTGTGTACTTCATAAGGATTCYTCAGCTTCTTGCTGACAGCAGTAAAGGGATTGGAACTCCTTTCCCTTTAAAACTAGGAGAAGGACAGCCAAATCCTGCACTGGAAATCTTGTCCATTCTCAGACACCAGCGTACAGTTTACACCTTGTTACACATCATCTCTGAAATTAATCCTCTTGGTCTAACTGGATCTGAAGTAGTCTAACATGGAATAATTTACGTGATGAGGGGCTGAAAGAGATGTGTAGCAAGAAAGATAGCAATCAGAACGATGTAAAAAGGTATAAATTAAAATAAGTGGTCGCCTACTTATACCAGATGCTTTAGGTGAAATACTTCAGATTCGTTTAGATTTGTCTGTGAATTTGGCCCTTATTGTCTGAGGGAGAAAGAAAGACCTCATCATTATTTTATGTTGCCATGACGAGGGAGATTTGACAATACCAAAATTTTTAAATTCCTATATACATGATTTTAGAAAGAATTGTGAAATGGAGGAGATTTCTGTTTTATTTTTTAGTTACATGCTTGTCTAAGACAGAAATCATTGCAGCTTATTAAAAAGAATTAGGAATYGTGCTTTCAAATCTTAATACAATTTCTAGAGGAAGAAGCCTCTTGACTTGAATGGTAAAGGTCTGAAAATGGTCAGAGAGAGTCATAGAGCTAAGTGGGGATCCCAATTACAGATTTGCAATAATGCAAATGTTGATGCAGAGGGACCACTCAGCTTCTGCGGCTCAGGAGCTGTGGCTGTGACTAGAGCGCAGACATAAAAACCTCCCTTTCCTTATTGTTTTTAATTATTTGCACAATGACAGAGCTCAAATACCTGCTGCACTCTGAGGCCTTTCGTGCTAGGCACTGTACAGTCCCATCAGTGGAGGCTGTGCAGACCAAGGCCCAGATATTTTGTTTTCTGGAGGTCTTTCAGCTGAATTTGACTTTCATGCAAATGCCTTTCTCTTTCCTGTTTACTCCTTATCTTCAGTGGCTATTTCACCTGCTCCACTGAACACAAATACCATCTGCATCCTTACATGACACCAGGGCTCATCTGTCCAGCTGGGATCCTGAGGTTTTTCCATGCAACCATAAGACTTGCATTCCAGGGAAAAAGTGATGATATGTTACAAATGGCTAAGCTCTGAACATAGACCTCTCGAGGTAAGCAGTAAGTGTTTAGCCTCCCCCTCTTTTTTATAAGGGAGCTAGCAGGCTTGGACTGAAAAGTGGGAGGTTGACAAGCTCTTCATTAAACTCAAGGAGTGAGACGTTAGTCCATATTCTGGCTTTCTGGTATGTTAGTAGATTGATGTTCATAGCTCATCCCTTTGTTTTGCCCTTGTACTTAGCAGACGCAATATACCTTCACAGGGGAGGRTAAAGCACCTAGGAAAACTGAGACGAAAAGCAAGAGTTACAGAGAGAGATGCATTTTCCTGCAGCGAGTCATCAGAACTARCCTTCCTCTAAGAAAATCTTACCAAAGTTGTACTGTAAGGTTTGCTTCCTGCCAAAGGCTGTCTAGTTTGAGACAGTATAAGCATTTAGGATACTAATAGTGTACCTTTGCCTTGAATCAATTTGATCATATGTTGGAGACATTGTGCCTATAGCCTTGGGAGAATCAGAGGGACTTCACTGAATGGACAAAGTATGTCCTGCAACAGAGGGAAGGGAACCTCAGTATGAGCAGGAGGGGTCCAGACCAGGTGAGCACAGGAAAGGCTGGTATTCAGCACAGCTGAGGAGTAAGAACTGAAACCTGTCCAAAGCAGGAAAATGCAAGGAAACCTGGCCCAGACTGTCAGCCCCTTTGCAATGCTGAACAGCTCTAAGAGGAGAGGAGAGAGGCAGATAGTAACTGAGACCTCTCTACAACATGAGTGCCGCCTTGCCCATTGCAGAGCCTTTCCTGCAGCTCGYTCTTAGTTTGAGGAGTCTGGGGAGTGATTAGGAGCCAAGCATATGGAAAACTTCTGACAGATGCTGCTGAGGCCTGTGTCAGGCCTGTGATAATGAAGATACTCCTCATTCACCTTAAATATTTTTCTGACAGCTCTGTGGCAGAGATTCATGCACCAGCAGATTTGTACCTGTTGTAGATACGTGAAAGATGACTTGCATATATGAGGATATAAGGTACCCTTTTGTCAACAGTGAAAAGGGCAGAAGAAAACAAGTGAGAGTGGGGCCTGAAAAAAGCTGAGTGATGGGCATAGGAGGAGGAAATAACATTCCAAGGAATGAAAACTAAATGTATAACTACGTCAACAGGAAGAACAATACAATGAGTGTCTCCATTAGTAAGTGAGGAGAGGGAGGAAATAAGTGATGACTAAAGTCATCAAAGCACCAAACTTTTAAAGTAAAGGATGATTGGAAAGTAATGACCTTGTGAAGATAGCTGTTAGAAAATAGAGAAGGGAAAATGTGAATATATGCAGATCAGCTGGCCTACATGGTATGTATCCACCTGGAAAGATATGCTGATAAACTTAATGAATCACTCATCGTTATTTCTCAGAAATCATTGAGAGGTGTGGAAGTTCCAGAGAATAGGAGAGAGATGCAAAAGTAAAAGCCCACTGAACCAGACTGGTCTGAGCAGTTAAAGTCCAGTTGATCCAGCAGCAGTCCTCCAGGAAAAAATTCAGAAGGCAAACTGAGGAAAAAGTCGTTAAGAAAATAGGAAATAATGAATGGGAGATGTGTGAGACAAGTGATCATGTACAGCTCAGCCTGACAGGAGTTTTGCAAAGTGAAGTCTGGAAAGTGAAAAACTTGAATCTTTTGCTGTGATCTGTGGCTCTGTTTTGTTCTCYTGGTTCTTCTGAAGGGCAGTGTAGAGGAATATTTGAAATGGGTAGATCTGCAAGGCRCACTCCTTGTATTTGTGATGTGGAGAATATCTTGCAGAGTAGGGCAAACTTTACTTTCAGAATTAATAAGACATTTAAATGATAATTCTGTATATTGTATAAAAACAGACCAATAGTACTATGCCATGTAGATATGTACGTAAATATAGAAAAAAAAAAGAAGAGAGAATTTGGGTGACAAAATAAGTGCTAAGGGTTTGAAATATGTTTTAATTTCCAACTGTAGCTACCTCATTTTTTACATGTGTTCATGATGTTATTTCATATCAAAATGTCTGATTTACAAGGGTTAGGTTTTCAGTTGGTGTCTTTATAGGTAACCAGTGGATCTACTGTGGACTCCAAAACCCTTTCCAGCTCAAACACTGCCAAAATCCACAGTGTTTTTATAGAGCATTTAAGCTTTATCAAAGCTGAGGTTTTGACCAAATGCTTTTATTGAAGACATTTCAGTGAATTCTGGTTATTTATCATTGTGGATACATTTGTAATTAGATAGATCAGTGTTTAGATGGGTGTGGCTGAAAATAGATCTCCTTGTCATGCTGTTGCATGACTGCTGCTTCCAACACAGGGGATCGAGTGGGGACCTGCAGAGGTGGGGAGGCCRCTACTGCCCTGGTAGTGTCAACAAGGACCCCCATCAAAGGAAGCTGGTTGTGTGATCGTGAGTTCAGTTGCAATCATGTACAACTGCTTTCAAGATTCATCACATTGATGAGTCAGGCCAGACAACAATTTCAGTTTGCTTGTCTTTTGCTTTTTGCTTTTGCAAGATATTAGCTTCTTGAGGGGAGGGGGAAAAGCTGGGATTTTTCTTCCTTTTTGTCCATTAATAAGGCTCTGAATGGCTGTAATTCAAATGCAACAAAACCTGAATGATGTAGCAAATATAACAAAGAAAGAAATACCAAGAAAGATAGATAGCTGGAAAATAAGCAGAAAAAGTAATAAAATGAGAATCAGATTGGAAAAAGAATAGAAAATACTTTGTGTGAGGACACAGTGCTAAGGAAAAGAGGAAAGGCACAGAGAGCTCAGATTTCTAGCAGGTGTTGAGCCTGATGCACACATCCTTTGCACAACAGTGAGTGGCTAAGCAGGGAGAATACAAAGAAGCATGACTGACATAAGCACAGTCACCATGCCAATGAGCACAAGTGCCTGTATATATTAATAGGCCGGAGGGAAGATGTGAATGCAACAGGAACACTAGCTGCCAGAGGTAAGCCGAATCGTCAGCCCAGCAATATCTGGACGTAGGGTGAGGGCTTGACATCTGATTTCACCGCTTTCTCTCTCTCCCTCTCCAGGAAAAAGAGACTGTACAAGCATTTTGGAAATATGCCTTCTTAGGACAGCCCRGATACTCTCAGGCTGGAGCAGGGGCTGGTGGTGGTGGTGGAATCAAATAGCATACAGTGTGGCAAAAATACCAGGCAGTCTGCGGCCTCTGCAGCAGCTGGGGACAGATGTTTGAGCAGATGTCAGGATGGCCCATATTGATTGGGGTCACAGAGCAGCCCACAGCCAGAAGCGTACAAAGCTCTGGGCTGCTCTCCAGCATGCCACGGCAGGGAACTACCCCCTCCTTCCGCTAAACAAACCTGTGGCTGCTGTCGCTCCTGGCGGGGCTGAGCCCGGTGAGGCAGCTCTCAGCTCGTGTAATACAGCTCAGGCTTCCAGGACTTCTGCTCCTTGCCTGTGTCTTTCTGTGCTTCTAAGATATAAGGACAAAAGGGCAGGAATTCCCTCCTTCCTGTTCTTCATCTGACTGTCTGGATACCTCTCCTAATTTTTCTTGTAGTGTAGCTGTCTTCTCTCTGTGTATTATCATGGTCCTGCAACCACTGCAGTGTGTTAATCACTGAGGACAGTAAACATGCAAGTGCCCCAGCACCGAGGATGGCTCTTCTCATCGCTGGTTGACAGCTGGACCTCTCCTGGCACACTGATTTTCATGCTTTAAGGGTGAAAGGATGTGTAGATAACCAGTTGAGCTTGTACCTACACTTGACTTTCTGCTGTGCTCCACATGGGAGACCACTTTGCTCCAGAATTTCTGTTGTTTCTGCTTTAACCATGGCCCTTCATTTACTGCTTTGACTTTTCATCYCTTCCCACTGGTGTTAAAACCATTTTCTGCAGACTTTGCGCTCACTAAGTGGACACCTGTTCTTGTGCTCTGAGACTGTGCCCTTTCTTCACTTTCCTCCAGTGGGCAGAAGTCATTTGCCTATCAAGATTATACTTTAAGCACCTCATTTATTTTCATCTTTTTATTCAATCCTTCTACCTGCTTATGGCCATTTGTGCTTGAGAAATATCTGCCTCCTGATTTTTTCCCCATCTAGGCTTCCAKCCCTTTTATTCCCATGTAAAAGGCTCTCTGCTCTCTTTGCACACATATTAATGTACCACCTGGTGGTCCAAACAAATCTGACAGATGCAAATGTGAGGACTGGATAGTTTGATACATTTTGGGGGAAATAAACAATAACTCTGTACTCTACTAGTATTCATATGTCTTCTAGGGGATTCCTGGCCTCAGCTCCAAATACCTGAAGAGATCTTTGGCTAAATTTTCAGTGGTTTGTTTTTTAGCAGGTTTCTGCAGATCTTTGTGATTCGTTTCTGTTTTCTTTTCGTAATGGAGATGTATAAGGAAAAATTACAGGAATTTGGTTTGTACAGTGCAGTGCCAAAAGAAGTGGTGGCATACAGTGTGATAGAAAACAGTGGAGAGGGAATTTAGTGGGCTGGAGGAGTTTTCTAAAGCCCTACTCTACATTTTACATTTTATAAKTCTTAATGACAAATGGTGCTTGTGAATATTCATGATTTTCTCCCTGGGTTAATGTCATAGCCTTTGCAGTAAAAAGGCTATTTTCACTGGTAATAACTGCCTTTCAAATAATTTGGTTTTTTGTTTTTACAGAAATCTCTCCAGTTTAACATTCTAAGTGTTTTGAGAAAGTATTTTTTCCTGGAGGGGGTGAGGAAAATATATTAGTAAAGTCTTTCACATTGTGGCTTTATTGAGACTGTGCAGCTCTCTACTTTATAAAGTTTTTGTTTTTTTATCTCAGTATTTTTAAATTGCTTGAAAAGGTGTCTCAATTCAGATCTTCTAAAGAGACAACTCAGCATGTAACGTGAATTTGTTTGTCTTTTTGAACATGAAGAATTTGTCTATCTTTATTTCTCCCATTTATTCTGAGCATTTTGTTAGTATTTTTATCAATAATTACCTTACATCCTTTCCSCTAGTCAGTATTCCATCTTCTGCTCCCCTTTTTCATGCCTGTGATTATGTTTGGTGCCTTGCAGTCATTACGTCTTACTTTGCTGCACTGAACTGGATGTGCCCTTTATCTGTCCATAAGCCTAATTTATTCAAATCATTTTAAATTTGCTTGCTCTGTGCACCATTTTACACTTATGTGCTATCAGCAAAAAATTCCACTTTAAAAATTATGTCCCCTGCAGGCCATTTGTATAAAATTTGAACAAAAGTGGGCWTCGTCCTGAAATTTGGGAGAACTGCCTTGTTACTGTCCCTCTAGTCACCCCGAACCATTCCATTTTGCTGACATCCAGTTTCTTGTCCCGCAGATAATTTTGAAGACATTTGCTATTGCTCTCTTCCTCTCCTAGGCTTACTGATTCTACAGATCAGTCTCTTCACGGATACGACACCGAATGAATCTCTTCCATCCAGACAAATTATGTCCACCACTTCACTTTTCTCCCTCCATTTAGGAAAGTGGTGAAAGAACTTCAAGCACATTTGAAAAACTTGCTACGAATCCAGGCTGCCTCTCCTTCCCCAGACTGTATATTTCTACGAGTTGCATAATCCTGTCCCGTATTAATGTTTCTAATATCCGTTCTGTGGCTGTGGTTAGGATTACTGGGGAGTAAGTTCCTAAATCCTTCCCTGATTTAAAAAAAAGAAAAAAAAAAAGAAAAAAAATAAAGTAACACTGGAGTGGCTACTTTCTAGGCATCTCCTGCTATACCTGCACAGGAAGCTATCAAGCAGAATTACTAAAGGTTTTCCAATTTCCCTTGCTATTTCCTTCCAAATTCTGAGATGCAGTTAATCTAAGTCTTGGGTCCTGTCAACTCTTAATAGTTCTAATTAACTAACTACCTGTCCAGATTGGATCATAAAGCCTTTTAACATTTCATCTTTCCCCTCAAGAAAATGTATCCCCATTTCTGGGATGTGACCTTCAGCTTCTTTTGTAAATACCCTGGCAAAGAATTAATTCAGGCTGTATGCAGCATCACTCTCATCTGTCACTGGCTTCTCAGTCATACCCTTTTGTGGTCCCACTGATTCCTTCCCTGGCTGTGTGCTTTTAATATACTGAATGAAAGATCTCCATTGAATTTCTTCACATCTTTGCCGTTTCTTAAAAAGCATTTGCTTCTCCGGAGTTTCTTGCCAGTGCTTATAATTATTCAACTTTGAATGCAATGTCATCATCAGACCTGCTAAGTAATACAATAATGATACAATAGAGGAAACCGAAGCCATAGTATGGGCCCAAATGGCAAAGTTGTCCAGAACTGGGTATATTGAAGTGGAAGTGGCTCTAGTCTTACAGTGTGTGGAGCGAGGATGGAATCTGTGCCTTGTATGTGGAAGAGTAAATGAATTATCACAGGCTTTTTAGCACAGTGTAGCTGGAATGCTGTCTTGTGTTGAGAGCTCTAAACAATATTTTGTAGGGCATTCGCAAGGAAATCTGAAACTTGCCAGAACGCTTCTTGGAGGAAAAATTGTATTTCCTCAGKAAACAAACAAACAAACAAACAAAAATAAACAACAAAAAAACCCACCTCATTTCTGACCTTGTTCTGAAATAAATTTCTTTTCTTCCTAGAAGGTTCATATTTCTCTACGCCTGTGTTAGAATTTTTGGCAACTCACTACGTATTTGTGTTTAATTATATGTCTGTGTTTGATTTACTGCATCATACTCATCCCAGTTTCATTACGAGCTTGAGTCCCCATCTAATGAATTTTTTTCTTTTACGCATGAAGATGTTACCCTTTGAAGGCCCATGCACAAGCCCTCTTTATGCAGGGGATGGAGAGAGCTGCCTTGGGAGAGAAGTGTCTGGTGTGCAAGCGGGGTGACTCCAGGCAGCTCTGTGACCCAGAAAGCGCCCTTGAGAGGCAGCTAAAACATCAACAGGCCCCCAAGCCTGTGGGACTTCCTTGCATGTTTTTCTAGATCATTAAACAGATTAAGAGAGGGCAGAGGTGACTTAAAGCTACTGTAGCTTATCTACGAGTTCTCTACAGCCTGTTTGAAAGTCAGTCTGTACAAAGCTTTGCCAGCTAGCTGCAGAACTCACTGAGCCTGTATCAATGCTTGGTACTAAAGCAGAACTATGTAGATGTAAGTAATACATTTTGTGGGCCTGAGCTATCGCTTCAGCAGGGACATAAAGACATGGCAGTTTGCTGAGAGCTACCTTGAATATCTCTGTGCTCTGTTTAGCTAGGTACGTACACCTTTTCGGTGAAGCAGAGAATGTTGCTGCAGAAGCTGTTTTAGCTTAGCAGTCACTATTTTTTCTATTTTTTTTACCTTAATGTCCTAAATCATATTCTCTGTGTTGTTTAATACCACATCTGGCATTCTTCCCTTCCCTGTCGGTTTATGTACACATTAAATTAGAAAGCAGTCCTGTACCAGATCAAGCTTTGCTTCCTCCACTTAATGTAATCCACTCTGAGGTCTAGATAATTAAACTCTCCCACTATTGCTGCTGTGGTCTTTTACTCGTTTTGCTTCATATATGCTCTGCTTCATACCTCCTTCCTGGTCAGGCTGCACGTGTCCTTTTAATACATCTCCAGGGTAGGTATAATCCATTCCACTCTTCTACAACCTAGTTTATTCCAGACTTAGTTTTATCAGGATTGGCGAGATTCTCCTACAGAAACGTGACTTCAGATGCTGTTGCTGTTTTCCTGCCGATTTCTTTTAAGCAAACATTTAGATATGGGGCCTGTGGAAAGACTTTGTAAAACCTAGAGCCTGGATCTGATTCTCCAGTGAATCGGTCACCCGTGACCACCAAGGTAGCGTGCAGAGAATGGTCTATGGAGCTTGTTACTATCCTGTCTTCTTTTCCCACTTCCCGCCTTCCCTTCTGATCCCCAAAGAGCATGTAGTTAGAGTGTTTGGCTCTTAAATGAGAGGCCAACTTTGGGCTCCAGTGCAGACTGAAAGGTACCTTATTACTTTAAGTGAGCTATGGAGGCAGAAAAGTCCTTGTTTGCCTTTGGCTGCCAAACCACAGCAACCAGAAAAGCCAGTGAGGCTGGAGCAGGACTCCTGCACAGCTGTGGTCTCTAGCGCAGCCGCGCGTAGGATTCCCAGGGCTACGCCAGCTGGGCAGTGTCAGCAGCACAGGCAGTGGCCAAGGTGGGCACGACTGCTCTTACAGAATGACTGCCATTTTTAAATAACATCCGTAAAGAAAACTTTGAAAACTCTGGAGTCAGGCTGTGGATGTTCACCTGTGTAGAACTGTTCTTTAATCTATCTTAAGTCCTGGTAAATGGTAATCTCATCGTATTTCTTAAAGACATTTAGAATGATTTGTTAGGATGGGTGCCTACTATTAGAGTGCTCTAGAAATGAAAAAGAGAGAGAAAAATGGGACTGTATCACTGCTATGTATTGCACAAAACAGATCTAGGCAAGGCTTTATCTCTTAATGTAAATTTGAAATTGTTCCCATTTTTTTTCAAAATAGAAATAAGAATAATAAGATGTTACACTACTGATCACAGTTATTTTCCCAGGAAAGCGTTTTCAGTCAGTAAAAGCTTAAATAACGTAAAACTTGATGTCACTTGAGGGAAAGAAAGTTCCTGAGCTTCATTGTCGTGTTTTATAGTAGAAATACCACTAACCAGAGTTAGAGATTTAAAAATGTTTGTATATCTGAGGACAGAACTTGTTTCCAAGTTATTTCGAAAGAGAAATGTAGAAATTTTTGGATTCAGTTGTTTTTAGTTTTACTGTTTGTAAATAAGTCACTAAGTCTTCCAATCTAGGTCTTTTTAGTGCCTACAGGGTACTGAATGTTGGTATTTATTTGTATTGAAGTGGCAAGCATTACGTGGTTGTACTTGCACTTGTTGTTTCCTTCCCATGGGGGAAGCCATGCTGCTTTGGCAGGAGCTTGGCTTTACATAGGTGGGTAGGGGCCACAAGCAGCAGCAGTGTTTTGCCTCAAGAATTGATACTATTTGGAGGCCAAAATAGCAAGCAAAATTCCTTGAGATTTGAGCAAATTGTTTTTGGTCAGGTTTCCCGAGGGAAAGAAATACTCTGAGTGTTGTTTGTGTAGATACCAGGTTCCAAGACTTACATATATGGTGACTCAAACTGGATGCTTGTGTAGATGTGGTATCCACTCCACTAACTCCCTGTTCTATCCCAGCCTGTCCCCACCACAGCCAGAATGACACATGAGATCCTGGATGTCGTCTGCTATTCACCTCCACACTTAACATTGGAAGAATCAGCTTTTTTCCAGCTAATGAACCTTTTCAGGGTGTCCCCTCTGCCCTCCATCCCCACCAGCAGAAAATGAAATCATGGACTGGGTCCTTCCACCCCTGTACAGGCTACAGAGCAGCGCGAACTGCCATAATGCCCTTATCTCAAAGAGCAGCTAAGTGACTATAACTGTTACACTTCTCTAACCTCCTGGGAGGCTGACAAGTGAAGCTGTGTCCCTGAGGCCTGAGCATATGATTTGCAACATGCAATTTGTATCACATCATACCTAGCTAGAGCTCTCGTTTCTGGAGTACCCAAAATATATCCACAAATAGATCATGTGATGTCAAAARTGAAATGGAAGGTGATAGTAATTGTGGACTATATAATTAGAAAGCAAGAATCAGAATGTCTAACTACTGGCAACACCTGGAATACCTGCAAAAAAGCTAATCAAAAGACAACTTGAAATCTAGGGAAGCCTATATACAGCTGCTTTTGCCCTTTAAAACAAACTGCTCAAAATATTGCAAATTACATTTTGATCACTCTTCTACTGGTGTAAACCATACATAAATCAAACAGAAGACAATAATCTGACTCTTTTCAGGAAGACCACATCCATGAGACTTAAAAACAAATGTGCAAAGTTGCACACAATACACTTCTCTAAATTTAGACTCCTGCCTATAAAATCATGGTGAATCCGAGTCTCATAAAGGTTGCTTGGTGTTCTGGAAACCGAAAGTCTGTCAGAAGTATAGGGGAGGAGGAGGGAGAAGCTGCTTTAGGGCCATGTGAAAACAAAGCCTTTTTTCTCTCCTTTTAAATATTTCTGCTGTACTCTGAACATAAGATGAAAAGCCACTGTCTTGAGATTTGACGAAAACAAAGGTTTTATCTTTTCACTGTTACATTGCAAGGCTCTGCRCTGAATGAAAGGTAGTCCCTTCTAAACTTCCTCAGATCTGTGGGTTACGTTTAGGGGGAAGGTAATTGCTTCCATCATGGAAATCTGTTATCAATAGGATGTGGTATCTCAGAGTAGTCAATGTGGTCAAGAATATTAGCTCTCTATTTTTTATATCARGTTTATGTTATATCTTGGGTGAAATGCTTTAGAAGTGAGTTTTTTAGCTTTTAAAGATAATGCGATGGCATAGAAGGGTGCTGTGTTTTGACCACTGAGCAATGGCCTGATGTAGTATAGGAAGGCTGACAGTCACGATGTCAAGAGGAGCGATGGGCTCTTTCAGATTTGGGCCCTAMGATTTGATGTTACTTTTGAGCTGATGTTTCTCTCCATTGTCTGGATTGTGAAAAACACCCCTAGCATCCATTAGAGCTTGTCATGACAATTGTCTTGAAAAAAAGAAAATCAATTAAACGTTTTTCTGTAAAAATACAGCTTTTACAAAAATACAAAATGTTTTGCAGAAATGTGTTAGTTTCGGTGAAAATTTCTCTGGGAAAATTTCTCAGGGCCAGGCTGGAACTTTTAGGGAAGAATGAGGAGAGAATAAGTAACTACTTGGGAAACASTGTAACCACTTGGAGCGCTGGAGACCTTATGTGCTGTCCAACCTGGCTATCTGCCTGCCTAGCTGCCTCTCTCACTTTCTCTTTTTGTCAGTCTTGTCAGATATGTTCTTTGGGAATGGTTTAAACTCTGCTCCTCTGCTTGCAAGCAAGCAAGTTGGCCACCTGACTATTAGCAACCCAGTGGTGGATACGCTCAAATTTCCCTCTTAGCTTTTTGTGCTTTGTGGAACATTTCAGTTCAGTTCTATTCAGCAGGAGAACAAAAATCAACTCTGAAACTGCGCTTTCCCTCCTCTCTCTGAAATGGAAGTGTTATTTTTTTGCCATTACTTCTCAAATACTTCAGCCATCAGGTAAAAACACAATGAGACAGTCTGTACTCCAGTAGATGCTACAGCCAGTCATGCATAGTTTATATACAGACCTTATTAGAAGTCAGGATGGACAGGATGAACAGAGAAATTATGCCCACCAAGGAGTATTTTCCTTTGTGCTCACATGCTCTTCTCCACAATTTGAAGATGATGCAAGCTTTTTTATGAGGAGTAGATGCTTTGTGGTGTTTGTAGTACATCCCAAAAGCTAGCTTCCTTCTGAAGACAGGAAGCAGTGCGGTGAAGTCACTGCCAGGTTCTGGTTTCTGTTATGTTTGGGTTGTATAGTGGTCTAATGAAAATATTGTTGTTTTAATTAACCGTGCCTAATAGTGCTGATATTAACCTTGTATTTTTAGAACAGGAACATGCTCTTACACTCTCACTTCATTATGCATACAAGTGGAGGAGAGCAGGACTGTGGGCCACTTCCTCCTCCCTCATTTCATGCTGCTTGTCCTTTAAAGGAGGTGGGGAGAGAGGAGCAGGGCATGTTGTAAGAGGTGCTCCATGGACAGCACGAGCAGGAACTSTGGTTTCTGGTTTTTCCTCTTCCTCCTCCCTTAGACCCCTTCATGGCCAATTGCAGTCTATCCTGCAGGAAGCATTTCCAAGAGAGTCAGATATCACTGACATCTTTGTGATAAACCACTTAACACAGAATCAAAGACTCACCTTTAGACATTGCCATTGAAGTTGTTTTCAAAGAAAAATATGAAAAGGCAAACTCTGCTCTCCCTGATATGAGTATAAAACTGTGGTGCAATTCCACTAAAGTGAAGAGCTAAAACCAAAATAAGGCCTTGAAATTTTAACTGCTGGCTCAGAAAACAACAATCAACACAGGGGCTGATTCCTCATTGAGGAAAGCCAGGTCAACGCCAAAGGTGCATTTAAATTTGCTAAATAGATTTAGAATTTAACTGTGGTGAGGCAGGGGGACCCCCGTAAGCATTGACTTCAGTCAATTAGAGATATTCTTAAAATGATTTAAAATCTTATCAGAAGGCATGCATTGCTCTACCTGCAGAGCAGAGCAGCAACTGGKATATATTATTTCTGCAGTGACTAGGCGGCCTAGACTCAAACTGCAATGCCAGTATGGTAGGTGCTGAATAAGCAGAGAATTAGGGTAGTCTTTATCCCAGATACTTTTTTGTGTGCAGATGAGCCATATAATATCCAGACATCAGTCCACAATTATAGTAATTGTGAGAGGTCCACCTTACTCTGTGTCCACATGTCTAAGTCTAGCAACATTCAGACCTTCCCAGTGTCTTGTCTTGGAAAGCTCCACCCCTGAAGGTGCATTTCAGGATATCCTAGTCCTAATCTGAATGACAGTGTGGACCCAAACTTGCTCAGCTGACACTTGTGGGGAAGTGAAACAGCTATTTGGACAGGCAATTTGAAATGTAGCTTCTGCTATGGGTGATTGAAACTATGGGTGAATYGATATGCTGGATTTGTTATTGTATCTCTGTATAGCAGATACAACACACTTTGGGGCGATAATATAGGAAAGGGKTTTTTTTATCTACAAAAATGATTTCTCTGTAGCAACTGTATGAATTTGTACACAATGATCTAAGGCTTCTATTTCTGCAAAATAAGAAAAAGAAGATTTATATGATTAATGTATTCAAAGTGAAAATCTCTAATAATCTATTATTATATCATTAAGAATATTTTAAACTAAATTGTTTTTAGTTTTTTATGAAAGACTAGTTTGTGAAGGCAGTAGCTTCCTACCAAATGRAATAAAAAGCATTTCAAATGCATGAAAAACTAGTATACCAAATTTCAGGCTATAAATAAGGCAATTGTAAAATGTAAATGCTTAGAAACACAAGCAAAATTCAGCCAGCAAAGCAAGGATTAGAAATTTATACCCTCGTTACTGGTAATTACAGTCACATTCTTCACTGAACTATATTCCCAACCAACACATAAAAGTGTCCTTATGCATTACTTGCCTAGAACTAAGTCACCCTTAACACACATGTGCCAGAAAGTGAATGTGTAGCTATGTGGCCATGTTAGTGCATGGAGCTCTGCATGCACTGCTGTAAATGTATCTGTCTACCTTTTAAGCAAAGTAGCTGAAAGCCCCTCAGGGTGTTCTTACGAAATGTAAATTCACTGACTTGGAGACCTCAGCATAAAATCGCTGCTTTTAGTGGATGGCAGTTTAACACTCTCCTTTCCTTAAGAAAGTGAGGAAAAAGAARTGCAATCCCATGCTTATTTTTATGCGCATTCAGCATTTGTCTTTTTCATCTGCTTCTTTTTCACGAAATAAAAGCATTTTAAGCATCTACAAAAGTTACCTTTTTTTTCCAGAAATAAATAATAAATTCTTAATGCCATTGTGACAGATCAATCTTAACCTGTTGATAATTCACGTTTGATATTCATGGTACCTTRAGTTAAGAAGGAGTAATGAGGAAAGATGAGCCTTGCTTCTTTTGACACTTCCTGCTAAGACTATTCATATGTTAAAAAAATGGTGAGGAGAGAAATGCTCACACTTAGATGCTTAAATACATTCATAGTGTTTTGGCAAGTATTTTGGCAACACTGCACAGTTTACWTGCATTTTCTTTGAATGGCGCAAACACCCTTGATTAATGTGACCATAAAATGCAAATAACAGTAAAGCCAGACACATAAAATGCCCTGCTATCCAGAGTGGCAAGCCACCCACTTCAGTAGGACTCACAGAGATCATTCATATCTGAAAATCAAGCTATTTTCAGTGCAGAGTTGGGTGCCTAGTGCTCGCTGTCCAGTTCTAAGGCCATTAGGCTGCAGTCTTTAAGCAAGAATAAAACACAAGTGCCTTTGGGGAAGATCCTACTTTGCCTGAAAGTAGGATCTTGAATCAGACAGACTGTGAGGTGGCGATGGCTTGAGCATCTTTTTTCTAGAGTAGCTGGTCTAGTGTTAAGGCATTTCTAACATTAACACATACTGTTACTGTTCTTTTAATTGGATTCTTTCTCTTTATTTTGAATCAGCAGTCATTTGAGTCGTATTTTGTAATAAAGTTGTGTTCTTGACAGGACAACAAGGCCAGGGCATGTTATATGAGATGATCAGGAGGAAGATACTACCTGCCTCAGAGCTGTCAGATGAGCTGAAGTCCTCAGTATTGCTAGCCAAATTCTAGATGCTCTCAATTTGGAAAACAGGGTATCTAAGACAAATGACAGAAAGCAGGACTGAGAAGTTTCACTCTGTCTAAGCACTTTTAAAAAGTAAGCATTCAGAATATTGAGTGTATTTAAAGATCTCTGCATGCCTTTCTCAGGTGAATAGACCCGTTGTCCTAACAGTGTTTTTCAACTTTTTTCAGTTTGAACATACCTAAAAGCTCTCCAGTGGAGGGGTGGACTCCCTGGGTAGCAAGTGTAAGTTTACTTAGAAAAGGCTTCCCTTTCTCAGTTACTTTCKTCATCCTGTTGGAAGTAGTTCATGAAAAAACCCACTAGTTTTAATGCATTTCAATAAGATGATTCTCTCTGGGATCTTTGAAGGGCAATGCTAAAACAACCTTGAGTTTTAAAGCATAGTTATATTTCATGTAAAAGTATCTTCATGGTTTCTTATATTTGTTGCTAATAATGTAAACAGATCAGCTTCCTTCCATTTACAAGTTAAAATGCTACTGTTCCCTGGCCAGTTTTCCAAATTTGGCTGGGCTCTGAAGGTCACATCTCTGTTCTTTTCATTCATTTCAGCACCTTTTTTATTTGTTTCTTTGTTTTAAGATGAACTGTATTATCTCACAGAGTTCCCAATTAACGTCGGTCATCTCATGTCCTAGGTGCTGTACAGACATAGTGTAAGAAATACTGAACACCTTCCTAAAAAGAGAAGGAGCTGGTGGAGATGTAATAAAACAGGTTTTGCAGGTCAGCGGTATTGTCAGGGGTTTTGGCTGGCAGGGCTGAGTGAGCAATCTAGTGAACAATTCCACTGACAGTACACAAGTTGGAGAGGTTTATTTGGATYTAGATCAGAGCAGAGTACGCACTTTCGTCCCAATACACTAAGGGAACAAGTCACACGTATCCTGTTCCCAGGGCGGTGTAGGAACGGCTTCAAAAATTTTTAGAGAGGATGCGATAAGGGTGCCGTCCTGCTTGCCCCAGCACTAGAGGAAAGCCTCCTGAGCCCTCTAGTTACATTGTGTGTCCTTCCTGGTGTGCGCCAAAGCCTTAGTTTCTCTGGGACGGTGTGGTCCATGCTCCCTGAATTAATCATAACTGGTTTCCCAGCCCAAGCAGCTCGTATGGAAATTTGCTTCTCTCTCCCATGAATGTACACAAGAAGGAAGGTGCTATTTTTTACACAGTCGTATTTCAGATTAGAACCGGATGATACAAGCACTAGAGACATCATTAACTAGGGGCCTCTGTTAATGCCCAGTATCAGTGAATAGGTACAGGACTCCCTCTYGTTTTACAGTAACAAAACTATACATCGAGTTTGCTGACTGCTGTACGCTTCCAAATACTGCATGTTATTCACTCATTGATTACTGCTACAGTTTGCAGGAATTATTCCATAATGGACTGGCTTTTAAAACACTCTGCTTTATCTTTCTCACATACGGCAAGTGCTGCCCAGCCTCCTTATTTTTCATATAAGTTTTTCGTACAAGCTTTGCCAGAGCTCTTTGAACATGTCATCTTGGCAGATAAAAGCATGGCTTAGGAATGGCTACAAGAAATGAGATAGTGCAAAAAGTTTTAGAAGCAATGAAATATCACTATTAAATGTAAAATTAATGTGGCATTCCTATATCATGAAATCCTTACCCCCAAACTATAAACCAAGCTATACTGTAAAAAGTTTGAATGCAGATTACTTAATAATTTAGATAGTAATTCAGGAATTGGTTCAGCTCTTAGAAAGATGAAATTATTTGACTCCATTTGAACAATGCGACTGACATAATGGCATTAATAATAACTTATACAAACCTCCACTAGCATAGATCCTAAAGTATAGCATCAGGTGTGGAAATGAAGCCACCACTTCAGGCATCTGTGCCAGTTGTAGTATGGATCTAGTCCTCCCCACTGCCTCTAGTGAGTCACTTAGGAACCACAGGAATTCAGGATCCCAAATGATTGGGCCAATCTCTATTAGGGAAGAAGTCTCTTCTTTGCAGAAAGTTGCAGATAAAGAGGGGCAGGCAGAAGTGTAATTATTTATGCGGTACAGAGTTCTGTATGTTTTCTAATGATAACAGATTTTAGGAATGATTTTAAATCTCATCTGAAAAAGCATCACAAATGGTAAATAGCATAATTTCCACTCCATAGGGCTGAATTTTCAAGAGCTGATCTCATAGTGACACTCTACGCAGCACTCAACGTGCGGGGCTCCTGGAAAATCTTGACATTTATTTAGGTGCTTAAATGGGAGCAGAACTCTTCTGAAAATCTCCCAGCTGCAGGCGAGTGCGGAGCCTTTGGGAAATTCCAACCAGTAGCTGGACTGTAAAGCAAGAGATCACACAACAGCCTTGGAGTAAAGCAGTATTATGTACTGTTAATCCACACCCACTACCCAGCCAAAATAAATAAAATAAAAAGCTCTTAGTGCATTACACTAATGCAAAACCGAAGATAATTCAGGGGACATTCTCTCATGAGGCAGAAAGTCTGTGCTGTTGAGGTTGTGAATGCTGACATTCAGGGCACAGCTATGCGCACTGAGAAAGAGCGTCAGGGATGGAAAAGGAGGCAGAACAGCAGAAGTGTCTTACGGGTGAGGGAATCGTGTTTTCAAAAGCTTCCTTCGTTTGGACTCTCGTTCCTGGAGGTATCGGGTCACTTACTTGCCTTTTACTTCAGTAGATGTTAGGTATTTGGATTCCTAGGCAGTGTTGGGTCAGAGGAACCTGGATACTTTGAAAATGAGGAATGGTTAAGTAATATGAAGAGACCATGACCATGGAACGTGAAATAATGTCTCAAAAATCACCAAAAAATGCCACTCTGAACTTTTCTCCTCACCACCAGAATGTCCGGCCTCCTCAACCCTTTCCTTTCATCTCCCCACTGGCCACAGCTCCCCACCATATCGTTAAAGTTCCTTASCTTTACTCTTAACTTCTTTTACTGCTTAGCGCCACCCCATTTATCAGAACCACACACTAGTCAAGKTAATACCAATTGCCTTCTCTGTGCTGGTAGTGACAGCCATGCTCATCTGCCTTTTCCTTCTTTGGCAAATACCATCTCACCCAATCAAAGCAACAAAATGGCATTTCGTTTTCCTTATCTCTCTCCCTGCCAGTCCTCCTCCATGAAGCTTTTGAAATGCTCCTCTGGCTCTGGTTAGGCCAAATGCCAAGCTCAGATCTTTGCTTTTYCACTTACCCTTTATGGTTTATTGCATCTGGACTCCTTTATCAGACTGTTTTGTGTATGCACTGAAGCCCATCTGATACTCACAAGGCAAACTCTTTAAAGAGAACAAAATCTTCTCAGGCATTGTCCGCACAGCCCATAGTGACCCATAGGGCTCCAAAGCACTACTAAGAAAATAAGGTTCAGAGCCATTCTTATTCTGCAGTAGATACAGTCAGGATGCTTCTCTCTCTCTCTTGCTCTCTCTCTCTCTCTCTCTTCCCCCCCCTTTTTTTTTAGTGAAAAGGATTCTGATCTATATAGTCATTTTTGAAAATAAACTGGGGAGATGAAGAAAATTGGTATTGGTGTCTTGATTCAACAGTAATTGCGGCTTGATACACTTTGATGTGGTTTGGGTGCCTTGGTAAGAGTTGAAGATAGATATGTACACACTGAAAAAAAATTGTGACAGCAGTTAGCACATCACCTGGTTTCTGCACTCAGGTGGGACTAAATGGGTACCAAAACTGAAGGACTAACTTTACTGTAAAGCTGGCCTCCCCGAGTAAAATGTGAGACACATTACACAGCTAAATATGATAGAAGATCGTGTGATTGCATGTTCGGCTCCTGTGAATACATTAGTGCCCTTTGATCTCCAGAGTTGCCAGGCCAGCTTCCTCTTTTGTTTAAATCGGATGCTTTTTTGATGAATCTGCAGTGAAGGAGGTGGGTTGATGAGCATTACACTGAAGTAAAACTACTGACACAAGCAAATCATGGACCATCTAAGCTGAAGAGCATTAAGAATTAAGCTTTGGTGGCAGTAGTTAATAAAAGAAAGATACTTTAATGTTTCTGAAAGGACTGCTAATGTTACAGAGTACTGGACATGACTCTGAGAAGGGTATGAATGTGAACTTGGATTAAATGTCTGAAGTGTGAAGGAAGTTAGTATTGAATTAAATATAAAAATGGTTGAACTGTAGGTTTAGCCTGGAAGTTAATCTGAACTTTTGCATAGTAACAGAAATATTGCCAGCTATTTGATGAATATATCATTATATGTGAACATCTTTAATTAGAAACCAATGGCCAGCAGTGATACAGAGCACAGAAGAGAACATAGAAAGGTACTAAGGAATGCAGAATTGCCTGACCTATATTGATACTGTGGAAGCAAATACAGCTAAGCTATCAAGACAGTAGAAAGGCTTTCTAGCTCCAATACAAATTCCCAAATTGTTTTGGCACTGAACCYTGTATTGCACAAACAGATGCATAGGATGAAGCTGAACATGATAGGAACACAAACAGCTGCCTTTGCTGAAACATGGAAATGCTATCCTTAGTACTAAATGGCAGAAACATGGCTTGAGGAGACATCRGTAAAGAGCCAGCTATTGTCAGGTGAGAAAATGAGGTCAAAGGAAAAGAAATGTACTTTCTTCTAAAGCTTAAGGAGGCATAACCAAAGCTGAGTTTCAAACTGGCAGAAATAATCGAGGGAGATAAAATGATGCAGGAATCTGACTGAGACTGCAGCTAAATCAAAGAYGTAGGAGTTAATGATCTACCCTGAGGTATAATACACAAGGCATAGTTTAGGTGGCCCAGCAGAAGCAGCAAATGAAGCTTATTGAAAGGTTTAGAATCAGGAAAAATGAAAAGGAGAAAAAAAAAAAAAGACAGTCAATTTATTACAGAGGAAGAAAAGTTTATAATAAATGGAAACAAGTTWTAAGGCAAAATAAATACGTAGGATTAGCTAGATGAACTGTTCACAACATGACTGAACACTAGCATAGCTTCTGTTGTATGGAGAAAGTAACAAGGCTTTGCAGGAGAACCTTAATGTCTTAGCAAAATATGATTCTCACTCTAGATTTCAGGTAAAGTACTGCAATTGTAACCCCCACCACCAAACAGATGCTGGGAAGAGTGAGTTAGACCAGCTGACATACTGCGCTTCCCTTTCAATGTATAGACATCTAAAACAAAACCTTTATTTGTCTAAGTATCTGCTGTTGCTAGGCTAAATGATACCTAAACCCCTGCAATTAATGTTACTCAGTACCCTTGATCCTTAATCTTTCATATGTGTATGACACTTAAGGATAAAAATGAATTTAAGTTGAATGGGGAAGTAATCCATTCCCCTCACTGATGTCTGCTAATGCTGTTAGAGCGTACACAGATGATACCATATTCTATTTGATCTACCTGACTTCATCTCAAGTGTTTTAAAGGATGGTCATAGGCAGGGGAGGAAAACATCAAACAAGAAGCTTTAGCTGAGATGAGAGTACAACTGAAGGAAAAATTCAGGTTAAAATTGTTGATGCTTTTTACAAATTATAGGGACTGAATCATATATTCCCTTTACTCCCAAATCAAACAATGTACAACTAAAACTGAGAATGCTGCCCTTTCAAAATAGAAACAGCCTCTGAAAATTAGTATATAGCTTATGTTTTCTATGCTGTATCAAGCCAAGTATCCACTTTTTCTTGGGTCATAACCAGCAACAACCTTAAGGAGACAGATATCTTCCTAATGAAATGGAGGCATTATGATATCTGACTTTTATAGCTAYTATTGAGCCAGCAGACTTCCCTGCCTGCTAGGTCTATTTCAGAGCCTACAAGAYAAATTCTTTTAAATTGCAGGTAAAAGGCACTGGAGGAATTAAATGGTATTAAAGACATACGTGTATATGCAGATCCCCATGAATTCTAAGGCTTTTCCTAACAATTTTAAAAGAACTTTTAAATATACACCCAGTGTACAAAAATGATCTTCAGAAATCTCTTGTTTGGCAATCTTTAATAGTACTTCTCGTGGCAATTCCTCTTCCAAGACAGGGACTAGAAGAGGTATTGGAAACTTGGTTGCTTTTGACTTGGATATTTTTAAACTTTCCAGAAATGCAAGAGGTGCTATTCTTTCCCTAGTACAATACACATATAGTATTAGMCCCTTTTGTTCAGAGAGATGTGAATACATTATCCTTAATGAAGAGAGAGAAGATGAGCGCTTCAGGTGTTTTGTTCCTTTACACCAGATAAAAGGAAAAGAATAAATTAAAGACATGATGGTATCCTGGATCCAGCTGAGGGAGATTCCTAGAAGCACAGCAGAGGACAGCTGTGAGGGTGCCATTTTCCCTATTGCGAGTACTGGCAGGGTTTGGAGTGGCAGGGTAAAGGAAAAGGCATAAGTCTGGAGGAGTAACCTTGCGGTGTTTATTAAGACAGCAGGACCTTCTTAATGCCGTAATTGATGTCTTCCAGTGCCCCAAAGATCTAAAGTTGTAGGACAGATTTCTGACCCTGAAGTAACTCAGTTTGGTTTTTGTCTTCATTGTTACATTATCAGCATAATGGATAATCCATTGAAATCACATAAAAATGAGGAGGAAGCATCCAGGAATTATAGTTACTTTGGAGAAAAGAGAGATTTCAGAAATATAGCAGTAAATGTGAATTTAAAGTGTATTTTTWAAAATTCAATAAATAATAACAGAACATAGCAAGGAGAAACAAATGTTGGAGATGTAATCCTGAAAAGTCTGACTTGATCCATGTATCACTGATGATGTAATATAAKAGATTGTATGATACATTGATGAATAGTGAAAAAACTAAAAAGCTATAGAGAAAATAAATAGTAAACAGAGAAAATTCTATTGAACCAGAGGAAAGTATTAAAACAGAGAAAATGGTTCTGCTGGATTTTATTCTGGGACATGACTACTTTCTCTGACCAGCATACATTTCTGCCTTCTCTTCTTTTGCTCCCTTTCTCCCTCTTTAATATTATAGAGGGAGAACACAACAGGGTCAGTGAAGAACATGTGATTGTACGTGCATCGATTGTGAAAGCTCCATGGTGTTTTATCGATGAAAGGCAAGCTGGGCTAGTGTAATTACGGTAATTATACTAATATGTTACTATTAGCATACTTACTCATCTTTGCATTAAGACTTAACTAGAAGGAAATGTTATCAGGCCTTTGATGGAGGAAAAAAGACTTACATACTAGTGGTGGARAAAAGACATACTAGAGATTCTTGAAGATATGTAATACAGTGAGTTGTACTTAGAACTGGAGCARACTCTTCCATGGTGACAGAAGGAGCAGTCTAATGTGTCCCTTTGACAGACTCACAACCACTGAACCAAATCATGTCCACCTTTTCCCTCCCATGGCAACACCAGTTTTCTTTTCTTCCACAAAGAAGTACTCCATCCCAACTGCTTTTTAACTTGCTATATCTATCATCCATCTGGCTTCTGCCTTTTAGATTCTTCTTCAAAATCCACCTCTTAACTATGATGCTTAAAGACATCTGGCCAAAGGTACCCTTGTTGACTGGCAATCAAGGAGAGATGATTTTATTTATAGATAAAGAGCTCATCCATAGAACAGACCTAATAAAAACTAAAACAACTTTGATTGATTCAGAACTACTCCATAGTGCATAGTTGCTATGAACGTGAGCATATTACTGTTATTCATATCCTCTCCCATCTTCCTCTTCTCATCGCTTTTCACGCTTGCTAGTTGTATTGCCTCTTAAGTTATGCCTACTGTTATTCTGATCAACGTTTGAATTTTGAGTCAAATAATAATAATCCAATTATTATTGTTTATAAAAATATAATATTTTTAATATCAAAAAACAATAATCTAATCTTGGATTATGCTTCTGGGGCCTGGTATTTCCCTGCTTGCTCTCTCTTACAGCATCTGACACATCAGCATCCTAATGGTGGTTGGATCGTTTGGGCACTATGGGTTGGAATCATCTGAGTCAAGGGAGATAAATAAGATAAATAAGAACATTTAAGATGTCATTCACACCTATTTGAGACTTGAACTCTARTGAGCATTATGTTATTGACAAGTAAAGTTTGTTCTTCCCCAGGACTGCAGCACAGGCCAACGGATGCCATACATACATGTACATGTATGTATTTGTTTTGAAGTGTACCTTTGGAAACAAAGTCATTGGGAAACTTCCAATATTTATCTAGGAAAAATGACAGGGTTTGCTGAGCTGGTTCGATCCCGGCGGAAGGGAGGTAGATTGAAGGTTCTGAAGTGATAGCCGTCGGGTACAGTGACCGAGGAAGAACATCAGTCAAAGCGAACAGTGGACTAAATCTGGAGGCATGATGTGGACATCTTTAAGCATGGGAAGCATATATTGTCCATAGACTCAAGGATACCATTTTGGGAAGAGCAGGATGCAGACAGGTATTTGAAGTACAGATTTGATGACGACAGAGATGAGTAGTGCTAAAAGCTCAAGATATAAAGGGACCTTTTAGAAAGCTGCAGCAAGAAATGAAACACACAAATATAGATAGAATTATACACAACTATGAATTTTATATGATAGGAAAAGGTGTGACCTTAATACCCCTTTCATATTTCTTTTCCATACCCTACAGGTCTACCTTGACTCCATTGTTCTATGGTCACAGCGTGGCATGAACAGGAAGGTTGATTGTTCCTGTTTCATTGAACTTTTTCATTCGTCTACAGTCTGCTAAGAATTTGACAGTAGTGGGTTTTCACAGCAGAGATACTCCACACAGGAGATGGAACAATGGGGGAAGCACAAAAAGCTAATTCTAAAACGGACTTTAATGAAGAGAAAGGCTAAAAAGCGCTAGTCATTAAAGTCAAAATATTTAGAAGCATTCCCAAAGGATACATTTAATTTCTGATTCAGAAGAAGACTAATGTACCATTTAACCTGTGAGTTTACATGAGAAATAAATGATACACGGTAGGAACTCTCTCCAAAGAGATACAAAGCTCTAAAACTTGCAGCATGAATTGAATGGTTCGTGAAGAAATTTGTATTTTTGAGGTAAACATATTATTGGAGTTCTCTCTGTCTTGCTTTTAAAGATGCAAAATCAATACCCATTTTAGGCAACTGTTTGTTCACTCACACTAGTGCTTTTACAATAACACTGGCATTTAAAGAATCATAAGATAACACCTGCAATTTGTCTAAAATTACTAAATGAAAATAATGTATTGTTAAACAAAATTAGCAGTGTCTGAGGTCTTTGACAACTGTAGAAACAACACCCTTTCACAGGCAGCACTATTATATAATTTTTAATTTGCACTAATAGTGGGGTTCAGGTTCTCTAATGATCCTGTGAAAACATTACAAAAATATTGAGAGAGCATTTATTTTGTGGCAATACTAATTCTAGGTGACAGACAGTGCTCTCAAGGTTTTTTTGTTGACAAAGATAACAACAATACTTCCTCATAAATAGCTGTATAATGACTACAATCTGCAAAATCCAAAGTCATTAAAAAAATCTACATTCAGGGAACACAGTCCTCACTTTTTCTGAAACTGAAAGACAGTTTCCTTATTATGACTTTTTTCATTTTGATTGAGCCAGATGCCAGCAAATTTCTTTTGGGGGTCTATTCTTTAAAAACGTAGAGCAAATTATTAGCACCAGCCAGCAGCAAAATAACAACAGAGTGCAGTTTGCCATAACAAACTTGAGAAATAATTACCAGATCCCTTATGCATCTTTTACCGTCTCCATGCATTTGCTACTGAAGACCAGGATCGTCATTTACATGCAGATGCCAGGGCACAGCTCCTTATTCGTAGCAGGAGTYGCTTCAGCACAGCTGAAGTAGTGAATGTGGATTCAGACCATCTTAATATGCCAACCATTAGTCCCTGGGACTGCAGAGGACTGGCCCAGCCCCTGGGGCAATCTCGAATAGCATTATTTTGTCCCATTTTGCCCTCAGGACATCAAATACTGCTGACCTCTGTAAGTCTGACCCACGTCTTGTAATCAGGGCCAAGAAAGAAACATCAGTCTCTAATTAGCATTCTTCTGTGTCACAACCCCATTAGAACTGGCTTAAACAAAAGCAAGAAGCAATAGTTTCCCTTCCCACCTCCTGACTTTCTCCTAGGATGGCTGTAGCCATAAAACAAAGATCATTAAAGAGGACCTGTGTATTAAGGATTGAGTGTACATTACAGTAATCAGGTAATGGCTGTATCAGCTTTCATTAGAAGTCTCAAGAAACCCATCTTTGCTACGTGTGATAAACTAATTTCTTCTAAGTATTTTGACAGCATTATTGTTTAAAGCTTTAATGTTTGCTCTGTCTGTAATGTAGTGATGATTGCTTGTTGGTCAGCATACTGCTTTGTGTAATAGCAAACTTGAATATTAAACTGGCTTGAGATTTGTTAAGGAAAGCACTGCATATTGCACGATCTCTACCCTAAAGTATTTGCGTAACTTTTTAAATGTATTTCCATGCTCAAAAGTATAAAAGAAATAACCCAACTACTTAATGTCAGTTATTAGCTACAAAGTTACAGGCCACTGAGTATTGAGAGCAATAAAATTATAACATTAATTAACAACGTGCATTTCGATCAGCTGGCTTAAAATGACACTTTGCAACTTTGAATCAAGTGATTCTAACATAGCACGAAAAACAGAATTTCAAGATCAAAAGTGTATTGGTACTTGTTCAATTGTGTGATATTATCTCATGGTCTGCCTGTAGCATGTTTGAACAAGGTCTCTGTAGTCAGGGCTGTGTTTCTGCCGTTCTGCAGATGCAGCMTAACGCAGGTGTGTGTCTGCTTAAGGGGGCTAAAGTTACCCCCTGAAAGGGTTTAAGCACTAACTGAAATGTAATCGTCATGCAGAGCACGTAGTAAGGCGTGCAGGGAATCGGCTGGTGTGCCGGTGAGCGAGCGAGAGGTGAGAGGGCTTTCTCTGGGGGCTCGT
The DNA here is from genome assembly GCF_003343005.1 of Rhea americana. Taxonomy (NCBI): domain Eukaryota; kingdom Metazoa; phylum Chordata; class Aves; order Rheiformes; family Rheidae; genus Rhea; species Rhea americana. Next base: position 2,221,522 of record NW_028187188.1, on the reverse strand, counting down.
CTAGGTGGTGTAGCACTGGCTGCCGTAATAACAGCTCTGTTGTTGGCAGGAGAGAGCAGCTTAAAATACTTGTGTGACTGCACATTTGGACGGGACTGCATGCRTGTGAAAAAGGATAGCTATCTTGCTGAAAAAAGAAAGTTTGTTTATGTCTCTTGTGCAGCCTTCTATGTTTTGTTCTGCTTTGATATTCCTGCTAAATCCTCTTGATAGACTTTATCTATCTCTCCCTCTCTGCTTCTGTGTTCTTGTTTGTTTGCTTCTGAATACGTTCATTCTTGTCCTCCTTCCCAGTTCCAGCGCCTCATGGTTTGGCGACATTCTTAGATGTGATGTGTTCTTCTGACCACCCATTGGGATCTGCACTGTCATTCCCCTTTTCCAGCCTCCTCTCAKGAACCTGTGGGGCCACAACTATATGTAGGAGCACATTGAAAAGTATTCAGGGAACTAGGGTAGCAGTCATAAACTGATGGATACTAGCATTATGTGAACCATAGTAGTTACCTTTTTTGTGAGACTGCTCAGGGTCCACCTTACAAAGGAGATGATGAGTTGCAGTCATCCTGTCAGCATTCAGCTACCAGTAACACCCTTTTAAACCACCTGATGTGTAGAGAGGCCAGCTGGCCTCTGCATCATTATATGTCTCTGGATTCTGGAAATACCTCTTAAATCAGGATAAGAACCGGGGTCTGGGGCTTCGCTGGATGAGCTGAAGCACCTCCGTGGCAGCATCTGTCAGCGCTACACAGTGCAGCATGTGGAGTCCCATTTTTATGCCTTCTGACAGAGATGCCAAAGGCTGATTAACATGGCCTCAGGGGACAGGAAGGGAAATGACCATCCACTGTGTGCTGGTGCTCAGTGCTAGTCAAAACTGTGGCCTTTAAAAGGATATAAGTATTTCTAGCACTGAGACCGTCTTTGAGTCATGACTGATGGTCAGTCTTCCCCATGAAGCCTTAACCATAAATAATAGTAGTGTGTGAAATCAAGTGTTTGAAAAACATAAGCTTATTTCAGACTAGCTTGCGTCTTTAACAGTGAAAATGTGACAACATATGAGGGGAGCAAGGCATTTATGAAGTCAGATAGTAAAATCTACATATTCCTTTAGTCCCAGTGCTTATGAGAATTGATAAGGTGATAACAGAATCCGTGGCTGTTTCAGTGAGAAGTTGGCCAAAGCCGTGTGACATCACAGCTACAGAGAAAATATTTCTCTAGAGAAAAATCTCATTCATATCCCCTTCCTATAGGATTCACCTGAAGCAGATACTATTTTTCTTTTCATTGTTTTACGAGGCATTCAAAAAGTGGTTTTTACTTGCCATTTTGGTTTCAGATGCTCTTACAGTCCAGCACTGCCCGGAATAGCTTAATGTAACTAGTCTGCAAATCCCAGGGCCAAAGTCAGGGCTGAAACAATAGTGATGTGAATGTGATTTTTCACTGCTGTAAGCTATCAGCACTACTTGATCACAGATACTGAAAAGCTTGCTGAAGATGACTATCATTCTTATGAAACTGGTGCTAAATTGACAAAAACGTATTTTACAATAAAATCCTTATTYGCTCTGATTCTTTAAATGTTAAAATGGAATTCTCCTATCAAAAACTAAGCACTTAAATAAAGCAAAATCTGCTACTACCAAACCAAACACCAGAACTCAGAAAGCAGCCAGGCAAAGGGGATAAAAGCTTCCAGAATCTCTGCAAAGGTCGCAAACTAAAATGCTCAAAAGCTAGGAGATGCTTGAGTTGAGGTTATCCATACAGTCTTTATCTTACCTGCTTGATGCATACAGCTGATCTGGTCTTTAATTGCCAGATCACGTGCTATTCTTCCCACAGGATTGTTGCCTCATTTAATCCATGGTTCTTTTTCAGTGTTATTTTGTGTTTTCTTCCTTCAGAAATTAGCCCCAACTACATATATCCAAATTCTAAAATTTCTGAAAGGTTCTCTCTATACTTCTGTATATGTACTTCTCCAGCATGAATCAGTCTGTCCTCACACTGAATGGGGTCATCATTGTTTTGGTGGCTTGATGAAAGAGATCACTAAATTTGAATGCTCTGTGGCAGATACTTACATTTTGCTCTATGACAGATGCATTTTGCTATTGTCAAATTACTTAGCATTCTCAGGCCAGGAAATGCATTTACAGAGGGAATCTTTTCCAAAACGTGCAGCTGTGACCTAGAACRGGCCGAAAGAGACACTTCAGAGAATGTTACCTGCTGTACTGCTAACAATTGCAATATGTGTGAACGAAGATATTTTTCATATAGCTCAGAAATTTGTGCAGTTTGGCGGAATGAGATATGTTCACAACGAGCAGATTTCAAGTTTTTGCTTCAAAGTATTGGAGCGCCTTAGAAAAACAGTTCTTAAATAGTTATTATTTTAACATAGAAAATATGTTTGCTAAGAATGAAGCCTGGAAACCAGCTGAACAGCTTCAGAGAACCAATAGCACTGAAACAGGGAACTTCTAATCCAAAGAGGTAAAACTTGACAGGCTTAGAAGTACATGAAAATAGGGCCTGAAAGAAAAAAAACTGTCAGGTAGCCTCAGCTAATGCCAGAGGTACAGCCATTCTTGTAGATTGTTGGGGGCATGGCAAGCCCCAAAAGGGCAAATGTGTTTTCTGAGTAGCTGGGCACCGGCCCCAGAGAAAGTCGTGCATGGAGCAGTTTGACAAGTAGAGAATACAGCCCACTTTGCACCACCAAGGAGTCCTAAAGCTGATTAGGTGAGTTTACACAGTGAACAAGTCCCTGCCTGCTGCATACCAGCCAGGGAGTGCTTGTTGTAAACCCCCGTGTTAGTTGCCGGCACAACAATCCTGGCATGTCATTCAGATTCCGACAGCATTCACAGGGGAAAAGCCACTCCACTCCCCTGAAAAAGGCATTTTTTTAAAGAACCAGTGAGCAGAAGCAATTAAGAAATGGAGCTGTGGCAGCGACTGGTGGGCCGTGACTCTCTGTGGAGAGAAACGTGGAAATCCAACGGTGGTCTAAAGACCCTGGTCACTCTGAGTGCTTTTGCAGCCAGATCTTTGGGCGTGGGTTTCTGAGTCTTAGGACTGTGTCACAGGAGAATCCCAAAATTAAGGGTGTGAGGATTGTTGTGGGTTTCTTTTGTCTGGGTATACTGCTGTTACTCAGCCTGCRTGAGCTGGCATCGTTCCATCGAACGCAGTGGTGCTACATTGACTTACATCAGCGAAGGATCGAGCCCTCTGGGACTTGGCATAATTGGAGATCAGCAACCTGGACTCCTGCCTAGGAAGCAGCAATAAAGTGGCTGTACTTGAAGCAGAATCCACACAGATTCAAAGTAAGGGGGATATTTAAGCTATGACAACTTTTTTGAAAATTGCTCTGCTGCATTATTTTCGTAAATATTTGTAGGCGTCTGTAATAGGGGATAATCACTGCATTTCCTTTCAAATGAAAGTAAGAGCAGTTTTCACAAATACTGTATGATAAGCAAGGCATTTTAATGGATAGTTTTAACCTTCTTTTTGCTAGCAGGTTGTTACAACAGTTCTCAGGTGTCTTTACTTGTAGCACATTAAAAAAAGTCCTTGTCCCATCTTTTCCCTCACTAATACAAAGGCTGTGCAGTAGCTGGCAAACTGCAAGGTGTCTCTGTTCAGAAGGTAGCTGTGATGGACTAGATAGGAAAAAAAGCAGCAGATGTGGGCATAAGGGAGATGTATACACGAGGTACCCAGCCATGGCCCGGAGGAGGAGGAGGAATGGCATATAAACGGCGGCAGAGGTGAACATCCACAGAGCAGAGAAAGAGGGTGCCTGGAGCTGCCAGAAGTTGTTGAGGGTTGTTGAGCCCCTCAGAGGGGCTGGGTTCAGTATCATACTTGTGCAAAYGCGCAGCTCGCAGACTGGCTTGGAGCGCAGGTCCAAGAGAGCCTGTGGAATAAACTGTGTCCCAAAGGTTGTTGAAGAGGTGTGAGGGAATGGGATGCAGGTACACCATTACTCTTGTGGACAAGGTACAACCACTTCTGTACATTTCTCTGTTTCTTGCACCAGTGAAATTAAAAAGAAATTGGTTAGGGAACGCTGAGAAAGCCTGTGCATCTCTTCTTCAATTTACCGCCTGTCCCAGGAGGGGAGCAATGTGCGTTTAGAGGGGTGGCGCGGTGAGGAAGGCTGCGCCAGGAATGTATCTGTTCCCRAGGGCTGAAGGCAGCTGAGCCACCATTTCCGTTTTTATCACGGGGTCGGACTCAGCACCGTGCACGGGTAAATGAGCATGCTCCTGAATGAAGAACGGCCCGTTCCAGTGGCAGAAGCCGGTGAGGAACTGCACGGAGTGACATGTGCCAGGGAGGAAGCGAGAGGAGAGGTGGGGAAGCTGGGGCAGGGACTTTCCCAGTCCCCATCCTCAGCAGCGGGGTCTTCTGCCAGGTGAAGCTCAGGCAGTGGCGTGTCCTAGGCGCAGAGGTGGGCACTGAGAAGCATGGAGCCTGCTGGAGCCCCTCTGTAGCCCTGCTCAGGAAGCGTGCGGGGTGGATGCCAGAAAAGGCCGGCGTCTCAGCTCCTGCCGTCGGGGACATTTTAGAGCACCTGGCCGCAGCGTGGTKGTACCCGAACACAGCGGCAGCTGAGAGGCCGGCCCAGTCTTTGCATCTGTRGACTTTGAGAGCCCTAGGAAAACAGCAGACAGAAGGAATGATAATATTAGGAAAAAAGCCCCAGCTAGCTGTCTCTAATGAACTGCTGTATTCCCCAAGGGGTTGCTTTACCTCCTTTTTCTAATTCTGCTGCAGTGCTTATAATATTGATGGATCAGGATAGATTTGTAATGGCCAGTTCAAAAGTACTCACTGGGGCTAGGCACAAAATGAACACAAACAGAAAAAGAATTTCAGTTTGTTTCAATTTTTTTGCAGATTTCTTTTTGAACAACCTTAGTATTTGCAAAGGCAGGGCTCTCAGTGTTGCAGCATATTGCTCTGGCTGCATTCTGGCTACAAATGTAACAGGCAAGGTGTCTGAGTGAAAAACAGGAGCCTGTGATTTTTAACTTGCYGTCCTTCCCATCAAGGCTTGGATGACAGTGAAAAGGACAATCTGGAATTTCTTTCTTCAAGCTCCTCAGGAGAAAGTTGTAGCAGGAATGATGGCTACTTCACTGATAAAAACCTATACATTTTCCACTCTTCCGGCCCTTCCTAAGTTCTCGGGCTCAGTGCAGACTGGGGGATAGAAGAGAGTGATATTTGAAAACAAAACAAAACAAAAAAACATTACCCAACAAAAGGTTTTACCAAAAGCCCATCTGAATTGAATTCTCCCATTCTTCCCAAACACTAAGAAAGTGATCAAATTTCCCAAACTGGAGGAAATTGCAATTTTATTCATATGGCAAAAAAAGTACATGAATGTYCTTCCTTATGCATGAGAAAAGGTTATCAAGAGTTTTTCACTTTTCTTCTTGTAGATTATTAAAATACAGCTCTTTCAGAAGAACAAATTAATTCAAAATGATTATTTTAGTGAGACTAAGGTTTTGTTAGAAGTAAATTCAATTTTTGGAAGGATTCTTTGTTTGAAAAGTGTCCTGTTTTGGGTATTGCATATGAAATCAGACAACTAATTTGGAAAAAAAATGGTAGGGAATGAACCTTGGTTTTTGTCAGTTTGTCACGTTACAGAAACATAATTTTTCTTCAGTTATATTTTCCCCCAAAGTTCACATGAAAATTTAAGAAAACAAAAAGGACTTTGAAAAATGCAGCAGAACTGTCATAAGAGATGATACTATCTGCTTGGAAGGTTACAAYTTATTATGCAAATACATGTTTGTAGGTATTTCAAAATGCATATTGTGTGTTTAAAGGCAGATTATTAGCTGGATAAACTGTAATGGTTCCAAATAAGGCATACCGATCTATAATGCAAATATGAATGTGGCGACTTCTCAGATAACCTGAGAGCTGCCGACCGGCCGTAGCTGTCTGGGTTCTGTAGGGATCTGTCGTCATTGCTGGAGTGTTCACAGTGAGACTGCTGGTGCTCCCAAAGTCCTTGTGCTGAAATTCATGTCTTGTCATCGTTCCCGGGAAAAAGTTACTGTGCATGTGCACGCTCCCAAATGTAATTCCCTAACCTAGATATCCCAGTCTTGAATTCAAACTGGAGTGAAAAGAAATAAAATTTCAGTCTGTAAATAAAATGTTAAATTACYCGCATATAGTGCCAGTGAAATGGTACATCTTTCCCTTCCGTGTAATTTAGAAATGGCAAAAATTATTTCTCTGACGTTTATTAACTGCTTAGTGTCTGCATTCGCTGCATCAGCCTGCAGCAGGGTTTCTTTAAGTGCTGGGGTTGCGTTAGAGCGTTAGCACTTYGGTATGGACGTACCAAGAGGAGCGGGATGAATAACTTGTGATGCATAATTTATTCAGTGGATGTAGTCCCTATTCTTGTGCTTGCAATAACTCTGTGGAGCAGTTGGGGGGTTTTTTGCACTTAGTTGTTTGAACGCTTTAAGCAAATGCTGTATTGCACAAAATATATATACATGCACTTCACAGTATACGAAATAGCTTGCGAATGTTTTTTTCCAGAGAATTGTTTTGAATATTCGCAGTTTGTAGCGTGTCTGATGGGAGCATATGTCAGGTGGCATGTGTATGTGGCCTGTACAGACAGCTGTCACACAAGGTCTGGTTTCTGATAGAAACGTTCTTGCAGGCAGATTTTAAATTCTCAGAAGCCGCTTCCAGTGCTTGCCGAGACGCTTGCGTAATATCCACAGTCGAGCCGAGTGTTTCACTTGAACATCCCTGGCACACGCAGCACCTAAAATGCCCGCAGAAATAGTGGCGGGCGGGAGTCGGTGGAGACGCGAAGGCGCTTGACACAAGCGCGCCTGGAGGCAGCTCCGCGCCGGCCGCGCTGGGCCCTGCGCTGCCCTCCGGCCTCACGCAAAACTTTCCGGGCACTTTCCCCGCGGGCCGGGCCCCACGGGCCCCCACGGGCCCCCACGGGCGGCGGGCGATGCTGCGGTGCTTGCCCTGCCCTGCCCTCCCCTCCCCCCGCGGCGTGGAACCGCCCGGAAACGGTTAAACGGTCGGCGCGGCGGGCGCGCGCGGGAGCGCCCTCCCGCCCGCTCTGCGG
>NW_028187188.1:2211521-2214291 GCF_003343005.1 Rhea americana | reverse complement strand
GGCGGCGGCCCGTGTGCGCCTCTTGCCGGCGGCGCGGCCGGCTGCCAGCCCCCGGGGGGAGGGGGGTCCGCATCCTCCGGCGTCCTCCTCACCCCGGCGGCGAGCGCCCCCGCGCCCCTCCCCCGCCCACACGCGCGGGGAGAGCCAGCGAGCGAGCGGGGAGGGAGGAGGCAGGCGGGGAGCGAAGGGGGAGAGGGCGCGCGGCTCGGCGGCTCCCTCCCCGCCTGCCTCCCTGCCTCCCCGCCCTCCCTCCTCGCTGCCGCCCGCCCGCCCTCCGCGGCAGGCAGACGGACGGCGCGCAGCGCGCCGGCGGCGCAGGGCGACCACCGCGCACACACACTCCCCCAGTGCCTGCTCCTTCCTCGCCCCCCGCCGCCTCCCCCGCCCCTCCTCCTCCTCCTTTCTCTGCAACGAGAGAGAGGAGAAGAGAGGGGGGAAAAAGCCACTTACAGGTATTTGTTTAGTGGATCGGCGGCTTTTATTTATTTCCACCGCCGCTCCCCCCCCCCCCGCACCGACCACCCTTTTCCACAGCCCCTCGCAGTTTGTTTACAAGTATCAAAGTTGTAATTGAGGAGCTGCCAAGACACATCTGGATATTTTCTTCTTCTTCTTCTTCTTTGTGTTAGGGACTGATGTGCAACTAATTAAAGGCAGACAGGCTGGTAGCGTCTGCAAATTCAAGCCCCCCCCAAATAAAGAGCCTGGTAAGTGACCGGTTTGCTTTTTCCCCCCTTTCCTCTTCGCCTTCCCCCCCCCTTTTTTGCGGGGGGGGGGGGCATTTCGTTTTTCATTTTGTGTTTTTGCTGGGGCTGCCTTTTTTGTTGTTGTTGTTCTTGTCCTCTGGGATCGTAAAAGTAGATTAATGCTAGACTTGGGCAATAAAAGGCGCCGCTATATTAATTTATTAATTAATCTGCACCCGCCCCTCCTCCTGAATGTTAAATATGACCTTTGATCTCTATGTCTTTGGCGGACCAGACATGCAATATTGAACATGTACAGTCACATTTGGCTTAAGCAGTAACAGAATCGTGAAGTCCGGGTAGCAATTTCTATTTATTTATTTCTTTTTCGGGAAAATGAGGGCTATAGTGAAGGGGGAAAAAATCAGTAACTACGGCTTGGGTCCCCTTTTCATGCTCCAGAGATGCATCGATTAAACAATAATGACCTGGTTGGTGGACACCATCATTTCCTCGTTTCTGGTGGCAATAAACCTGGAACGGGGGCTTTAGGGGGAGAGAAGGTAGCAAGCAAAGAAAGCTTTTGTGGAGAGAAGCCACTTTAATACTAGGGGGAAATAGGGCAAGAAAATGCGTATGTTACTTGAGTTCTGGAATAAAAGGCTAAATGTTAGCGTTTTATTCCTCGCCAGATGTGTGGATTTCCTACACATGGTTGGCAAAACTAGTTTTATTGAGTAGTTGTTATTAAGGACATGCGGCTACGTTTGCATTTACAGAAACGGGAGGTTTTTGCTATATGCAAATTCTTAGCATCTCTCCACAAGACTGCCTTTAGCCTAGAGCTTTCCGGGGCAGCCTTTGTATTGCCATCAGACCTCTGAAGGGAGCAGTATTCTCGGGTTTTTTCCTTGCGTGAAAATGCAGAGGTGGTTGCTGTGTGATTAGGGTCTTTTTCTGATTGCAAGACGCATGTTAGTTCCTAATCCATCCAAGGGTGAGTTTTTTTTTTTTTTAATTTAGATTTATTCTCTTTTAATGTGGATTTGTTTATGTAAACCCTGCTTTTTAGTGTACAGCATCAAGAGAAGATGAAGTTTTTGCACTTGGTAGGTTGGACTACAAATGGTTCATTAATCTAATTATGATCGTAATTACTGTAATTGATAACCATTTTGAACTAAACATACTGAAGTCTTGAAACTGTACGTGGCTCCATTAGCATCTCTGAAGTAAGCGTTTCTGATCAATAGCCATAAATCAGAAAAGATGCTAGAAATGTCTAAACTATGCAGGTAAAGAATATGGAAAACAAAGAGGCACTGTTCATAAACTGAGGGCTTTTTAAGTTATGTTTATGTTTTGCTTTAGTTCACGAAGGCTGCAATAATGCACCTTTCTCGTTGCCAGAAACTAAAATATCCCCCTTCACTTAATAGGAGTGGCCTATGGGAAATAAAACAAGCACCACATCTTTATTCCCTTCTTAAACTTTGCTAAAATCGAAATATGATAAGAAAAAGCCATCTTTCCCCAGGAAAGGTCAGTTCCGCAGGTAAAGCGATACGCCTTGTGCAGTTTTCCTTGTTTTTCTCCTCGACGAAGCAAGCCCTGTTCCCGTAATGCCTGCAGCAGGGGCTGCCCCCCCCTCCCCGCTCCTCCCCCGCCTCCATCCCTTCCTGAAATCAACCTTGTAAAGCCCCATGGCTCGGGGTTAGGGGGGGGGGGGGGGGGGAAATCCTTCGGCGAGGTTGGACATACTCAGTCTAGAACAGCTGCGGGCTCTGCGATCACGAGCTGTGAAATTGCCTGGCTTTATATATTATATATATATATATATATATATGTATATTTATATGTATATGTGTGTGTGTGTGTGTGTGCGTGTATTATATATTTTTATCGAGCGTCTCCGCTGTCGTGCCCCCCCGCCCAGCCCCGGCGGCGGCCGCCCCGTCCTTGGTGCGGGACCCCGGCGGGGCCAGCTGTGCCGGGAGCCACGCTAGCGACCGCCGGGCACAGAAGGACACTGTGGCAGCTGGCGCCGCCGTCCCCCCGCCTCGGTCTCTTTTCTTTTCTTTCTT
>NW_028187188.1:2193318-2210016 GCF_003343005.1 Rhea americana | reverse complement strand
TGCAGGAACCGCAAAACGGGACACCAGATCTGCAAATTTAGGAAATGTGAAGAGCTTAAGAAAAAACCTGGCACTTCGCTAGAGGTCAGAGGCGATGATTTCTTTTTCCCCAGCCTCCCTCCGTCCCTCCTCAACCCCCTGCCCCCGCCCCTCCAGTGCTTCTTGTCTAGCTTCAAGATGCAGCATCCCTTTTCCGAGGCCTCCTTCAGGCTGTGAGGCTGCCCCCGCGGCCGGCTCCACGCCGGGGCAGCAGGACGGGGCCGAGGCCCAGGCTGAGGCTGATGCCGAGGCCAGGGCCAAGGCCGAGGCCGAGCAGGGCCCAGGCGGCGCGGGCGTACCCCCCGACTCCGGGCCCCACAGGCAGCGGCCCGTGGCGCTACCTGCTGCGCCCCCCACGGGACTGGTGGCCTGCCTTCCGCTGCTGCTGCTGCTGCTTCTTCTTCTTTTTTTTTTTTTTTTAATTACTAACAATTTTTTCTTCACGATGCTTTGGGGCTGTTTTTAAGGGCTGGGGAGGTGGGGAGCGGTTAGCTGAATGCCCGTCTTCAGTAGTCAGAAGTTCAGGGGGAAAGTGATAGCTAGCTCATTTCCAGGTTGACCTGTCCATAGCAGTCTGTTCGAGAAAGACGACTGGTCGTAGAGCCCAGTAGTTGGTGGAACGCGCTGAAGTTATCTTTTTGGCAATATATTTTACAAAGTAGCCCGTTTATGGTGTATAAAGTACAATGGAAAAATAGCACAGGTATGACTGAACTGATTTCTGACTGAACTGTATATACGTTTATTTTTTCAATGTTTCCTCAGAACTGACAATGTATTGAATATTGCAAAGATGTAAAGACAGGTTTTCAAGTTTGCTAGACGTACAGAAGACAGGCAGGTATGATGTTACAGAAATTTCAGTTGATGTATTGAGTGCAACAGACAATGGAAACAAAAATACACAAATACAAGTAAAACGGCTATTGGTTGATATCTTTAGGCAAAGGAAACAAGCGTGAGGAAAGACTAGTAATCATACTTAATCCCTTGTCATTATTAAAATTATAGTGTTGCTAGTTAGATGCACATATCAGATGTGTCTGAAGGTGTCGAGGATGATGGATTTAGTACAGAGGAGCAGCGTATACTGGGTGACATCAAGATTTGTAGTCACAGAAATTAGCAACTAAGTGAGAAATTACAACTTCCCTCTGTGTGCGTGCGTGTGTGTGTGTGTGTGTGTGTGTGTGTTGTGCTTTATTTCCTAAATCATTGCTTGCAGGAGTTGCCTCTGTCTAAGAAGAGGTGGGATGAGGGATTCAAGGGGGAAAAAAAAGCAACAAGAAGAACCCACTGATTTGTTTAGCGTTAAGTAATACGGAGATAACAGCATCAATATTTATATTGCTTGGGACAAAAGCAATGTTTGGGTTTTTAGTTGATATTTGGCTGATACCATCAACTGTTTTGTAGCCAGCCTCACCAAAATACCTAATTAATTCCTCCTCGCAAGAGTGAACCATCCTTGCTGAAAGTTCGATTTGCAGCTCCTTCTTTCTTACTACTTCTTCTCAGCTGTTTTTTGTGAATGTATGATGACCCAACATCACCAATGCAACAGCTGGTACGGACTTTTCAGGTACTAGAAACTAGATTGGATTTTTAACTGTTGTTTTTGTCAATGATACATCATTGTTGATTTTGTAGAAAGTTTGCAGAGAAGATGCAGAATACCCCAGGCTTTCAATGATGGATCTTAATACTGCAGTACAGCCTAAAAAAGACTTCTTGAAAAGGGAGTTGTGGCGAATCCCCCCCAGCTCCGTGCAACGTAGTGGGGTACCTTCTGTGCACAGAGTCCTCTTGGGCTTACAAACCAGGATGCTGCTGTGATTTACTGCTTATGATAAATGATAGATCCTGATGGATTATCGATTTGTGCAGGAAGTGAGCTATCTCTAGAAGAAACTAATTTATATGTTATCAGATCTTTCTATGAGTTCATGTGCCTCTCTGAGCACATTTCCACAACTTCCTCGCTCCTGACAAAGGTGCTCTATGGCCTTAAAAATTGTTCAGGCATGTTATGAGAATGCTGCCCGTTAAAATTGTTTAACCACTGTGACTAGTAAAACCATGGTTTTATTAGCCACTTGTGTACTCTCATAACCACATGCCTTCACTTCTTTTCTTCCTTCACTCTCTCTTCGTGCTCTGCCAGATATATAAACACAAAAACTCCTCTGCTGCTCTACTGTGACTTGAAGGAGACAGATTTCTGTTTCCTGCTGTAGAAGTAGCAGTAAGGCATCGCTTCTCTGCAGGTTGTGTCTGGTCACAAAGTATGTCATGGGATGTGGCTAGTATCTTTACAGGTGTGTTATTTGGCAGTAGGAAGGGAAGAGTTCCCAAACTGAGTAACTTTGTTATGGTCGGTTTTTTATTCCTTCTTGTTTCTCTCTCTCTCTCTCTTTTAATTAAATAATAAAGAATGACAGCATGACTGCCTAGAGCACGTGTGCAGCAACACTGCGCTGGCTGTAAGGCAACCAGCTGGAAGCATGTCAGAGAGTGACAGGGCCTACATGACTGAACTGAAGCAGCAGCAGTGGTTGCAGGTGGGTGAGAGCAGTCTCCCTGCTGAACTAGCTTCTCAGGCTCATTTGTCTTACAGGCTTGGGGAATCAACAGATCTCCTTAGGTGATCCCGCCTGACCTAGATAGGCATGTTCCCAAGGAAGTGCAGCAGGAATCAAGGTGCTCAACGGTCCGTTATATGTTTATATGATCTGTGAGTTGTGCTCGGCATTGGCTACAAATTGTGGAAATGATTACAGTCAGGAGGTGAAACTGTGTTTAAAAACAAAATAAACAAAAAATGAGAATAATAATAAACAGTAAACTGGTTGATCCCACTGAAATTATTTCTCTCTTTTTCCCTTTAAATCCATTCTTCTCCTAGTGCAATGAAGGCGTATGATATAGCTCTCAAGGTTAGTACACTGAGTTTAAGACAGATTCACATCAATGCTTTCAAGCTCCTGACCTTTACATTTTTAATGGAAAGCTTCCCTCCCAGCACTTTTTAAAACTCTTGAATTAATTTTGCCTATTTTTTCTTTAAATATTTTCACCTTAAAAATGTCCCAATGCTCTAGTGTTTTGCATAGGATGTTATTATTACTAGGAAATTTTATGTATGGTAATAATAAATCTATAAAAACCAGACTGACGTCACATTGCACGCTGCCTACTTGTGTATGTATATTCTGTGTTCATTCAGATTTACAGTTGGTCTAAAGAGACATAATCTTTATTTACCCGTAGAGACTATTTATTTTTCTCTGATTGGTGTACATTTATGTAACTTCTGCAGCAGGTTATGAAGATTAGGGACCTGATCTTACTTTACATCCCTCTCTCTTTGAAGCAAATCATCCTGGTTCAGTGTATGCTTGTACTGATTTCAGCTGCCCTGCTTCTCAGTTTCATTAGGATGATAGCAAAACCAGGCAGAAGGGCTAACTCAGATCGGCACGGTCTGAAGGATTCAACTCAAACGTGAAATATCTTTTGATGTTTGAGTATGCAGTCGTAAAAGTCAGCGCCACTAGCTGTATTTGTAACTGCCTTGCTAACTAATATGTGCACTATTAAAGTAAACATTTGTATACTGAGCTGAAATAGTAAATACCAACATCCCAATCTGAGGCACCTCACTGAGCTCTGTTCCAAGTCAGTGGGAGTTTGAGATTGCCTTCACTGGGGATGGGGCTGTGATGATTGATTTCAGCAGAAACAGCGTCTGATCCTGAAAATCTTACCGCCATATGGCATTGCCACGGGGGAGAGAGGCTGTGCTGGCAACCGCAGAACGCGCACTTCGTGTTTTGGTAGTACATGTGAACACTGTTAAGGGAACACTGCTGAGCCCTGTGGATAGGGGTCAATTAGCAGGGGCCTCCGAGGAAGCAATTTCCCTTCCGCCTCTCTAGCTTTGAATTACATGCATAAGTTAAGTGACTACATGATGGAATTGAGTAGCGCGAGGAGGTTCGGAAAAAGTTGATAAGGAGCAGGCAGCTAACCTGATCCAAGCGGCTAGCTGCAAGGTCAAAAGAAAGACCACCTTGTAGCCTGCGTTGCTGTTCTTTGCTGAAATGTGACTTCTTGGCAGCACTTCTCGCCTCCCTGCTGCTGCCTCATAGCCCTCCACTTGGGCGAGGGTCCCCATGTGTTAAAGGCTGTGAAAGCAGGCAAAAAGGCAGTTCCTGTCCCCAGGCTTTTACAGCTGAAGCAAGAACAGCAGTGTGCTCCCAGTGCAGTCCAAGCTGGGGATCAGCTGTAAAGCCCTGGTTGGTCCCAAGTGCTGTTTTCTTCCTTCTGTTCCTGGCTTGTGCCTGTTGGACCCTGCCGGGACCTTCCTGCTCTGTTTCCAGGGCTGAACTGAAGGTACAGAGATGCAGTCCTTGGCGCTGGAGTTCCCTCCTCCCAGCGCACGCGACTGCGCGTGGCGGCTCTGCCGTGCTGTCTCTCTGGTTTCGAAAACGGCGCACGTTCTTGCAGTGACGGTATCGGCAGTGAGTGGAGGAGACAAGAGGCAGGGAGAGATTTGACTTTTGTTGAGCATTAGCGACAGCTTTTGTCACATTCATCCAGATTTTACATGTCTGGGATAAACATACGTTCAGCAACGAGTCTTTCTTTGACCCTGGAGATTTCTGGGGGCGACATGTAACACAAGGGCTCCCTCTCCCACCTCTGGCAGAGGCCAGAGCAGCTGCAGGCACCTTCGCTCACTGTGTCCTCATCTCTATAGCTGGAAATGTCATTGAAGCTATTTGACCTTCTGCTTTAGGATCAAATCCTGCAAGGTGGGAATGCCTTCATATTACAGTGAARTTGGTAGGAGACATAAGGTTGAGGAAGACGCTGAGAGCCCTGCAGAGCTGGGCTTTCACTCTCCTTGTGGTTCTGGTGAATTACTGAGCGAGGAAAACTAGTGCCAGGGTGAAAAGCCTAGAGTGTAACTCTGAAGCAGAGCTGGATGTAGTCTATTTTACTATTTCGTATTTTGTTGTTCCCTCTTCTTCATGTGATATTTAAAAAGCAAAGAGACTGCCAAAAACATAATATAGGTGTTCAAACTAGAATATACATTTTATAAACTACTGTTTGATATAGTGCATTTGTATTCTGTAAATGCGGGACAAATTCACAACATATTTTCTTCAAATGAAGCTTCTCCCACCTAAAGAAATATCATAGTGGTGAGATTTGGTACTGAACTGAACCAAATTTTAAGGAATTCAGCAAAAATTATAGGGCAGCCAAGGACTTAACAGCCTCATTCATAGAAACACCACTTTCTGCTTGCATTGAAAATTGCTCGCTTTAAATCATTGAACTGGATTGTTTGCCAGTGAAATTGTCCGTATGGTAAGGGAGGTTAACTGGTTATGACCGCTCTGTGTCTTGATTGCTCTGAATAGTTCTTTGTACATTTTCCTAAACACTAATACAGGTTATACAGTTCGGTGTCAGGATTTTGCACCAGACTTTAGAGTTTACAGTTAATTTTTTTACAAGTTGACATGTTAAAATCAATGTGCATTGTTTAGGCTGGACAAGTTGCATAGGTCATGAGAAATCGGACGAATGATGCCAGATTTGGGGGGGAGGCATAATGGGTATATTTTTTTCAAATCATCTAAGTGGTTTTGGAATTTGTATTTCAATTTGAGGTGCACAGAAGCGAGTTGGACTTTGCCTCCTATGTCAGCTACAGCACTTCTGGAAAATCTTACCAGTTCTGTGTTTTTACAAAATGTTGTGGGCTGTCCACCTCATACCTTGTTCACAGAAGGAGCCTTGTTTAAGTTGGTAGTTACGTGAATATCATGTTATATCCTGCTCGCTTGGGATGGCTGACAGAGAGTAACAACTGAAGGGTGACATTCTCAATTTTAGTCTGCCTGTACATGTGTTTTCCTACCGTTGTTTTATTGGGCTACTTTCCATGCAGTTCTGTTTGCTAGGTCAACATCTAACACCTTTACTGAAGTCAGGGAAGACTTTTCTTGATTGGAGAATGAATTAGGGTGTCAGGTAGTGGTCTCTTCTGAGTARCAACGTCCTGGTACTGCTCTAGGAAGTCTTTGGTTTTAAAAGAAATGTGCTTTAGAGAGTTACATAGAAGAGAGCTTATTAGTTACTCTGTATCATACAACTGGTGCGTAACAGTGGCTGAGTCAAGATCCTTTCCAAATTATCTTTAAAATTTAAAACAATAAAAGGAAAACTAGCAGCCTTCAGACTCTTCACGTGCATGTATTTTAAGGGTTGGCCTTGGTAAGTGAAATATTTTTAAGCAGGCAAACCTAGAAGGTACACCGTAAAGTCTCATCAAATACTGYGTAATCCTTTTGATCGTTGGTTGCAATGTGAAGCGGCTGCAACTGTATAGGGAAAGGTTTAGAGTAAGCTTTTCTGGTGTACCCCAGTGAGTTAGGAGAATTAAGAAAGTAACTCAGGTCTCTGTAAGTAAGTCTCTGGGACTTAGCCTCTACTGCTAACAGTTCCTGTGTCACCACCTACTATGTGTTTAAAAATTGCCAAGAGATACTGTGTATTCTGAGGAGTAATACCATCTGAAGAAAGTWTTTCTCTGTTCCTTTAGTGTCTGTGTTTTCTGATAGCTCATCTACTTTGAATGATCATGCTGAACCGCAATGTCTTGAAGCATGCAGTTTCGTTTGACACTTTTTTGCTATTTGGCAGCCCGGCCTGCTGTGTCTGTCTTTTCTCTTCTTTTGGGTACCTTTATTGTTTTCCACAGTCATATCTTGTTCAATCACCTCCAAACACCTGTCCTGAAATTGAATTGCTCTGCAGCGTAATCTAAAGTCGTCTCCCATTTCAGCATCCTATGCTTTCTGTTGTTTGCTGAGTTATGTTGCACCATACTTCAGATGCGACAGCCATTTAATAATGTTGAAGCCTTAGCTCTGCAGGGGCTAAAAGGATCCCAGCAGGCTTGTTAACTTCTACTCTCAGACATTATGGGAAATATTTTCTCCTCCCTGGAACTCGTAGGCTTCCTCTTAATTAAGACCATAAAAATCTATAGCCAGGTATGTGTTAACCCTATTGAATTTTTTGTAGTTTTCCAAAGTTTCTCCATTTTTTTCATATTTAACCAGATACTACAGTGCCAAGTGAAATATGAGAACTTAAAAGAAGCAGAGCCAGCCTGGGTCACGCTGGATACTGCATTCATAATAGGCAGCAAACTCGTCAAATCCCTTTTTATTTAATCACCGTAGAGTTTCCTCAGCTCTGCTTAGCATTTTTCTTTATTTCAGTCTTTGAAGTGTTGGACATCTTAAAACTGTGTGCCTCTCCTATCTCAGGACAGTATTCTTTTCAGCTCCAGACTGCCTCAGCCCTGGACTGTGTTGTAGTTCTATATAGGATCCTTATTAGCTGATATCAGCCGTCATTTGACTAAGAGTTACTGGTAAAGAGATGAGATAGATTTTTCACAAAAATAAATTACTCAGTGATTTAGAAAGTGGAGAAGCAGGATTAGAATTTGAGGTGAAGAGAGGAGCTTAACAAACACATGGCAAATTGTGAGCTCAGGGTGGATATCACTTAATGTGTGAGGCCAGAGAGGGAGGAAAGACCGCTACGGCAGCGAGCTGAAACGGAGAAGGAAGCACGAGAGGCTCTGGGCTGGCTGTARTGTGCAACACCTCGGTGAGGGAGGGCCTGCTCCTCACAGCAGTGACTCCGTGACCGAGGGGCAGAGTGACAAAGTACTGGAGATGATCCGCTGTCAGGAAGGCTAAAATGGTAGTGCTGAAAATGGCYGTGAGAACACCGGTGTTGGAAAGAAAGCAGATTACGCATGTTGCTGTGGGCAGGAGATCTGCCATGTGTAGTTGAGGTAAGGYGGTTAAAGAGCTCGTTGGTAACTGTCTTCCCAGAGCTTCCCCAAGCAGAGACTGGGTCTTCATGAACTGGAAGGGGACTTAGAAGATGACGAGCAGGGCTTTCCACATGCCATAGCTGACAGATGCATTTGCTTTAATTCTTTTTTTGAACTGGATAGAATTAATGGAGAGGTTCTGGAGACCGCCGGGAGCATGTGGCATGGGAGGAGCTGCATGATCCAAACACATTGTTCAAAAGCCAAGGAAACGATGAAGGCATACGTGCAGTCAAGCTGACAAATGTGGAAGARGGAGGTGACGCTAGCAGATGAAGGCTTGAGAATGATGATTTGTTGCTTGAGGACTGCTCGGGCTTACAGGTGTCCTAGGTGGTATGTAATGTGTGTCTTAGAGAAGCTGGAGTATATGGACGTCCTGTCAATCTGCGCTTTGTTAACGTAAATAATGGGTTCTGTCTCCACAAATGAGATGCCCTAAGATATAAAGGTGTTATATCAGTTGTGGTTTGGTAACGTCCGTCCTTCTGCAGATCCCAAGTGCTAGGTGGGGACACAGGCGTGGGGCACTGACCCTAATATATTGTTACAGGCCCCGARAAGAGCTGAAGAGCCCTGTGCATCTGTGTGCGAAGTAGGGAGGGCAAAGCATGATAACTGTGGTGCAGTTAAAGAGGTCRGAAGTTAAAAAAGGGAAGCAGGGAGCAGATTTTGTTCAATAGGTGATCTCCCACGTGGGTGGTGTAGYCAAACAAAAGCAGTTGGTTTTAGAGTGGGCAAAAGAGGATAAAATGTATTTGGAAGGTCATGGGTCCGAATAGCTAGCCACCAGTGAGTGGGTGGGAAAGGACTTGATAACACAAGCTTAGTAATGAAATAAAACCTGTTTGCTCTAAATCACCAGGTCATCGCAGCCCTGGGAAGCAGTGATCACAGTCGGCTGGTTGCTTGGAAGCTGATGTAAAATAAATTGGAGGTCAAAATCCAGCAGAGGTGACAGTGTCACAAAAATAATCACTGAGATGGGTGTTAATTGTCATCCCTGAAAATTTCAGAAGACATACCAGGGAATGAATGGTGTTYGGAGCCATTTATGGTCTTTAACGTTTTGCCCTCCAGTCAGGAATTGCGGTGACCTGCTGTATAGGGGTTTGTGTTGCTGCTCCTCTCCTTGTATCCAGTCTGAGGATACGCTGTGCTCACTGGCTCTGAGAGAGCCAAGCTGGCATCTGCAGTAAGTCTTAGGTGTTGACTGAAAATATTCCTTCAGTCCAGGTAATTTACTGAGTATTCCATTTCCTTTTTTTTTTTTTTTTTTTTGAAAGTTTTGTGGAAAAGAAAACATGAAAACATGCAGAGGCCAAGCATTTAATGGGTGTATTTTTCACTGGCTCTTTTATCAGCAGCATATGAAAAATCCCGAAGGACAGAAGCAGTTAGCTAATCAATGAGGCATCATAGCYGGTTTTAGGTTCCAGGCAGGAGAAAAAGATGCTGAAGGCAGCGCATCTCTAGAGGAAAGAGATTAAAATTTAGGTCTGGCACTGCAAACCGTGCCTCCCCTTTGTTTGGAGACCAGTCCATAAGAGATTACTGTACCCCGGAGCAGCAGTTCTGAGGATGATAGAGATATCAGGCTTTGAGTGCAAAGACTTGTACTGCTGGATGACGAACCAAGAGGGATTCCTCATTAATGGAATGAATGTTAACGAGAATAAATCTGTTTGTGAGCTTGTGTGTGTAGGGGGGGAGAATACGTGATAGGAAATGATGGATGTTTTCACAGGGATTGGATAAGAGAGAAGGTGAGTGACAGTATGTGTGAGAGAGGGAGGTCTAGGCACGTGTGTGCATCTATTGCGGAGGAAGGCACGTTTCTAGTGACGGAGGAGAGTCAGAAGAAATAACTAGGGAGGTCCTAGGCAAAAGCAGAAACTGAGCAGCAGTATGGATATTTAATTTTTAGTGTCTTTTGCATTTTGTAGCATTTCTCAGTGACAGAGGTTTCTGCTTTATGCTAATAAAGTGTTTGGCTATTTTATACTAATCCCCACAGTGAGTATGAGACACTAAGTGACAGCTCTTGTGACCTGCTTAGCATCAGCCCTGGCTTGGAAGTAATACTGTTTTGGAGCTTGCACTAGCCCTTCCCGCTCCCTTAGCAAGCAGGAGACAGGCCAGACCTGCCTGTTGAGAGGCCAGGCACACAACCAACTGAAACGCTCCTTCCTCCTCTTCGAGGCCTTCAGACGCTGCTGAAACACAAACAGTAAAGAAAATAGCAAAATGTTCACTATCAGCTGAAGAGCTGCTGCAGAGGGCTTAGCAGCTCCATCCTCAGGGACAGAGATAGCTGGAAAACCGCAGGAATTGAAAGAACTGCTTGAAAGGGACACAGAAAGGGAATAGGAAACTTCAGTCGCTTCGGCAGCAGGATGTTACAGTCCCCTCACCTGAAAACCCAAAGCGCTGTTGTCTCTTCCCCTCTGCCTTCGCCAGAAGGCTTCTAAAAGCTCCCGTGGGGGCCAGCGGGGAGGTGGCTGCACGGTCGCGGGCGAGCAGAGGAGTTCCCGGCCCGGCTTGTGGGGCGCTGCCAGCCCAGCGTGCGGGGCGCCAGGCACGGCCGAGCCGGCGGCCAAGCCGGCTGCTGCCCTCAGGAGCGAGCGGGCCGGCGGAGGTGGAGACTTGGCTCTGTCCCACGGCTTTCCAGCCAAAAGAGCTGCGCTGGCACAAGGGAGAGAGCGTGCCTGAAAGCGGCGGCGGCCAATTACTCCCAGCCTGGAAGGAGGAGAGGAGATTTGTTCCTTTCCAGGGCTCGTCCTGCTTCCTGGAGTGACACTTGTGCACGCCAGCCTTAACACGAGGCAGCGCTTAGCGGCTCAGTCTGGCCCCCAGGGATTTCAAGGCAGATTGTACCGCGTGCGAGTGGTTTCACTAAAGCTGGCGCGACCAGTCTTAGCTGAGGTGCTCACCAACACGGGAAGTGGCTCCATCACTACTCTTTTTGCCTTGATTAGGTTTAGCTCAGTTGGTTAGAGCGTGGTGCTGCTAATGCCAAGGTTGCGGGTTCAATCCCGTACAAGCTACGTTGAGGGCTGGACTAGATGATCTCCAGAGGTCCTTTCCAACCTTACCATTCTGTGATTCCATGATTTTTCTTCGACAATGTTAGTCCTGATTCCTTATGATTTCTGATCTGTATTTGCCATCTGTTTTTCCCAATGGTGTTATGCAATTTTTAGATCAAAAAAGTGAAATTGTTTACCCGTTCTTCAAATTTAATCTCATATAGAAAGTGAAGAAATTAATATATAAAATAAAYGATGATGTGCACTGAATGTAAATGAGAGATATGTTTGCTCGTTCTTTCTCCTGTGGAGAAATACATTATTTCTCAAATTATTCCTATTGATTTAGCTGAGGAACTACTGCTTACTGCTGATGGTGGGTCCAAGAGGGAGGATCTGGCCCTGTAGTGACAGGTCTTTAGTTCTCCAATTACTGTAGGCACAAATCCTTTATTCCCCAACTAGTCTCACCAAAGGCTCTTGAGGTTGTTAGCTGAGTAAGYTATTGGAGAGGAGCTGGGCTTTTTGTCCTCGAATTAGTAGTTCATTTTTTGAGTTTCTATTTGTAGTATCCCGTGGCGGAGGTTTACTTTTCACTTTGTGGAGTTGGCGGCAGAGAAAGTCAAACGAGTTTCCTAATCTGGTCTGTTCTAAATCTGGTTTGTGTCAAATACAGTGTGAAAGATATGCAGTGCAAGTGGAAAAATAACTGCCAGCAAACAGATTCATGTCCTCTCAGAGCAAATAAAACTGACTTTTAAAATAAATGTTAAATCTCATCCCTGGCATGAAAGGAGACAGGTCTGTAGCTCAGGTATGGTAAGAGATGTTTTAACTTGCGTTGTTAAAACAAACTCCCCGCTGAGTTTCTCACCCAACGACCTCATCCCTTTTTATCTGGTAAATCCAATAATAAGCTAGTTATTAGAGGATAACGTTATAGCATGATAAAACATCCGGCGAGCGGAAGGCAGCGTCCGTGAGCAGTCAGGGGTTTTGGCAGAGGTGAGGTGTGACAGCTCCATGGACTGTTTCACGCCTTGTCCAGAGCCCGCAGCACCTCTCCGTGGGCCTGAGGTTTTGCGGGAAGCTGCCAGGCGAGGAGGGGGCCGCCGGCTCCCAYGCAGAGCTTGCCCCGTGCCAGCCAGCGCGTAGCTGTGCTGCAGCCGTAAAACTTGCAGGAGCAGCAGCTCGCCCCCGAGCAGCCGCGGGCGTCCCCGCCGCTGTCGGCACGGCYCGGCAGGACCTCCGCAGTCAGCCTACCTCGAGGGCAGGTGGCGGAGCGGCTGGGAGAAACGCGCTGCTCACGGGAGCAGACGTTTCGTTTCCCTTTCACATTTCCAGGCTGCAGAAGGTTGGGAATTCACACGCTTGCTTCTGCCCCCAAGCCTGCTCGCCTGAAGAAAAAACATTCAAGGAAACTGTGTGAGCTGAATTTGAGCATTAGGAGCTTTTCCCCAAAGTCAGTGCTGTAGGTAATGTATATTTATGAGAAGAACAAAGTGGGCCATAGATAATTTTAAAGTCTGCTTTCCTCTCAGGGTGGTTCAGCATTTAAGCAAGGAGGAGGGGAGCCGCTATCCAGACCACAGAGCTGGCAGGCTTGGGGAGGAAACTCGGCATCCTTCACTGTCTTGCAAGGCGCGGGTGTTACTCACCCGGTACCCGAGGGAGCGCGTTAGCRCGCGTCAGGAGGTGGTGTCCGTCTGTAGGGGTGCTGGAGCGACTCTGAGAGAGAGACGGCCGTGGCACAGTGACGAGGCTGCGCCTGTACCTGCGTGTGTGTGCGTGCCCCGGTGCCCAGCTGTGCTGAGAAAGGTTTTTTTACTGAGAAGGAATTTCACCTCCGTTATCTGTAGCCACCTTGTCCCTACTTTTCCTAGCACAGCTATAAGAAAAGGAAAATACGAAAGAAGGAGAGCAGTTTTGTGCAGAAGGGAGGTTTGAGGGTGGAAAGTAAATTTTGCAGCACATGGCTCTGCACCAAACTCTGGACAGTTTCCATATGAACAGCAGTATGTGTATGTTAGACATAACTTCCATTGGGATCAAGCTGCTCCCTAAATCAGCTTGCAGTGCTGRAAATATAGGGCATGGCTTGGAGGAAGGGGCAGGATGTTTACTATCTCACTGTTGTGACTCTCTGCTCTTCTCAGAAATCTTGTGACTTCCATGGGATTGACTAGATCTGTAGTCCACATTCGCAAATGTGTAAGAAAAGCACATGATCGGGGTTCACTRCTGGTGGTGCTCAGTGTCTGCTCTTGGGCTGCTGATTGATCCAAGTTGCATTTCATGCAGGAACGAAGACTTTGCAGTTGAACCTTTTTGCCATCATGTAACACCAGATTTCTCTATCTCTGATCAAATATACACAGAACTTAGTGGGCCAAATTTTATGCCATATGTCCTCTGGCCTAAGCTCCAAATTGCACCTCTTGTGGAAGGGATTTCAAGAAGGGATCATCCTCAAGTGTGAGAAACTCAAGAGTGTCTGTGAAGACATTGTTAAGGTCGTTTTTCACCATGTGGCTGGCACCAATCCAGCTGCTTTGGGAAATACAGGAAAATCTACCTGTTTCAGCTCTGTTGCCATTTGAGTTTGGGATTCGTTAAGGAAGAAGTTCCTTCACTCCTATCTGTTTTTGCAGTCATGTAGGTCTTTGTAAGGATGGTGTCAGGTAGCCCAAATCTTGAGTGTACCTCAGCTGCAGTGTACTTCCCAGAGGGCCTCTGCTGAGTTGGCTCGTTTCAGCCAGGACTTCTCGAAAGGAAGGAGGAGATCTGTATCTTCACCTTAACTCGTTCTAGCCAGCGTGCGAGTTTGCTTCTACGAGAACAGGATTTTTGCTCACGGATCAAACATCAAAGGACTCTTACGTAATGTGACATCTTTAAACACTGGGAAAGTATTAGGTCGTAATCATGTAGCTCTCTGCTATATTTTATTATTCTGTTTTATTTACAAATATGGTTCACCTCTCTCCAAGTGATTCTCTAGCCTTATGGAAAATAATAACAAAGCTGAATTATGCCCAGTCTTAGGTATGCAGCTATGAATTTGGTCTGCAGCTCAAGCACCAGCATACACAGCAGGAGCTGTTGGCTTTCCTGACTTCCGATCTACGTACCAAATTTTCCAGGCGGCTGGCAAGCTGCGAGACTCAGCCAGCTGAGGAGAGGGGTGTCTCCAAAAAAATTCATAGGCATGAGATGTTGGTGGCTGTTGCTGCTCCCCTAAAGGATGGGGCTCAGCTGGGCAAGCTGGTGGGCCTAAGGTGACCCACAAGTGCCAGCTTCAGTAGCCCCATGGCCTGACACCCAACACCTTGCCAGCATGGTCCCGTGTGATTGATCAGTGATTGAGCAGTGTTGGTCACTCTGGATTGTGGGAGACATTATACTTTAACGAATGCTTCTGCTGCAAAAATGTCAAAATAGGGTCTCTGGTGACAAACTTACAGCATCTGTTGTTTTTCTGTTTTAACGTGTTGTAAGTGTGTGCCCACAGGCACATATATAAAGGGCCTGCTTTTGAGTTCCTGGGCCTTTTGTTGCTTGCTGTGACCAGAACAGATACATACAGTTTTCGCACTACTGCTTTATTTAAGGGTGTTGCACTGTTCTGTTGTGTTTGGTTGCTTTTTTTTTTTTAAAAGAAAACTTTTCATGAAACCAAAAAACCTAATGGTCTTGGTTCTCTATGTGCAGGTGACTTCTCAAGAATACAATTGAAATACCTTTCAAATGTTTGAGCTACTCCTACCTCTGTAGCAAACTCCATTTTCAGTGAAAGCTGGCAAGAAGAGAAATGGAATAGAAAGTTTTAAGCTTGAAGGTCATTTCGTATCGGGTTGCGTAGGGATAAATTCTCACGAACCCTGTGCTTTATAGCATTACCTGTTAGGAGCAGCCGGGGCTGCAGGTTTCGGAGTTTCCTCCTGGGAGCAAGGCTGCTGTTTGTCAGTATTTGCACCGGCAGGAGTGGTGAAGGCTGCCTTAAACAACGCTGATCAGCTCCAGTTGTGCTGCTGGCCCCCCCTGCCCTCCCCTTCCAGGGGAATCTGTCTTCCCTGTCACTCAGGATAATGATTTCCTGCAAGCCAAACTGCGATCCAGAAACTCGTTGTAATCTCGTCAGGGGTTTGATTCCCCAGCTGGGACTCTTGCATTTATACAGCCAGAAGGTAGATGGTCATTGCACTTAAGCCTATACATTGGTGTGCTGAGCCACTGAACGGGCTGAAAGATCTCTTTTGGTCTTGAAATAACCTTGAGTCTCACAGTGGTAAAATCAAAGGATTTCACCCCATAAATTGGTTTTGATTTAACTTGAGCCACCTGTTCTATTTTAAAAGCTTTTTGTTTAAGCGTGGATTAACAACTCGTTCCTGAATTGGGGGTTAGTGCAAGTGATACTTAATTGTGAATATGTATCTTTAATTAGAACTTTGTATGCGGATGCAAAATTCCTTATCTTGTAGTTTTTCCAAAGCACACGTATTAAACCAGAGCTTTGCCAGAGCTTTGCCCTTCAAAAATATTATTCTCTGTATTTAAAGGTCTGAATGACCTTTTAATCAGACATTGCACCTTTACTTCTAGCTGATATGACAATGTCTGACAGTAAGTCAGCCTGACACTGCGAGAAAATAAATAAAGGCAATTTCAGACTCTGTTTTTTAAATCAATCTGTTGTTTCGGTAACAAATCTATCTGTCTGTGGTTTTGTGTATAGGTAAATGGACCTAGAGGAGAATATTACATTTGGTTTTCAGTGAAGGCAATATATTAATTTTAACGCATTTGCATGTTTGGCTCTTCTCTAGAAATCGATTCAGGCTTGCGATTTTTTGCCGTCGGTGCGAACTCGGGCTCCTTTTGCAGTCCCCTTYGTGATAAATTATGAATCAGTATACCTCACGTGCTGCCAGCAGCCATCTTACAGCCCGCGCAGCCCCGGGCGGCCGGTCTGGCGGCTGCGTCCGCGCTCCCGGGGAGGGAAGGGTCGCTCTGCCTCGGCGGCGCGCGAGACGGCGCGGCGGGCACCGGCGAGGGTGGGCGCGGGCAGCGCCGAAACACGAAGAGGGGCGCGCGGAGCGAACGTTCGTTGCCTTTGGAAGTTTAATTTTGGGGTGATTTATGAAACTTCCACGTCCCCGGCGAGGGCCTGGGTGTTGCGCGCCGCAGTTCAGGCCTGCGGTGTCGCTGCGGAAGGATGTTAGTCTCTGGTTTTCCTGTGAGACGTGCCCGCGAGCGAAGCCCTTCTCCCCTTCCGCACGGCGTTGCCGGGAGGACGACCCGGGGAGCGGCACGAGCCCGTTCCGCAGCAAACCAGGTTTACCGTGCCAATGAGCGGTCCTGGAGGATTTCGAAGGAAACACGCGGGTGCAGAGTTCGAGACCCGCTGCGTGTGCTGGGGACCCGGCTTGCTGGGCTTCTGCGGGCAAAACCGGCCGTGCTTAACGAGTCCTCCCCGAGACAAAAACTAAAGAAAACCTGGCTTCGGGAAGGGACGTGGTATTTGTTTATAACACCAGCGACGCCTTTTATGGCYGGTATTTATTTGCTGTTTCCCGGGGTTTTGCTTTCAGGGGGRTTTCGTGGCGCGCGACCGTGCCGCTTGCGGACGCCCGGCGACGAGGCAGGCGCTTGCGAGGCGGGCCGAGGGACGCGGCGTCGCCTCGGGGCTCG
>NW_028187188.1:2179951-2193228 GCF_003343005.1 Rhea americana | reverse complement strand
CACGGCCCTCGGCTGGCACGCGTCTAGCGAGAGGATGTTTCCGCCTGCGGTCAAGCTATACGAGGCGTCGCGCTCTTCCGAGATAACTGAAAGCATGGCTAAAATGTAAGGGGAGGAAAGCAACTGGAAGAAATCGAATATTGCAATGCCACAACAGAAAGCTTAACTTGTTTTCTTGCTTTTTTTTTAGAGAACACCTGTTCCCAGCGCCGAAGCATTCCGATGGTTCTTTTAAGCAGTAGTGTATCTTATTTTCGAGGCAGTCCGAAGTGAATGGCAAGCTAAAGTCTTGTTTTAAGAAACCGCTTAGTCCACCACTGAAGAATATACTCAGATACTATTTTCATTATGTATAGGGGTTTCCTCAAAAACAAACCACGAAAATCTGGGAGCCTGGGGAATTGGCCAGTTTATTCGCATTCACTACACTGATTCTTTCTTTGATGTAACTTAGCTATACTAGTGAAGTTGTTGTCTATTTTTAAAGTGGCTGTAAAAAAAAAAAAAGAAAAAAAAAGTTTGGGTAAACCCCTGCTATAAAGTCATGTATCTTTGAAAAGTAACATATCTATACTTCATTTTCAAATATATGTGTTTCAGTACTGTAAACTGTACAGATAGCAGCTTGTATTTTGTGTGTTTAGACACAAGGAGACAATCATGTCTGAGCATCTATGGAGATTAACGGTTTGTACACAACGGTGTGGTTCTGCGAGTTAAATCCGGAGCAATAAATTCTAGCTTTAAATATTATTTTGCTAGTTGTTTAGCAGCAGCAGCAACAGCAGCACTGTTTTACCATGCATCCTTCCATAGAGACTTGATGCCAAGTTTTACACGATAAAAAGATTATGACGCATCTAGCAATTACCTTCCGTCGTGGTGTTGTAAGAGGGGAAGACATAAAATTTAAAATTAATCTTTCGAGCACTGTATTAGAGTAGTGGTTTATGCACTTGCATTGCTTCCAAAAGAGCTTTACAGAAGGGTATCTCTCCAAAATTGCTGTACGGTGTTTGGCTTGCTTTTAACTGTGCTGTAAGGTGGAGCGCACGGCACAGGTGGATGTGCAAACCGGTCGTTTATAGAAAGCTTGTTCTAGGATACAAAACGAAATGAGTACAAGACCTTAGGAAAAGTGGTGACTCTGTCAAATTACCCTCCATCTGTGAGTTCCTGTGTAAGGTTTTCAGTCAATGGAGTAAATATTTTATAAAGTTGAATGCAATATTTTTGTCCCATGTGGAGCTCTTCACAATTAAGCGAGTTACGACGTTTAGACTGGTTTGGGCCTCACTTGCAGTTGTGCTCATTTGAGAGCCTGGATATTTTTGGGGTATAAAAATTAACTTTTTTTTTTAACTTACAAAGAACGAGTGCTTCTTGCACACACGTCTTGGTCCGCCGATCTTGGCTTTGTCGAACCGCTGGTCCCTTAGGTCCTCGCGAGAAGGCTCTGCCATTCTTCTTCCTGCCCTTGCTACACAGATAAAATGTTTGCTCCTTGAAAAGGCAGTTGACGGAGGGATATAACTCACATGTCATAAAAGATACGGAAGACACTGAACTTAGGGATACTTAATACCAGTTGATCATCAATTTTTTTATTGCTTGGCTTCGTCATACCACTCATGAGTGAAAAGGCCATCCCATCAAAGTAAGAGAACGCACTTGTGCCATGTGTTTGATGTATTTGCTGCTTTACACAAGACAGGACTGTCCGTAGTTTCAGAGTCAGGGTGCTGAGCACGGAAGTACCCGGTTAAGGATGCCGGGTGTCTGCGCGCCGGCCGGGCAGAGCGGCGGGGTTGGGCACGGCCGCGGGGCCGAGGCGCGCGCCGCCGTCCCGGGCCCCCGCGCACAGCCACGCTTTTGCGCGGTACGACGCCACGTACGCGATTTCGGCAGTGCAACGTCGCCTTTGAAACGCCTCCGTCACGGTCCCCCTCCTCCAGCTCGTGAGAGGTGGTCGGTTGAGTAACCGTAAGATAAGCTTTCCCTCTGCTCGTCCGGCAGCGTTGTACGGACTGTCTGTTTGGTTTGGGACTCTTGGGGTAGGGCCTCTGCTGTTCCCTGCTGGACCGAGAGAGCTCTGTAAGGTCTTCTCTACCAAAACGCTGATTGATTTGTAAACTGAAGCCTTATTTGCACATCYGGCTGGTAAGCTTGCCTTGCTTTTTGGAAAATCGTGATTGCTCATACAGAAGGAGAGACAAAATTAAGTTCAGGCTGCATTAGGTGTACAAAGATATTCCTAGCAATGTACTTAACTGTCTAATACCCTAATGTTGCATGTCTTGATGTGGTTTCTTTTTTTTGTTTTGTCGTTTTGTTTTAAAGAACTGATGGATCTGTATATTGTAATTGTGGTGTTTTACATGTCAATTCAAAATTGTTAAAAACAAACACGCAAACTTGTTAATTATTAAAGCAAACAAGAGTTGATTTTTCTTTGATTTCCCCGTATGGTTTTCATTTTGGATATTGTTCCTTTATATCATCGCATTTTTAGATTTTGGTAAAACGGTATTTATATGATGTAGTGAGCATAGAGCATTTTGATTAGTGATRTTTGAAGAAGGAAATCCCTTTCTGCCCCCCCGTCTCCTCCYCTCCCTTCCCCTCCCCACGTTATATACATATTTGTAAATCAGATTATTGTCGAGTTCTAATTACCAAATTTGTTCTTTTCGCAAGGTCCAAAAATATTTTCCAGTATGAAAATTTGTATTCCTCTGTGTCTTTCATTCTCACAATGCAAAATAAAAAAATGCAGGACATAATCTTGCAGTCGTCTAGGYGTGAGCACTAAGCCTAGTAGAAGCATTTTTGTCATACCCTAGATAAACTTACGGAAAACAGTAAGGCTGGAAGGGAGGCGCACGTACATGTTGCGGGAATTAATAACAGACCCTCCCTAAGAGAAGAAATACTCCCTTTCTGTACAGAACCCCTGGTATGTAAGTCATACAGTTAATGCTAAAGAATATGAAGTCTTCAGATGGGCTATATCTGTAATCACATAATGAAGAAAGAAAGTCGTTAAATGAACACACCATTCAGGGTCGAATGCATTCAGCAAAAAGCAGTAGTGGGTCTTTGATCATGGTTAGATGCATAGTGATATCAAACAGTGGGTTCTCATGTAACAGCTAAATGTTTCAGATTTTGTTTTTATTAAATTTGGCAGTTTCACGCTGAGCTCTACTGTATTCTTAGTGAATAAAAGACAGCTCCTGTGTTAGAAAGTACTCCATTTTCACAATTGCAGGGAACTAAGAGGTTTTTTCCAGAAACGCGGGCCACAGAAATGTACTCCTTTCACAGTGTTCTCCTATTTCTGAGCTGTGCAGTTATCTATTAAATTTTCTAATAGATATTTGTGTAAGGTGTATGTATGCTTGTGCAATTATGGAAAAAAACAGTTTTGGAAAACAGTGTATTTATTAAAAAAATAATCACTTATGGGGCATGTACAAACTGTATAAAAACATTCAATTTGCCCAGTAAAGTTGTTTTTGTGATATTTCTGTGTTGTTGAATAAAGGACTTTAGTATTCAAAATATCTCTCTTTTTCCATAAACAGGTTTTGTTTGTGGGATCTTAAACAATGAAAACCTCCTTTTTAAATAAATAAATAAATAAATAAAGACTCTTCCAAATAAGCAAGAAGGTCCAAGTGCTGGCCTCAGTCGTGCGTGTGGGAATGAATGCTTATGAAGTGACGGTACTGTAGCTGCCCAAAGAATTTCTTCGCAGTTGGCAGTTGATGGAAACCCCATAAGTTGTGTACGTGAAGGTAATGTTGAGCTGTGATTTTTCTAAGATGGCAGAAAGAACTATCGCCTTTTGAAGACTAGGAATGTTATGTTAAGATTTTGAGGCTATGAGAAGGTTGGCAAGGGCTACAGAAAAGCCTTCAACCCTTCAGTGCAGTCCTCTGTTGTATAATAAAAGCATCGCAGTGAGGGTGGTGTGATAAATTAGCAGTTAGCGTCATAGGGAAAGGCATACGAAGGGGAAATCTCATCTGTGACGCTTGCAGCAAGCAGGAGTCCAGAGATTAGATTACCGTGTTGCTGCTGGAGTATGTGGGACTATGAATATGGTTTGTGAGAGGACRGCAATAATATTTTACTCCTGGTTTTACTGCTTCTCAGTTCAAAGTTCTGCTCTTTACCTGCCTCAGAAACTACCTGTGGTAAAGGAAACAGCTCCCCGTTTCCATTGCAAGTCCCCGTTCCAGTTACAGGCATCAAAACAACTTCAGATAGGAAGGAAAGCTTGTGACTGTGCTGATAGCAGAAATATCACCTGATTTTGGTGATATTTCTCTTAATATTCCTTTAATAATCATAATGCCTAGTCCTACGTGCCAAAATAGGATTACAAAAGGGTTTGAAATCCAAGGCAGATCATTTAGTTGGTGAGCGTCCTTCAGTGCCAGCTGGTTTTCCGGGRTGGGAGGGCCTCTCTGTGTCCTTTCGCTTTTTCTAAGGAAGCAACAAGAAAGGAATAGAAGTGGATTTTTCACCGATCCCGTCTTYGCTCGTTGAAAGCTGTAAGGATATATGTTCTTGTGAGACGTAGACCGCTCATTAGACAATGCCAAAAGCGAATCTTGATACTTTTTGAAGAGGAGGAAAAGGGCTGCCAAGCTGCTCAGGCATAGTCAGTGATCTGTCTGGATTAAATATAGACTCCTCATGGAGGAAATACACTTATTTTGTGAGATGGTCGATCTGGGAGCAGCAAGAGGTCTCTGAGTTCCTATACCTTTAATGCTTTCTCTTTCAACTTTTTTCCCCCCCGAATATTGTTTTATACCACTCTGACTGAAAATGTCCCTTGGCTCCGGAGAAATGCTCATTGCAGATAGGAACCTTGCAGTTAAAAACTACCTCTACCTTTTATAGCTTTTATTTTTTTTAATTTTAAAAATCTTAAAAATAAACAAAAACAAATGCAAGCAGATAATTCTT
This sequence comes from Rhea americana, assembly GCF_003343005.1. Lineage (NCBI taxonomy): Eukaryota > Metazoa > Chordata > Aves > Rheiformes > Rheidae > Rhea > Rhea americana. Next base: position 2,188,245 of record NW_028187188.1, on the reverse strand, counting down.
CAAAGCCAAAAATGACAAAGTCTTTATCGAACTTGTTAAGAATAAGCAAGATATCCTTTTTGCCTGGAAGCTCAATTCTTCCACGATCTGTTGGACTCCATTTTTTTCACCACTAGCCAGTTCAGCTCTCTGTGATGCTTCTCCAAGGAACAAGTCTGAAACTACGAAAGGTCTAATGATATGGGGCCAGGAGCCTTCTGGGGGGTCCTAGTCCTCCTCAGATTCCCATGGTCTCTACTAGAAACTTTGTGCATTTGGACCATGTTGTGTAGGTGACTTTGTTGTAAGTTCTCCCTCATTTCTCTGTAAGAGTTAACTCTGTCATCAGTGTGCAGTGAGCATGGGTAGAGAGCCCTAAGATCTGTAAAGGTAAGAAATACATCTCCTTGGTAATAACTGTAGAACATGCATTAAAGTTTGAGACTATTGGTACTATTGGAGCAGGGAAAAGAAAGTATTTTTCAGTATCAGCAAAGATGGCAGGATCTGTTCCCACCTTTGCTTTGACTCTGTCTGGTTCCTTTGGCGAGGAGCGAGATGGGCGCGCTAGGCTGGGGAGCTGGGTCCTTTGGAAAGGTAGTCCTGCCCGAGACAGTGAGAACGACGGAAATGTGTGTAGCAAACTGTAGTCCTTTCTCCAAGGTGTCTAGACTGCCTAAAGAAGCTGTGATGTTCAAGAACTGAAGTACTTCTGTTACTCTTTTAAGTGGTTAAGTTATATTACAGGATCATGGCATTATTCTTTATTYTATTAGCAGGAATAGTGTGTAGTGCTGCTGCTGCCCACTCCCTGGGAAAAGGCTTTTATAAATTAACCCTAATGGATTAATTTCCCCCAAAACTTTGAAGATACTTCTGAATCTAACATGACTTACATCTAAGAGAGAGATCCTGTATTTGGGGGTCCACTGGTCTGTATAAGCCTCCTCTGAGTTGCAGAGTCAAGGATCKTTGCTAGGAAATAATTTAGCAAAATTCTGCTAGAAAGATCTGCAGATGTCATGATGTCAACCAAAGCCCACTTACTTAYTCAGTGTGGTTCTGCCCAGTTTAGCTTGTCATGTGTATAGGCATCCTGTGTCTGGGAAGAAAACAGCCTTTTTCCCCTTATTTGTTTAAATCTACCCTTTTTACAGTGTAACAGTAGCTGTCTGCCCTTCTTCAGGTATAGCCATTAGGAGAAATACATCTCTTGTTTGCTAGCCATTTTTCTTTTGGAAAGAGAAAGAGAAGAATTAGCCCAGGTCAGAAACTCACGTTGTTTGCCCCAAACTCCCAACACAGGTTCTCTCTGCATCAGGTGTAACTTGTGAGGAGGGTTGATACCTCAGCTTCTGGCTCAGACACAACCCTAAAGAAGACCAACACCAAAGTAAACGGGACACTGTGGGGAACACACAGAGAAGTTAGTGCCAGACGTCCAGCACCCTTCCCCCTCCGCTCATACATGAGTTCGGATCAGGTTTGCTGTAGCCAGGAGATAGGAAAACCTCCCAGATCTGGTGAGCAGGTAGCATAGATGATTTTATCGAGGAAAGGTTCATGCATTGATTCCTGGAGGGAGTCAAGGTAGGAACCTCGATGATCTTGAGCCACACGTCTTGCATTAACTTCCAAGTTCTGGCTGTGAATGTYTGAGGGCACCAGGCTTTCTGAGAAACAGCCAGACTTGTTGAATATACTTAGTCTTTTATGTGCCTATATTTTAATACTCATATCTAGAGACTGATAGTTAATTTGATCAGCTGATATGCAGACTGAGAATGTATTGTTCATTACAAAATTATGATCAACTGGCTTTCAACCTGTTTTTGGAGAATTAGTGGGTAAATAACCTGAGCTAAAGAAATCTGTCACCTGTATTAGGAACTGTGAATCTAATTATTGCTTTCTGATAATCTGCTCGGATTTGTTTTGCCTTTTTATCCTTATTGTTTGCATTCCTCTAACTGATTTGCCTTTTCGATGCTATGCCATGTGAGCTGATGATTAATTTTTGTGAGCAATCATAAACTGCAACCTATGGCTGACTTGGTATATTTTTATGCTATGCTCCATAAACATTCATTCATTTCTTATGATTACTCTGTGGAAACAGACTTTTACAGGTTAATAAACTTGGATTTGAACTGGATGAAAAGCTTCCTTGTGTCAATTCTTTCCTATTTTTAGGAGGAAAACAAGAAAAAGACCCAGAATGGAGACATAAAGGTCCAAACATCAACTTCATTTCACCAGGTCTCTGTAGTTACCCCTCCCCYGATGCTATTGCTTGTAAACTTGGAAATACCAATAGCACAAGCTTATTCTCAACTTCAYTGTATTTACAGTACCAGAAATGCCCCTCACTTCAAACGAAGTGAACTTTCAGGCTTTAGGGCTGAGGCAGAGGGGGAGGGAAATCAGGGTTTTCTATAGTTGGTTACTCTGGTGTCTTCCCCCTCGCAGACCAGCTTGCAGAAATATGCAGTCACACSCCGAGCCGCTTCCAGCTGAGACCAATTAAGCAGAGCAATTGCCTCCAGCAGGGCTCACTTGCCCCAGCTGGGCCGTGCTCCTCGGAGTCTGCCGGTGCTGGGAGGGCGCGGGGCACGCGCGCAGGCAGCCTCCCCGTCCCTGCGACCCCGAACTGCTGCGTGGCAGAAGCCCCCYGCAAATAACTGCTTGGCTGATGGTAGGTGGAGCTTTTTTTCTTTCTTGGATGACTAGTTCAAACTCAAAACAGGTCGGAAGTGATGAAAGTAGATGCAGCAAGCAGCAGTAAAACGAATTAGCGTGTAATAGCTGTTCCAGGCGTATCTTAATAGGTGAGCGGTGTGGCCGTAGCTGGTGTCCTTCCAAGTGGCCTCTCCAAGGCGGTGGTGGCAATGGACTGACGCTTTTGCAAGTAGAGGCGGTGAGGATAGACCTCAGTTGGCCTGATACTGGTGTACAGCCGCATGCAGTCCTCCAAAAAGATATCCTCACGCTTTGTGCGTGTCAGCCTGCTGCAGGTTATAAATATTTTACCAAAAACTGTGTTTTAAAGACTGTTTAGGTGACTGCTGCAGACTCATGGCATTCGCATAACGATAGCTGTGCCAAAGTGGGGGCAGGAGCCTGACTGCCCGTGGGGGACTAGCACTGCCCTGGCCTCGGGCGCGAGCGGTGCAGCTCTCCGGTGCTGCCCTAAGCGGTGCAGGACCCAGCCCCGTGCGCACCGTGACGCGCCGTCGCCCGGCCACGCAGGGAGGGAGTTTTGGAGGCYGCTCGGTTTTGTTTCCCAGGTCTGCTGGAAAGAGAAACGGTGCTCTGGCTTTAATTTATGAGATGGGGATGGTGCAGTGTAATCTCGCTCGCCACAGAGGTGAAGTCTGAGCAGAATTATTAGCTGAACAGAAACCAAAAAACAGTGCTGTGGGATTTTTTTTTTTTCCTCCTGTGGTGACCCAGCACATTTTATTAGTAATGTAAAATTAGGAGACGGAATTGCATGGGCCGAAAAAGAAGAAAAGCCAGAGAAAGGCAAAAAGCTCCYTCTTCTTTTCATCCCTCCTCCCTTCCCCTCGTATTTACGCACTTGTTTTGCCTCCTGCCCTCCCTGGGCAAAAGGAAGCGGCGGCAGCAGCGGGGAGCTGCCCGCGGGCACCCGCCGGGCCCCGCTCCAAGCGGCTCCCGGCAGCCACTGGGCAGTCCCTGTTAAACCCGTTTTAGTCGTGTTTCTCTTAGCAACATCTCTGTACTGTGTCTGCATTTTTTTTTTTTAAAAAGAAAAAAAGGGGGGGGTCTGAGACGCGAGCRCCCGGCGGGCGCGGAGGTTCACGGCGTGAGAAGCCCTCGGCATGGTGGCAGGGCTGGCGTCCTGCCTGCCCGGGGGCCGCAGGCACGGTTTTCCCTCCGTGTGGACGTGCGCCCRCCCTGGTTTTGCCCCGCGGTGGGTTTTGCACCCACCGCCAGGGTCACCCGGGGGAGCGAGTGATGCCCAGCGCGCTGTGCAAAGCCTGGGGTCGGCACCGAGCCGGGCRGGCTTCAGCGCGCCTCGGTGCTTGCTCTGCTTTGGAATTGCTAACCTAGACATATATAAATGTTAAAAAAATAAAATTAACTTATATACGTATAAAAGGCCTCTTTCAGGCCGCCGCAGGTCGGCGCGCCGAAGCGAGGTGGCGGCCCBGGGAGGGAAGGGTGCCACCGGCCCGGCGATGCTGCCGCTGCGAAAACCAGCCTCTCTCGTCATCCAAAAAAAAAAAAAAAAATTTTTTTTTGCCGAGGCCCTAACGTCAGCGTGCACAAACTGCCGCAAAACGGAGAGCRCGGGGCCGGGCGCCTCGTCTCCCGTGAGGGCGGTCGCGCGCCTTCGCCTCCACCGAGCTGCCGCCGTGGAGGCGACCGCAGAGGCGGCGTGTCGTCCGTCCCCGGCTCGCTCCCGCCGCTCKGCAGTTCTTTTCCCCTGAATCTCTACGATTTCCTGTTAATAACAATGATAAAAAATAAATAATAATAAGAAGAAAAGACCTAAGTAAGCTCTCTTCCTYGGAAATGTAGACATTAGCATACTCCCCTTAATACTTTAATCCCCATCATTGTTTATAATCGGGCGACACACRCGGTTGCACGCGGCGCCGGCTGGTTTATGAATATATATGTTTTTTTTTTTTGTTTTAATTGGAACGGCGACGTTTAGGTTCCACCTTAACAGCGCACCTTAAAAGATTATCTCGGTTATTTCACAGGCACCGAGCCGGCACTAATAGTCCAAGGCAGATATTGAAAAGCAGCACAGGGCCAGGCAGATCTATTAGAAATTCCCATCCACGCGCCTCATACATATTGATTTCTGACACCAAGCAGCAGTGAAAGCCCCCGTGGGAATAATATATTTAGCAGGGTTCGCTGTGAGGAGGTCACAGAGTGCATACAGATTAGCTACGGAGGACCAAGGCGCTGGCGCTGGAGCCAAATGCTGGATTTTATATCGTTTTAATCTGAACTTTTATAATCCTTTTAGTTCTTCTTCCTCTGGATGGCAGAGGAAAGGCTCCTCGAGCCCTCGTCGCCCAGACGCTTCCCTGCGTGGCGAGGGGGCGCGCGGGGAGCCCGGGCCGCGGCTTGGACGCGCGGAAACGCCGCGGCGCCGCCGCCCGCGAGACCCCCCCCCCCCTTTAATTTTATTTTTACCCGCGAGCGTAATCGAGCAGAAGTTGCGTTTGCGCTGCCGAGCCTCGGGAAGCCGCCGCCGCCGCGGCCAGCCGCAGCAGCCCGAGTACCCGAACGGTGGCCGCGGCGTTTGGCCGGCTGCCCCGTGATCTCTCCGGAGGGTGTCTACGCCTCTGGCAGAYGGGGGGGTCCGTGGGCTTGGCGGCGCTCGCGTGGCGCTGCTTTCTTGCCTTCTGCTGGTGCTTCGTGGCAGCACGAGCAGGCCTCCGCTGCTGCGGACAAGCTCCTTTCCCATCGCTTCCGTCCCTTGCTGCTGTGGCTCAGTTTGTCACGCAGAAARGCACCGCTGTTCCCACAGCGAAGTGGATAAGGTGAAAGCCCGGAGTGCTGCTGTCCTGGCGTGCCTGTGGCCAGCAAAAATAACCTGCCGGCTAAACCTTCGAGAAACCGGTAACCTGATAAACCTTGCAGAGCAAAGCAGATGCCGTAAGAATGGGGTTCTCCCAAGTCAGTGGTGTTTACGATGTGGCCATGCTTACGTGCCATGTCTGTGCCACAGGAGGAGGAGATGTGTTCAGATAATTGGATAAAATGAAGATTGATTATCAGTTTGTTAACAGTAATGTTGCAGGCAGCCTATTGCTGCTCCTGCATCAGCAAAACCCACTTTTGAACAACGCCAGTGCATTTATTCACACTTCTTGTGGCAGTCCTTGAGGATTACCCTTGCAGGTGAGCTGCTGGGGCTGCTCTGGAAGGGTGAACATGTGGTTCCCATCCAGTTTTCACGCCCAAGCCTCATCTGATGCCTGCTCAGCACTATCATTAAGTGGAGAGAAGCAGCTAGTGTGCTCGCTGCTTCTGAAAGGCTACGCTAGGACARGAGCAATGCGCTGGTTTGGTTCAAATTCTTCTGCCACCCTCAGACCTTTCATGAAACTYTGCATTTTAATTAATAATAATCTCATTAAATGGTGGCCATAACACAGAGGTCCCTTATGAGATCACCTTYCCTCTGCTGGCCAGATTCCTCCCTGCTTGCTCCAACCCATTTTGCCTTTATTGCCTCTGATAAAATTGCACTGCTGTTGGCTTACGCGTGCGACCGTATCATTTTGTGCGGAAACGAAATGAGTGCAATAAAACTCAAGATTTCTTATGAGTTGTGCTTGGCTGAGCCAAGTGCTGGTATTTTGCAGAATAGCTCGGTGGGAACTGTCCGTGTCCGGCCTGGGCCTTTGACATTTGAAAAATAGTAGGCCAATGTTTCATCTGCGTTGCTGATTATTCACCTGAGCAACTGCCGGGAGCAGGTTCCCACTTGCAATAATTTCTTCTTCATCTGAGCTGSACCTCAAAGCTTGGGGACAACACAAGTGTTGCCAAGGACCTTGTTTGCCTCACATGATGTTTACAAGGCCTTCATTATCTYTGGCAAGATAGAAGACTAAAAGATGGGGTTTTATCCTCTGTTGTTGACTACTGGATATTTTAAATCAAACTACAGCTAAAAAGAGAAATTCATTGACCTTAAACTAGTGGGAAAGGGTGCATGATGTAAAAGTGCTTAGGAGCCTGGGACTTCACAGCACTAGAAGCTTGATCTAGAGCTTGATCTACATCAATAAGGACAATGAACGGAAAGCACGTTTTAAGCTTTATACACCACATCAAATACCTGCTTTTTGGCTTACCCAGAATTCCAGCCCAGTGTCGGTCTAGCCATTCACAACTAAAATAAGATCTGCTATGGAGATCTTGGGGATCTGATTTGCAATTCCAGCTCAGATTTAGACTTTCAGTTTGCTTGCTTTTAAAGACCTCCAGCACAGTGGCAAGTGCAGCCCTGGCATTTGAAGTGAGGTCGTGATTCGGGTTTGGCCAGTCTCTTTGACAGAAATGCCCCRTTTCATCCTGTGTCTGGAGGAAATGACTTCGCTCATTCCTGAATTGTTGTTGTTGTTGAACTTTATGCGTTATCCTCCTGTGCTGTTGCTCATGTGGGTCACTCATTGAGGGCTTGAATGAGTCACAGTGGGAACAGCAGGCAGCCCCACGTCCCACTGGGCTGAGGAGCTGCCGGCGGTGAATGGGGTGGGCAGGAGGTTCCCAGTGCTTAGGTAGGAATGGGCTCCTGTCAGTAATGAGAAAATTCACATTTAAACCCATTATCAGCTGCTATGCATGGATTGAAGTCAGCCAAAAAACTGTGACCTTCAGATTGCACATATAGTAATGAAAACCTGTCTGTGCAGCGTAGCTGGGAGAGACCAGTGAGAACCAGGGTCTCCTGGGCTTTCAGGAGCCTCTTTCTGAAGGAGCAGGAAATAAAGGAGTAAATACTTTCCCCAGAAAATATTTCTAGTCAGCTGTATGCGTGCCCCASAGGGTACTGGATGCCAGTCCTGGGGTGGCACTGGGCCCTAGGAGTGGCAGGGAGATGGGATGTGTGGGCACAGATGCAGGGCACACCTGAAATGACGGGATGGGCACACGTCACCACTGGCATTAGAGCAGCACTGAGCACTGGTTTAGTTGCTCCTGGGTTGGTTCTCTATTGCGGACAAAGTCTACAGAGGAGAAAGGCTCTTTCAGTGGGCAGTGCCATCTCAGACAGCAACGGGGAAATGCTGTTGGGATTGAAGGGCAGTGGTGGGAATTGCCTTGCACATGATGCTGAAATTGCGTTGCATGCGAGGCTGGGGAACGCTGCTATTAGTCACACCAGATCATCATCTGGGGGCCTTGCAGCTGGCCATACCGGTGGAAGATATGGCTAAGATCACAGAAGATCCAGAGCAAGACCTTGATTTTGGGTGCCAACCCATTTATTCATTCTTTGTCTAATAACATGTGTGGTGCGAGGCTAGTAGCAGCAGTGCGGCATATGGCTGCGCTGCTAGCTGTGTGGAAGAAGTGCACCCCGGGTCCTGCTGGCTGCAGAGTGATGTTTCTGCCATTAGACATGGCTCATAAAACCCTAAGTAGTTGGGGACCTGCTTTTCTCCTGACCTGCCTCCTGTGGTTATTGGTGCTTCACTGGCAGCAGCAACGTGCTCATGACGGTCCGCCTGCTCCAAAGCTCTCTGTAGGGTTTGTTTCTCTTTAAGGTGTTGGGCTTGGTGTGTGTGAACTGTGTGGACACGCTGCCATGGCTT
>NW_028187188.1:2099162-2179847 GCF_003343005.1 Rhea americana | reverse complement strand
AAAAAAGATACCTACAGGCTATGTCCAGTTACAGATTCATCACGAGTGACACAGCAGACCATACCCGGGGTCCTGACTCCACAACGTGGAGACCAGATACAGTAGCGTCTGCTGAAGAGCAAAATGCCAGTAAGTAGTGTGGGAGGGTGGACTGTCGTCACGCTCTTGGCGTTTGTGTGCCAGCGCTTCGTAAGGCCCGAATTACCCCGTTCTTCCTGTTTTCTAACGTGGCGAGAATTTGATGGCTGCTTTGGCAGACCGTTTTGCTGACTGTTTTTAGTAAGATGGACAAAATTCCCCTAACGCTCGTACCATGGTGGCATTTATTTCCTATCAAGTGCTGTAATTAATCTCGTATATAAGTGGTATGAACGTTCCTGACATAYAGATATGATCTTTTAAGCATTAAATTCCGGAGAGACGCTTCTAGGGCTGTCTGGGAKAGTCGGCACCGTCTGACAGATACGGTGCGGGTCCTCGTGAGCCTAGTGAAGCGGTAAAGCCTTTGAGGGAAGGGAGCCGCATGGTTTGGGGGGCGGATTTGGGGGTTCTTCGTTTCTTTTGCTGCAGATCTGACTGTTTGTGCAGTTCTCCAGTAAACAACGTTCTTGGGTTATTTCTGCCTCTTGAAGGGGGCATCTCTAGCCCTGCCTTTATGTATACATAAATATATAGACACRTGTATGTGTGTATGTTTGTTTTACTTAAGTAGCTGTAAGAGAGGAAAAGGAAACCTCTTATTCCAAAGCAGATATGCACATCGCGCCACCAGTATCAGCTACAGCTCTGCTCTGTAGGTACAGCCCAGCTTTGAGGAAGTGACGGAGGACGGTGAAGGGTACCAGCAGAAGAGTYTACACCTTCTGTGCCAGGAAAGGGAGACAGTACAGTGCAACCTGTCCAACCATGTGTTGGATGTGCTGGAAACAAGGTTTTGAGGCAGAAATTGAAGAAAACGAGTAGATGTTACCAATAGGAAGCATTTTTTTTTTTTTAAAAAAAGACATACAAGGAGGGACACCAATAACAGAGATCAGCCAGCTGCGAGAACTGGTAGATGAAACCCTATGAGAAGAAGGGCTGAGGGAAATGAAGTGCAGAGGTGAAGTTCAGCATTTCCACTGAAGATGTGATACCGAGATCCAAGTACAAGCTATGGCACCAGAGAGGGCAGATGGGAGATGCGCTACCAGGCAGCTAAACTGAAGATGGAGTGAGGGATCGAGATGAATACAGTAGTCTGAGCAGAAAAGTACTGCCTGRACCTGCAGGGGCAAAATGGGATGCAACCTGCAACACAGCTGTAGATGGGACAGGAACATACTCCAGAGATATCTTAGCTGTTATTTGTGATGGTCAGGAAAGAGTGGCCCACTATTAAATGAGGTGGCAGAACTGGTAATAGGTGATGTCAGGAAGAGAAAAGCACCCAGTATCTTTTCTTTGCTCTAGCCTTAGCCGTGTCACCACTAGTGATCTCTAGCTTGATGGTGTTCATCTCAGCAACCGGGGGCGCAAGTCGGGGTGGAATAAGAAGATCGCATGATATTTGCCAACAGGCTGGATGTGAAGGAGCTCACTGAAATGGTCATTTAGCTGTTGGCAGTTTTTTTTGGAGAAGTTGTGGCAAACAGGGGAGGTTCCTGAAGACTGGAGGAGGATAAACAGAGTGTCTATCTCCTTTTTCTTTCTTTTAAAAAAAAGAAAAGGGGGGAAAAAAAAGAAAAAAAAAACTAGGAAGCCAAAGAGCTATAGGCCATGCAGTCTACTTAGCGTATGGAGAAATGCTGGAAGAAATAATCAAACAAATTATTTATGAGCCTCTAGAATATAGCACGAAGATAAGTAACAGCCAACAGGGATTTGTCAGGAACAAATCATGTCAAACTCACCTTATTTCCTTCTGTGACAGGGCAATAAGCCTTGTGCAGAGGCAATGAATATCATATATCTTCACTTAGGAAGGCTCCTGACGTCGTTTCCCCCTGACGTTCCCGTGCGCAGGGGAGGGGGCTGCAGGCTGGGAGAGGAAACCCTCGGCCCRGCCAGACGAATGGTCGAATTACGAACGTAGCAYGCAAATCACGCGATTACGCTGCCGRGTTGTATCGGGAGACGTAAATTATACAGCGAAACCCCAGGTTCACCGAGGGGTTTGCAGAGCAGCGAAACGGGACTCGCGTAACCTCGGGAAAACGCCGCCTCCCCGAGACGCGTCTCCCGCCGGGAGGGATCGCGGCCGCGGGGCGGCTCAGCGCCGGGAGCCCGAGGAAGCCTCCCCGGCCGACGACCGCTCGAAGGGCGGGCGCGGGGCCGTGGGTTCGGGCGGCGTCCCCCCGTCCCGCCCCGCGGGAAAACTGCGACGACTGGGGTACCACAGCGGGAACGGTCCCGGCCGCGGCGCCGGCGCCTTGCTTCTGGGCCTTCGTCTGGAAACCGCTTTTCACCGATACGTTCGTTTTCACACGTGCAGCTTCACGCGATGCGTTATACGTATTTCCCTGCTGACCTATTTTCCTGTACCCTGCATCTATCGCTGTAGATGCTGCTCCGCTCCTTGACAAACCCCTGCCTTGTCTGCTCCCCCGCGCGCCAGCGCGTTCGGAAGCTGCAGTTAAATGTGTATTTCTGTTATTGGATAATTTCTTTTCCTCCGTCTAAATAGAAGCTTTGGCTCTAAAGAAAATCTGAATGAAGCTGAATTAATTAGGAGCTCCGCCGGTGTTACGTAGTGACGGCCGCGCTTGCCACACTAGCTGTTTTCCGATTAGCTCCGCTCCTCCCTCCCTCCCTCTCTCTCTCCCCATTAAAAAAAARAAAAAAAAARGAAAAAAAAAATAAAAGACTGGGGGGAAGAAAAAGCAGCAGCGCTGRGCGCTCCGAGGCAGGGATCGGAGCAGGTCGGGGTCCAGCGGGTGCTGGGGCACCCCGGGGCCGCGGCTCCAAGGGGCGTCACGGGCGCAGGTGCCCGGGGGCTCGTGGGGACGGCGGAGGCACCGGCTTTCTCACCCCCTCGCGATGGGAGCACCACGGCAGAAAGCGTGGTTTGGGTGCGTGGGTTTTTGTCTTGTTCTGTTTTRTTTTATTTTTTTCCCCCCTTTCCTCCCTCCCTCGGGCTGCATCCCCTTCCTCAATCATGCCATTTGCCTGGGTCTGGGGAGGAAAAGAAATGAACAAACCACCAAATTTAGATTTATCTGAGGCGAACTGCTTCGTTTCATCGGGATGCCTTTACAGAGCCGTGGGACGGTGTATTTTTTTTATTATTGTTATTACTAGCCATGCTGCGGGGGGGAGGAAAGGACCGTAACCCGGGGCAGCTTCCCAGGGCCAGGAGCCGGCCGGCCTCCCCAGGCGTTTCGTCCTGGGCTTCTCAGCGTGAAATGACGCGCGGAGAAGCCTCTTTGGCAGAGGATAGACCAAAACATTAGTGTTGTGCGTAAAATGGCTGTAGGTCTCGAAAATAAAAATTAACATGGGGTGTGCGTGGGGGGATGGTGGTGGAAATCAGGTTATAAAGAGGCCACCGCAAATTCATCAAACTGATGTTTTGGTCGTCAGCTGTGACTCTGAGCAGGGGGATAAATCACTTTGCAGCGGCTGCGGACAGCTAGCTGGGCCAGGGCCAGGGCTGAACCGGAGAAGCGTGGAAAAAGTTAAAAGGCCGCAATCGCGGGAGGCGTTTTGCGGGCGCGGAGGGATGGGGGAAGGACCGGGAGGAAATGAAGCCATAAAACAATATTCCAAGTTACCGTGCCGTTGTCATTAATCCAAATATACGTGCGGYGCCTGATGTTTGCGCGTTTGCCGTGCTCCCTCCCGTTTCCAGCCCATAAAAGTAGCRCGGGCTGGAGCAGGCTGCGGTGGTCCGAACCCTGCGTGTTCGTTGCAGTCAGCYGCTCCCTGTTAGAGCGTGATTTAATGGGCTCGGCAGCAGTAAAACTGGTAGTTTTATGTTCTTTTAATCTCAAATGCGAGGTAAGCTCGGTTTTCCAAAATGCTAAAACAGGCTGCGAGCTAATATAAGATTCTTGACAGCAATAGCGTTAGGCTCTTTGCAGGAGAGAAAATCTCCAGCGATCGCACCCCAGATCTTCAAGATAAAGTATTTACAAGGAGAATGGGTGGTTTGGGGGTGTCTTTGGCTTTTTAAGGCACGCAAGCCTCCAGCGAGGGGCTCGCGCTCGCCGGGACGTCAGGAACGGCCCTGCGGCTGTTTTTTGGGGGTTTTTTGCTTGTTTGCCCTGTTTTCCTCTTCGGTACGAGAGGCTGACRGCGCGGGGGATACCAGGACTGCGCGCGCCCGCGGGGCACCGCTGGCACGCGGGCGCGAAACTGGAGSGGCGCGCGTGAGACGACGTCGGCTTGTGATTAGCCTGCCTTGCCTCTTCCTCCTCCTTAAAATAGACCTCATGTCGCTCCCTTCTCGGATTAATTAAACCTAATAGATTTAATGAAASGCAAAGCGAGCCGAACGCTTGGCGGAGATTTAGTATTGATCTCCGCGCTGAACCAGCCTGAGCGGATTTTAAACAATTGCTGCCAATGCCCGAGTCCTGCGACAATTATTTTGTGCAGAAACGAGGTTGTACCGCGGTACAAGCTCCACCTATGTATGCGCGCACACACTGACACATACACATATGAGAATTAAAAATATATATATGTAGGGCTTGAAGAGCTCAGGATGAGCAGTGGGGGGGGGAGAGAGAAGGCGGATTGTATTGTGCTTTTTTTTTTTTTTTTTTTTTTATTGTAATTTTTGCCGATGCCTCAGCACGGGTTTTTAGCCGCCGCTGCCGCAGGCTCCCTGCTCGCCCGCGAGCCGGGGGCTCTGCCGGCCGGGGGGAGGTCGCTGTTACACTGCAAGTGCACGGGCGCAGCCCTGGAGAAGCAGGACGGACCAGCCCCGGCGCGCAAGGGGGTGGAAGCGATACCCGCCATAAATCTCGACTGTATTATTAAAGGGGGGAAGGAAAAAAAGAAAGGGGGGGAAAGGAAGGACGGGGGAGAAAAATCAGCTTTCTCCTCTTCCTCCTCCCCCCCCCCCCGAGAGGGGATAGCTGGAATCTTTCTTAATTACCGCTTATTTCGCTGACAGAATTGTAATTTATCATTTAGCCGTAATTTGACATATGTTCACACCTTTGCCATTTCCAATTTCCTCCTTCATCCTAATTGCGCGCCCGGCTCGCCCGCCACGCGCCCCTCGGGGGATTAATCCGAGCTGTCTGTCTGCCGGCGGCGCCGCGGCCCAGGGCCCCCCTTTCCCCCGCCGCTGCTGCCACTTACTGCTTATCCCCTTTTGCAAAGGAGATGCTGCTTTTCCCCGCCTAGCTCCGCTAAAAAATAAATAATAATAAAAAAAAAAATCCCCAAAGGTTTGTTTGTTTTTTCTGGTGCGTTTTGCCTGCATTTACCGTTTTACTCTGTGGTGCTGAACACAGAGTCGTTTGCCGGGGCCGAGGCGAAATACTGCGCCCGGACCCCCTGCTCCAGCCCGCATCCCCTTGGCAACAGCGCGAGCGAGAGGGCAGCGCGCGARCGAGAGGGCAGCGCGCGAGCGAGAGGGCAGCGCGTCGTGGCGCGCTCGGGTCACGAAGGAATTAATCTCTGCGCCGAGGAAGGCTGGAGGGGAAAATAAATAAATAAAAGCCCAAGCGAGCCGAGCTGGGGGAAAGAAGCAGCAGCAGCCCGCCGCRGGCGAAGGCAATCGCGCAGCGCCCTTCGGCGCCGGCCGCTTTTCTGGGCGCTTTGTCCCTCCGCTCCTTAGGTTTCGGGGAAAACTTCTGTTAATCCTGGTGCTGCTCGCGAAACGAGAGGCTGGGGAGGAGAGAGAGCGCGGCGATGCCGGGCTGGCGACGGTTCGGCGTTTCCCCGGCGCTCGCCTCGGCCGCTTCGGAGCGAGCGTTGCTTGCTTTTAATCCGACCGGGGAAAAAACTTGTGCCGCTRGCTCAAAAACGCGTTTATCTGGCGTTCGGGCGTTTATTGACGTTGCTCTCTGTTCGCTGATGTTTTAGGGCGAATTACGGCAGATTTTGGAGCCTGCGCGGACTTGCCGGGCAGCCCGCGAACCCGGCCGGCGCTCGGGTGGCGGGGGGAGCCGTCGGCAGCACCGCCAGGTAAGCCCGCTCGCGCCCCCGGGCCCCCGAAACGCTGCGCCTGGCGCGGCTGCCTCCCTTCCTAGGCGCCCTTCGTAAAACCTTTGCGCGCAGACGTGAAAATGAAGATGCCTTTATTTTTCTCGCGCTTTCTTCGAGGCGAGAATTGGGGAGCAATAAAATAACAATCTGGGCAGAAAAAGAATGGTTATCAGGAAATAATTTGTAATATAGCCTTTAAAATAAATATCCCGGCTGCTCTTCTGCTTTATAGTATCATTTCTAACTCTAAAAAGTCAGTGTATAAATCTAATGCAGTAGCTATTCATAAAAGTTCAGGTTGAGTAATAAAAGTAACTATTTTCTGTAATGATGTCTTATAGATTTGAGTAAGACATGTAAAATATTTTTGCTTTTATAGCATAAGTAAAGGGAGCAAGTATATTGTATCTATAAAATAGGGATTATTTTTGAATTCCTAGTATTTCTAGAACAAAATAAATAGTGCTCATAACTTGTTTCTGAAAGGCCGATTGAAAGCTGCACAGAAAACTTTTCAAATATTTTCTCCCTTGCAACGGGAGAAGCTGCGAGGGCCGCCGGGCAGACTGCCTCGCGGGTCACCACCGCATCACGTTTCGGGGGGAATCGTCAAAAAAAAAAAAAGAAAAGAAAAGAAAGAAAAAAAGAAATCTTGGAGCAATTGCTGTACTTGTAATGGAAAATACAGTTCGCAGTTGGTGGCACTGAGGACTTCACAGTTTAAATATTTGCTAGGTCTGATTTTTTTTTTTTTTTTGTGGCAGTTGGCATATTTCTAAAAAGTCAGTGCACATTTCTGAAATTTCATTGCGCATCCGTGCGCGATTACGTGCTTTGCAGAGCTCGGGGGAGGCAAGGCGCGGCGGGTTTCTCCCCTGCGGGGCGCGGGGCCGACGGGGCTTCGCGAAGCAGGAGCCTTCGGTCCAGCTGGAAGCCCAAACCGAGGGAGAATCTCTCTCTCTCTGCCTAGCTTCGGGCTCCGAACGTGCGCGCGGGGCCGAGGGCCGCTCCAGGGCTGGCGGCAGGGAGACGCAAACCCGCGGCGCCCGCGCGTCCCCGGCGAAGCTCGGCAGAGGAAGGAGGCGCGCGCCGCCACCGAGCAAACTCCGGAAATCGGGGCGAGCCGCGGGAGCGTCGCGCGGACCGGAGCCGAGGGCATCCCGGGGCTCTGCCCCCCTGCCGAGAGCTGCGGCGTGCAGGCGGTTAACCGGCTGGGGGAGGCTGAGGGCCGTCGCTGCGCCCTTTGCAAACAGCAAGCCAGACACAAGAGCAAATAATTYGTGTCAGCAGGACAAGAGAAAACGGAATGTAAACTGGCTAAACAGCCAGCAGACACCGGCTTTTCTGTGTTTATATATGTATGCRTGCACGGATGTGTATTTTCTGCCTCAGCCAGAGGAAAGAGCCCGGGCGCTTTCCTGTCCCTGCCTCTGGCACGCTACCTACCGAGGGAAAGCACAGCTTCGGCAGTTTTATTTGGGCCCGTTTCGCGGCGCGGGTCACGCTGGGGAACGTTCCCCACGCCAGTGGGGAAGGCTGCTGGCCGCCGCRTGGAGAGCTCTCACCGCTTCCGACGCGGTTCTGTGCAAAGAAGGCCGTTCCGCGCCGGTGGAAGTCGGCCCGGGTATAGATAGATAACCTGCAAAGAGAAAATTGTCAGATAAATTATTTGTATTGAGTAATTTGATCAGCTCTCCTTGGAAGCCTGATGAATAGGTTATTTTCTGCAACAGCTGCTGTTCAAACTCTCAGACCTGAATCCACACGGTCCTTCTATTCAAAGAGAGTTACTGGGCTGGCTTTTTTAAAGAAACTCTTTAAAAATTAAAACTCGARCACTAATTGTTGACAGAGAGGAAAGAGGGAGTGGGGAAGGCTTAATCAGGTGGTGCARTTATCGTGAAGTCCTAGAAAGTAGCAATAAAAGGGATAATTCTGCAAAGCTGCAGATAACTAGCCAGTCACTGGGACTGGAAGAGGCCACACCGCCGTGGATGGCCAGGGTGCGATTCAGACTCCTTTTTCGGGGGGCTTTACTCAGTGATTTTGCAGCTCAGCGCTGAACTTCCACGTACCAGACCTTCTCATGGCTGAAGAAGTGGCTTTTTTGGGCACGCTTCATCATTCCTCTTACGGTGTAAGCTAGTTAGGACCTTAGTGGTCTACCTCTTTCTTCTTTCATTTTCCTGCTCCCTGCCCCTTTCCTGGTCAAAGCGTCAAGAGGAGACTTGCTGCGTGAGTAGTTTAAATGTGGAATAYGTGCTTGAGTTGGAAGGACATCAGATATGAATTAGTCACAGAACTGCTTTTGCCTTGCGGTTCTGCCGTAGCAGGTCTAAGAAAGGCGCTGCTGTAGCAGGTGCTGAAGGTGGCYGTGCAGATGGTGCATGTGTGCGTGCAAAAACAAGAAAGGACAGAGCCAAACGCACGTTTTCATGATGAGCAGCTTGGTGGGGAGGCCCTCAAGGGTCGGTTCCTGCTGCGAGGACCAGCCTGCTGGTGATGCCGAGGCGCTCAGTGCGAGGTGGACACCGTCGCTTCGATGGGCCGGCTCGCTTTCCCCGCGTAGTTAAAGGAGCAGCGTGAGTTAGAAGTGCGACGAGGGGGTGAGGAGGAGCAACGCAACCCAACGCAACGCTCCCTTCTGCTCCAGTAACTCAATCCCAGGCTGAGGCATCGCCTTTCCTTTGGGATAGAGGCCAGGTCTCTCACGCTGCGCACCTCGATGCGAACGCGGCCGCTTTGGGCCGGCGGTCTCCGAGCGGTGGCCGAGGGTCGCGCGTGTCCCCCCAGCAGCTTGTGCCTGTGGCCTCGGGTTTGTGTCGATATCCTGGGAAAGCGCCGGTCTGCAGCCTTCAAATTTAGCTCTGGAGCAACCTGCGCTTTCCCGGAGAAACTAACTGCAAGGAGAAACGTGACACTTGTGTCGTTAGGGGCCACAGTCTGCTCAGGTTTTGTTGAAGGTCATTTGATATATTGCTAGAGCATATTGCTCGAGTTGTTCATGTTTCATCAAAAGCAGTAAAGCTTGCTTTTTGGTTAAACATTAATTTTTCTTGAAAGTTTTCTTAATTATGAAAAAACTAAAGCTTTTTTCGAGTTTTCAGCCCTGCCTTTTAATTTTGCTCTGGTGATGAATTCTGAGCATCTTAATCTCAACAAAAATACACTCTTAGATACTGTTTGTGGAAAGTTGTCTTTCTACCACTTCTGATGACTGTGTTTTAGCCTGAACAAAGTCTGCCGCGAACAGCCAAGTGAGCATCGCAAGTTTGGCTTACTCCTTGTTTCTCTCTCACAAAATCATCATTGATCCAACCATCTTTTGGAAAAACAGCCTCCCAGCTAAGMTACTGCATATAATTACTGCAAAACACTTTGTGACCGGAGGACCGCCCTCGGTTGTCCAACCACCACTGCCACGTGGTTTCACCGTTACCAGCAAYGCAGGAGATACAACGTCGATGGTTTATTTTTGGCAAGCGGATGGCACAAGCTCAGAAGTTACCCCTAATCCCGCTCAGATTGCGCAGCTGAGGTGTCCTGCCAGCCCAGGGATAGGGAAGCTTTAGGGCTGAGGGAGCTGATGCCGAATATTTGGAGCAGTGAATACTCGATACCGCTGCGGCGCTGGGGGCCGCRCAGGCTGGTACTGCCGCAGGGAGAGTCATCTTCGTTACCACCACTAGCTCAACCAGCTTGCCCAGGTGGGAGAAGATGAGCTTCTGCAGCTTGCGTTCAAGGAGAGCTGTGACAAATGCCCGTACTTCGAAGCAGGCACAGATAGGGATGTGTGATGCCCTCAGGTAAACGGTGCGTTACAGATGCTTAAATTTGTATTCGTAAACAGGCCTCAACCAGGCTTTTGAAGTTACAGTCCCAGGCTCGTGTCTGCTAGTAGCTGTCCTGCTACGAAGCCCAAGCGCAGTGCATAAATCTGACACCTGCCTGGGTCACCACTTTGCGGACATTACCAGCTCTGGTAATTCAATGCAAATTCAGGGATCCCTCCTCAGAAATGAGTAGATGGATATTAAAGCAGTATTTTGCACGTTATAATTATCATTAAGATTGGACATATATGCCACATGTATAACAGCAAAGGCAGGCTGCAGCAGCAGATGGCATCTGGCATCCTCTGTCACATCAGCCGCATTTTGGTTTTGCTCTGTGTTTGGGCTGATATATTTTCTAGGTGACCAGGACACACTTTTTCAGCTGGGAAGGAATTTTTGCCCTACCTTTCTCAGTATAATCTGCACATGGTGCCCTTTTTATCTTTACCTTTATCATGGTTCTTTTCTCCAAAAGTGCTCTCTAAGGTTTGTGTTTACACGTGGTACAAGATCAATGGGCTAATAATTACAGCAGTAGCATGGTGCTATTTCTGGGCTCTTGCCTGTTTATCCCAAGCAGCTATGTGTGGATGCAGACTGCACGATACAGGGGTTGCCATGGTTAAAAACTCTGTTTACTGAGTGCTCAGTAAATAGTTGCGCAACTTTCTATTTAAATGCCAGATTAGAGTTTCTTTTGGGCAGTTTCACTTAGGCACAAGCCTTTTCCCCAATTTCTATAACCATGCTGATTTTGTTGGCTTGCGTGTAGCCGTATGGAGTGAGATGGGAAAGAAACGTGCCACCAAGAAAGGACTGAATTCATGCTTGGCTTAGCGAGATGAAGACGGAGAGGATATGTGAGGCTGGTCTTCCCAGACATAAAAGGCCACCGCAAAGAGACTGGGACTAATCTCTTCCTCACATCTCTGGTGGCTGCGGGAGGAAGCAGTGGTCTTAAATTGCCGCAAGGAGGAATCAAGTTAGGCATTAAGGAAAAAGTTTGTGATGATAACGATGGTGAGGCAGTAGCCTGTGGAGGTTGTCAAACCTCGTTTGCTGAGGATCCCTAAAAGCAGGTTAGATAAATCTCTGGCAGAGATGATGCACTGTGACTAATCCAGCCTTAAATCAAGGAAACGGGCTGGATGACCTCTTGAAGTGCTTCATAGTCTGTAAGGCTTCTTATTCCATTAGTATTGGGGAGCAGAGTCTGATTAAATCATGGACTATGCCAGCAACTTCTGTTTCTTTCATCTTTAATTTTGCCAGAGGAGACTTATCAGGCGGAGGGGCGAAGTGGCTTGGCTCCGAGGAGGGCAGCACCGCTCTGTGGGTCTGGACTGCGCGCTTTAGAAAYGGGCAAGAGCCAGAGGCGCTGCTGGTCTTTCCCCTCGTGGCACTCGGTACCCACTGGGGGGATCTCGCTGGCTTCACGTGGAGCATCCGGAAATCACGGCGCTGTGCTAAACCCCTCCTCGGGGCCCTGGGTCCTGGCTGGTGCCGACAGCACGGTCGTGCTCTTGCCCTGCSGGGTGGCTTTTGGAGGACCCTTCGTCCCGCTTCACGTCCTCCTCACCTCCCGCGCGCCCAAGCGCGGGTTGGTGAAAAGCCGGCCGCCACGTGCCTGTTCTTCCCTGTGCCCAGATGCAGAGAGATAGTCTAAATAACAAAATATCAGCAATAGCGCGTTAAAAAACAAGCCTTTCTCCCATTCCAAGCAGCATGTGCTTTCGCTTCCAGGCATGTCTTAGTGGCGTTCGGGTCTCCAGATGCAAAGAGGACCCATGGGGTCAGGCAGTACAGGTTTTCTATTTTTCACATCGCTGCACCCACGCAATGGCAGAATTCCTGTATCATTAACGTTATACGGGGGGAAGCCCTCCTGCTCATTCAGTTTGCAAGCGTGTAGACTTCCCTTGCAGTAACACTAAGGCAAAAGGTCTTTTCTGCTGTGGAAGTCTGCTGTAGGCCGAGATGCCGCGGCGGGTTATGAATGAACACGCTTCCTGGTAACGTGTCCTCCGCTGTAAAAACAGAGGAGACGTGTGAAAGACCAAAGCAACCTGGAAAGAGTGCACGCCGCGGAGCAGATCAGCAGATGTGTGACACCTTGGAATGGGAAGTGCTCGTTTCTCACCGGGGCCTGGATTTGCTTCTCTGCCGTGCGGCTGCTTGCACAGTAACAGCTGATCTGCGCGTGACAAACGAGCGTAGCGGAGTTAAGCGTCGAGGAAGTACAAAATATCTACGTATCCGGGCTACTTTTATCCACCTAGGTGGAAAACGTTTGTGGAGAAGTTTGTGCCCGTGCGACAGGCTCCCGGGTCCTCGCGGTGGCGGATGCACCTCGCCTCCTTGCAGGGCGCTAATCCCAAGCTTACGCAGCGGCAAACGAAARTGCAACCAGCGTAAGGAGGGGGGAAATTTTTACCGAGTCCGCAGATGMCCGGAGCGATAGCGGCCGGGAGGATTATTCCGGCTCGTCCCGGTCAGCAGTTAGTGCAGTGCTCGGGTGCTGCYGCGTGAAAGGCTTTGGGCAGGCGGGCCCGGGGAGAGGGGAGAGCCGAGCGACGCCGGGGGGCTGGGGCAGCCCGCGGGGGCTTGTGCCGGCGCCCTCGCCCGCTTCTGGTACGCTGCCAGCCGGAGCTTCGGGTGCCGCGGCCGCGTGCCGAGGCGCGGAGGGGCGAGCCCGCTCCCAGCGCGGCGCCCGCTCCCGGCGCAGTGCCCGCTCCCGGCCCCGGACGCGGCGGGAAGCGTTCGGACGTGAGCCCTTCGCCTGCAGCGCTCCTCGCGAAGTCCGGCGAGCCTCCGGGACAGCGGCTCTCGCGCGGGGCGGTCGCAGCCCGCAGCGCGGGGCGGGTCGGTCGGGAGCGCCGCCGCCTTGCCCGTCGCACGGTTTGGGGCTTGACAACAGGCGTATTTGCAGCGGGCGAGAGCCAGCAAAGTCGGTTTTGGGGAGCGCGTTGCCGGGCTCGGCCGGGGCTGGCCGAGAGCGTGACGAACCGCTGCTTCCAGCCGCTTCCCTCCCCGCAGCGAAGACGCGGAGCTCGACGAGGGCGAAAGACGAAACCGGGGCAGGCGGAGGGCTGGGAGCTGGGGACAGCGACGCCTGGGAGAAACTGGTTCGTCCCCGGCTCGTCCCTTCTTCCTCCGAGCCCCCGCGTTGCTTTTGCAAACGCTCACGTCTCTCCAGGAGAGTTGCTGGGGTTGGGGATTTTCCTCCTCGTTCTTGGCTCCGGAGATGTGCTAAAGTGTCATTAAGACAAATGGCAAACATTTCTCCTCTCCGTACGTCTGTCAAAGCTTCAAAAATCTCCTTGCGTGGCATTTYGCACGGAGGGGTTTTTTCTCCTTTTTTTCCTGCGCGCCGTTCGGGGGACGTGGCATCCTAATGAGCCCTGCCTGCCGCGTTATCCTCTGCCGCCTGCTGCTGCCCTTGCAAAACCAAGGGGCGATATGGGGCGATAGGGAGCAATAGGGGGTGATACGGGGCGGGAGGAGGGCGAGGAAGGCCCCGGTCGGTCCCCGCGCAGGAGCTGGCGGCGCCCCGCGAGCAAAGAGTCGTCGCCTTGCAGAGGGGCCGGGGAGCTGCCCTTGCTGAGGGAGACCCCGAGGGCTCGCGCGAATAAAATAACCCAAATGCTTTTCAGCATCCCAGTGCTCGAGCACRTTCCCTGCGAGCACGGGATGTGTGTCGAAGGCCTCGACTTCAAGTTCTCGGTAAGAGCTGAGCATTTCTGCCATAATTTGCTATTAAGTAACAAGAATGCGGTATTTCAAGTGTATTACGATAACTGGAGGTAGATATTTTGAAAATTGCGTTGCAGCCGTTTGAAATAAAAGGAACGATCCCCTCCGTCGCCTCCCGAAAGGTGGTGTCRCTTAGCTACTGGTCCCTGCTTGCTTTCTTCCTCACCATTACGCTGGTGCCCGCTGCTTGGTGGTTCCAGGTTTTCAGATGAGGCGCTTCTCGTGCGGAGAGGGGGAAGACCAACACTCTTCCCTCGGTGCATGCTTTCCTAAAGGTTATGCTTTGCTTGTCACCCCGTGAGAGGTGTTAAAAACCCRGGAGAGCTATTTGTGGGTGACTGGCATCTGGGGATGCACCTGCGCGAGGGGCTCTGCGATGAGCGTCGGCCGGTTTTTGGGTGTAAACCTCCTCTGCGTCCACGCTCGGAGCCCTGAGCGGCACAGAAGTGCACACGGATGGCGTCTCTCCCGGGAAACCGACGGTTAGTTTTAGTTGGGAAACCTGGAGTCGTGCAGAAGGGCTTGTGCTTGCTGGGTCGGTCTCTCTCTCTCTCTTTTTCTTTCTCTCTCTCTTTTTTTCGTTTTTTAATATCTTTCTGCTTGGATAGTGCCAAAGAAAAATGGAAAATTTCAGTCAGAGCAGAGTCTCCGCACAAAACGCAAGTGATTTTCTCGAGGCCCCTGCTGTGCAGGAGAGAAGCGTCAGCTGATTGATCCACCACGTCGCTTTACCTTTCCCCAGGATTTCACAGCGTTGAACGTCTTTGTGTGCAAAGATCCCAAAGCAGGTGTAAATAGGATTGAGGCTTTACAGTGGAAAAGAAAATCAAATGTAAGCTTTAAGGGGGGGGGAAAGGGAGGAGTGTGTGGGGTAATAGCTGGATTCCTCGTCGTCGTTTCTGAATCCAAGGACATACTTGCACTTCGGGATTTTGGAGACCTGGGAGCTGAAATCTTCGCACGTCTTCCCTTYTCCTCCTAACGAGTCTCAATTCGCCACGTCTGTATCACTGCAGTTTGGAGAAATGCTTGGTGCCGGGTGCCGCGCCGGCACCACGCCGGCTCGCTAGAGCAGCAGCCCTCCGCGCTCGGCGTTTGCAGATGGATGGCTGTGGCCGTCGTACGTCACGACCGTGACGGCCGACGGATGAGCTACCGCTCGGAGCGCGGTAACTCTGATGCTGCGGCTGTGGCTACAGCAATAACCTGGGCCGACTCGAGGGACAGCAGGGCTGCATGGTTTTTTTTAAAGGTGAAGCGAAAGGCTTAAATCCCCTCTTGTTTCCTCTCTTCCTCCCTCCCGCAAAGCTGTTTCAGGTCCCAGATTGGGAGAGGAGAAGAGATTAATCTGTCTTCAACAGAAACATCTGAACCGGGGCGAGAGAGGTCCTTGACTCTAGATGCTAGATGGGATATCASAAAAATCAAGCTTGGTAAATAGTTTCCAGATTTGCAAAGGAACATCCAACTTTCAGATCTGTAACATGGAAATACTGTGATACCAGGAGCAGAATGATCTCGCCTTCCAYGCAGCTTCAGTTTGGTCAACTCTTAGGGTTTTCCGTAGTTTCCTGTCTCCGGTATTCCTTAAAACTGCAGCTCCTGGAGGCAAGCGAGCAAAGCCCAGCAGGGCAGAAGGGGAAGACCCACGTTCAGCGAGGCGCAGCTCGGGAGAGAGCTTCGGGGCGAGGAGGGACCCGGAGCGGGCCAGCCACCGCCTCCGGCGCGGCCCTGCCGCCTCGCTCCGCTCGTTTCCCCGCCGACCGTGGGAGCCGGCTTTTTCGGGCGCTCCGGGGCAGCTAGGTGTCCTCCGGTCCTCTCTCCTCCAGGCTGAGCGTGCCCAGTTCTCCTCGCCTTTCCCCGCTCCGGTCTCGTTTCTGCTGCCGCGCGGCAGCCGCGCGTTTCTTGATTTCCCCTTCTGCAGGCGCCCGCAGCGGCGAGCCCGGGGCCGGGACGCGGGGCGTGCGGAGCCCCCCTCGCCCTCCTCCTGCGGGGCCGCCCCGCGCTTTTGTCCCGGCTTCAGGCTCGGTCTGCTGCCGGCCCCTCTCCGAACAGGGCAATGGTGCTGTAGTAGGAAACTATGTTAGCCAAAGAATTAGAGCCGGGCCTTCGTATTGTAATCTGGATTATTTTTAAAAATCTGTTCACAAGACCCTTTTTACCTGACATTGCCGTATAAATTCAAATCCAGGCTTTTTTCTATGTAAGAAGAATTACGTGAGTAACTCCCTCAAATGCCCTTGTAAGGCCAAGATACGGGCAGCCTCCTCGCGTCTCACTGAGGCTTTAGCAAAGTAAGTTTACTTGGTTTAAATTCCAATTTACTTTAACCACGGCAAGATATTTTTTTTTTTTTTTTTTTTTAGACGCTTAACTTGGCATAAAATTAGTTTATTGCAGGTTCACTTAGTTTGGTAACGTGCCGACTTTAAATCAATACAAATCTGTCTTGAGCATCCGCACGGCGCTCTGCTTGCAGACCTGGCACCTGTTTGACTAGCTGCCGTGGAAGACGTCGAGGAGGGCGCCCGCTCCGCCGTCGCGGGGCCCGTTTCGGCGCGACGCCGGCCGGGGCAGCGCTCCCGCCCGCGGGTCTCCCCCGCTGCCGGGGGCCCGAGCGCCGGGGCCGAGCGCAGTAGCTTTCTATCCCCGAACCCTACGTATTTGCACCGTGCTCACCCCGCTTTCTGCGCCCGGCGCCGAAGCAGCGGGGGGCAGTTGAGCGCCGCACGCGGTATCTCGCTTCGCTTTTAGAGCTAGARATACGGAGGTGGCGTTTATCACATCGCGTGACGGGTGAATAAATTCAGGTCGCTGCCGCCTGCGTGCGGGTTTTGCGTAAGGAAGACGGAGGAGCGAGCTGAAGGACAGTTTAATGCTAGTTATTTACCCGCTTGGGAGCCCTAAGGGACGTCCCCTGGGACCGACCTCGCGCTCTTTCCCAGCAAATTCTTTTTTTTTGCCTTGCTGCGAAGCCCTGCCCTGCTCTTCCCTTCCCACCTCTCACCGCCAAGAAATGACCTCCCAGCCRGGTGCGTTTCTGCAGGGTGATTGCAGCTGCTTCTTGCTCCCTCAAGGTTTTTGCGAAGATCGGGCTCGTGTACGCAGATCAGTGTAAGGTGCCTTGAAGGAATATGGCACAAGAGCGCTAAATCGTTATTCGTCGTTTGACCGGGTACAAAAATATAATAGTATTACAGTATTGCTTAGTACATAAATATATAAAATATAATAACAATATAATAATGCAATCATCCACACTCGTGACTAGTTTCTTAAAATAGCCAGTGTGGTTCTTTTATACGTAGAATAACAAAGTAGGAAGCTACCAGTATTTCTGCAGACAAGGTGCATCGTACTGAGACAAAGATACAGTGACAGCAGGCAATTTTCAGCTCTTTTTCAGTAAGCTTTCTATATCCTTTCTTGCCTTTGCACTCACAGAAAGCCAATTTTCCATGTCCCCACCACGCGGAAAATGGGGCGAGATTTTAAGAATACAGCTCCACTCCATTTGGCTGCAACCGGCTAAAAGAAAAATGAAGTGCAGCACTTAACTGATCCCCTTGCAATATTTAAGGCTAAATTAAAAATCAAAATGTCAAGAGGTTCAATATGTCAGTGGGCCTTTTGACAGACCAGTCACTTTGAAGCCTAAACGGGAGCCGTGCTCTTTTTAAAAACCAAAACCGACCGTGCGGGGCTGCTGCTCTATTTTGATATTCTGGCCCTTCATCTTTGTATTTTTTACGTAGTAAGATCGGCAAAATACTCGGGATGCTGTTCCTCTCGCTCCCCRAGCGGAAAGCCTCCGTTTCAGAGCGCGGCGCTCTGTTTTATTAGGGGAGCTATTTTTCCCGCACGCTCTGCCTCGAGGTAAACCTCGCAGCCTGCCTTTCCCCCCCGCGCGGGACCCGGCCAGCGTTTTCATCTCGCCCGGCCCTCCGCAAGGCTTTCTTTTTTTTTTTTTTCTTTTTTTTTTTTGCCTCGCATCTCGGTGTTTGTAGCGCAATTTTGCAACGCTGGGGTCGCGCGCGGCCGGTGCAGCCGCGTGATTTCAGGCTGCTGACACCCGCTCCGTCGCGTGGGCTTAGACGACGGCTGGATTTGGTCCAATTTGCATTGCAAAGTACACGCAGGTGACAGCGCAATGTGACAGGAGACTGCTGTTACCGAGATGGGATTTTACACTTATAGCCTAAATTGGGATCTTATTTGTCTGAGAAATGACGGCGCACTGAAAAAAATTCCTGAACAGCCGATAATTTAATATCGACTGTGTCCTGTAAATACCTCTTTAGTTTCCTGTTTCCAGTTAAGATTAATTTTCTGATCAAACTGCACAGCGGTGCGGTAGCCCCAGTGTTACGTGGCTTGTGGGTGTGTGTGTTGTATCTGTAAATCTCTACAGCGAAGCCGGGCGGCAGGGGATGGTGAAGGCTTTGGGCAGAAGCTCTGTAAGARGTAATAACTCCTCTTTTCTTTTGGAAAAGTTATTTTTATGTAGTTCTCTCCCACCGTCAGTCAGAGAAGTCCTTTCCTCGTTTTTGAAGTACAGGTGGTGTTTTGCGCCTCTGAAGCCCTTAGGACGCTTCTGGCTGAATTCTAGGCTAATTACAACCGCTACCGCCTCGCTTCCTTGGCGAAGTCCGGTGGAGGCACTGCCACCGCGGCTCTTCCAGCAGGATGAATCCTCTTCCTCGCCCTTCCTCGCCCTTCCTCGGAGCTGCTCCCTGCTTCACGCCGTCCCCCGACCGCGCGGTGTGCTGCTGGTGTCTCGCTCTGCATGGAGACATCCTACTGCCAGTGTTCCCAGCACCATCTGCCACCTTTCCTGATCTTAATTTCTGGAAAGGGTTTTGCTGCTACCCGGGAAGCAGGGCAGGAATCTGGGTAGAGCTGACACAGCTCCCGGGAAATGCGTGTCTGCGTGTCCCACGCGCTAGTTAGCGGAGGTTTGGTCACAAGCGCTGAACCTTTATTTATTTTACTAATTTCTATAGCGTCCGTCACCATGATGGTGATGTGCTAYAATTACAGGAAATTAAAACACGCGGTGCAAGCAGCTGACCAAATGCAGAAGCAAACAGGGGAGCGTTGCACAGGGCCTCCGGTGTCATGACAGCCCGGYTCTGACAGCCACGAGAGTTTCTCTTTCTACAGGAAAAAGCTCTTTGTGTGTTCAGGTGTTCAGATAAGTGCATGGTTTAGAGTTACTGTTTTAAAAAGAAAGGTCTACTGGAAAAAATACTTAAAAAAATAAGTAAGCAATGCAGAGAACCTGGAAAAAGGATACGGAGATTATTTGGGGCTCCTTTTAACCTTGACAGTGCTTTAAGCTCTTTCCACAAGGTATTGAATATGTCAGTCACGGTGTCAGCCCTTTTTATTCAATYAGAGACCCGCAAACGTCCCTTGAACTCTTTCATCAAATTATCATCTTGCTCTGGAGTCTGCAGAAGATTTTTTTTCCCAAGTGCCAAAAATTTGCAAAAAAATAACACTTGTATTATTGTCTTTGCACCTGAATTTGTTTTCACTTCTCTTCTTCGGGTCAACAGCTCAAATGCGCGCGCGCGCGCCTACGGGAGAGCGCCCTGAAGCGTCCTCAGCGGACTGCTTCCTTATTAAGCTTGCATTAGCATCGAAAGCTGGAGGGCGTTTCTCCCGACCGGCGCCGACGAAGCGCCCGCCGGGCGGCCGGCCCGTTCCGGCGAGCTGCTGAGCCCCGCGCCCTCGCGTCCCTCCTGCGCCCGCCGTAGCCCTCGGCGCGTTGTTGCGCCGCTCTCGAAACGCCCGCGCGGAGCCGGGGCGCAGGGCGACCTCCCGGGCGGACCGCGCGGCGCCAGCCTGCCCGCTTCGTTATTCGCTCGTCCGTCCCGATACGGACGTCCGGGACAAATTCATCCTCAGCAAGTAATTTATTTGTGGGCGTTTTTCGTCGACAAGTTACGCTAACGAACGTGCTAGTCTCCTTTAGCTCTCCGTGCAGCTGTTTAAGTTATTTATTCGGTATTAATTACTGGGAAGCACGCAGTGTTTTGCGGAGCCCTCGTAAGCAAGCAGTGTATTTCTTGCCGTAAGAGCACCGCAAGGTTAATGTAAGGAGCTTGCCTTGATGCGATTTTGCAGAGATTTTGGCCGCGTGGCGGCACAGAAGGGTCTGAGGCTGCTGGCAACGGTAATCAGATAGGGTGAGCAGGGTGTCTTTGCTTGCCGAGTCGCTGCCTTTGGTAGTTGGTAGTAACTCTACCAACTATTTAATCCGGTAATGTCTCGGCAAAACTTGCGTTTTGTCTGCGTAACTAGGCAGCCTCTGCTTGCTTTGAAAACTGATTTGATTTCATGGCGTTTTTCTCTGCTTTGTTTTCTACACTTTTTAGGTGCCAATCTAGAAGCTGCTATTTTTAGAGGTTTCTTTTTGCTTTGTTTGCTTGTTTTAAACCAATTTGTTGGTCTCGAGTATGATGTGTTTTAAATGGCTAAAATAGAAGTGCAATGTGTAGATTCAATATAAATTGATTTGAGACTGCAGCAACCCTGGGCCCTTCCTATACTAAGAGGCGGAGATACGACTGTTAGCAGCTGAGAAGAACTTACTGCATGTCAGGGCTAGAATACAGCCTATCTCGAGGTTTTAAAATACATCGTAAGCTGGTCTCTGAGCTGCAGATATTTAGTTTTCAGCGCTCAGAAACAAACCTAGGTCTGTTTTCCAGCCACCCGAGGAGACCAACTTTGCAAATGCTGTTGTGAATATTGCTGTATCTAGTGAAACCTGTATGACCACAATTGCACGGCGCTTACGAAGAAGGAAACTAACCCCCAAAAAGGCTTTTGCTGCATCAGGAACGCGTGGASCTGGCAAGTGTCTGCTAAGGGTCACCGGCTCTGGGCGTCAGCGCTGTTGTCCGGTCCGCAGGGGCGAGTCCTCTTAACCCGATCCCAAAGTCTGCAGCGAACTGCTGTGGTTAGGAGCCCTTGGGAGAGTGTTTCGTAGACTGGAGATTTAGAAAGCAAGAACYGAAAACTGGGAAGTGCTTCATGGTGTCTCTTTAACAGCTGAGGATTGATTCATTGTAGTGTTTGTGTCTGGGTCTTCCTCACCGCTGCCTCATAGGTCAGCGGCACAGCGGAGTCCCGCTCGTGTTGATGCGGCACGCGGGAGCGGGATCCGTTATCTTTAGTTCCCAGGGCTATAAAACGTCTAATAAACTGGGCAGCGCGAGCGCCAGATTTGTGCGGCACTGCCGGCTGCCGTAGCCTCGTTGTCTGTTAAGCTGCATTTTTAGGTTCGTGATTGACGGGGAATGCTGATAGTCTAGCAAATAACGTTGCTTTTTGCAGATTTCGGGCGCCTTTCTAGAGCGCCCCGGAGGCTGGTGGCTCGAGGAGGATTTCGTACGCGAACGGCTTGCTCAGGAGGCAAGGGAGGACAGCCGCGGTGCCCGCCAGGGCAAGGAGCGGGGCTGGCTCCGGCGGGAGCGGATCCCTGCGGAGAAATCCTGCCGGCCCCGGCGCTCCCCCGGCCGGTCTCGGTCTTGCCTCCTCCTCCTCCTCCTCCTCTCTCTTCCGCGACGCAGGCTCTGGATCCAAACCCAGGGAGATCCCCAGCTTACCGCCTGGTCAGAGAAGACCCGCTCTGGATCTCGTAGGCCGCCTCTCCTGCGGCAGCACGGCTCGTAAAGCGACTTCAGCTCCTGTCCCGCCTCTCGTGGTGAGGGAGGGAGGAAACGATTCCTGCTGCGTGAGAAATCAATTTAAATTGAAACGGGCACAGTCAGTCCTTCGCCACGTCAGGAAACCCCCCGGCTGGCTACAGGAACCTCAGTCGGAGGCTCCAGTGCCTCGTTCTCCAGTATCCATCACGTAACACTAAAGCCCGGGCAGGGTTTCCTTGCGTGTCAGCTTGCTGCTCCGGCCGTTTCTTCAGTATCTTCCCTAGYGGTCTCCGTTATAATTTGACTCCTTGCTGTTTTCCCACCCAGAGCTCTGTGGTTCTGGCTGCACCTTGGGAATAAACTCCACAGTAGCCCCAAAATAGCAAAAACATGACCTTGCGTATTGAAGTTGCTCTGGGGTGGTGGGGAGCAGCTTTCCACTCCGTTTTACTTGCTCCCCGCGCGTTGCCGCTGGAGGTACCTTGCRGTTCCTGCCCAGCCTCGGGTCTCGGTGCTTCCTTCATTCCTCCGAGACGTGAAGCTCGAGCACAGCTATGGAAAGTCAGGCAATGTTTTCAGCCTCCAGTGTCTTGAGTTTCAGCACTTCAAAATCTGTGGTAGGCACCCAGATGGAAGTAAGTCGATACGAGCCAGCATCCACTCCTCCYCTTTAACTCCCTTCACGTCGATGCCTTCGAACAATCCCTACGTAGGATTTAGGATCTTACGCGTTTGGATTCATACTGAACCGTAGGCGTCTGACTCCTAAATCCCAAGAGCAAGACCAGTTTCTGATCTCAGACATCTATGCAGCTTCTTTAGACTAGAAAAATGAAGACAAAATTTGGAATATTAATGCTGATATAAGTGCAGAAGGAAATATTCCCCCGAGTCTCACCTGGGCTAAGGTCTGCAAGGTTGCTGATCAGAGAAGCTCTTAGCTGCGTTTGTGGTTAGACTTCTCGCAGTTCCTAAGCCCACTGTCACTGCCCGGTCCCCACTGGCACTTGACAGCCTTCCCGGGGAATTTCCGATCTCTCAGTCTTTGCCGTTAATGGCGGCAGCGCTGGAAAAAATCTGCTAAACGCTGGTCTGTCTGTGCCAGCTTTTCTCCACGGAGCAGAAAGAAAGAAGCTTGTGTTCTAGGGGGAGTTTCTTTCAAAGAACATGGATAGGAGGCTTKGGGCAAACGACCTTTAAAAATTATTTAAAATCTGCTAAAATATCAAAATATTTTTCTATTTTTCACTTACTGTTAACTCTGTATAGACTCTCTAGCATTATAATCTCTAAATGCCGACCTTCGTGAAAATGAGGGAGATGGCAATGACTTGTTTGAGAAAAGCACGGCTTCTGCTTGGTGAAGTTGTGTGTCTTGATCAGAAGGCACCAAGAGATGGAGGCTTCGTTACATCCACTGGTAGTTTGTAGTAGCTTTTCACCCTTCTTCTTAAAAACGTACTCCTACCATCTCAAATTTGGCTGCTTCCAGCTACCGGTTCCTGTTATCTGCTGCGTTAAAAAACTTTAGAGTGCCGACTCTTTTCTTTCCACGAAGGTAATAGTACGTCGTAATCAAGCCACCTCTAAATCTTCCTTTTGATAAGCTAAACAGATTGTGCTTTTTACGGTTCTCRCTGTAAAGCACTTTCTTCAGCTCTTAAATCATTTCTGAGGCTCTTTTCTGTACAGTCACCAATTTTGTTACACCCTTACAAAAGTCCCGAAGCCCGGAGCTGAGCGCGTTGTCAGGCCCTGGCCTCGGCTAGCCGCCGCGCGCCCTGAAGGGTCTGCGCTAAGTCTGCTCGCTCGCCTCTCTTTCCAGGTGCAGGGCGTATCTTGCCTCCTTCGGGGGTGGCTTTGCCCTGGCACCTCGTGTCCGRGCTCGTCCAGGAGGACCTGAAACCCGCTGCAGTAATCGCAGCTTCTCCCGCTGCCCGTCTCCAGGGCTTGTTCGTGCAGCAGCCTCGTCGCTACCGGCCACGTCCCCAAAYTGGCAGAGTTTTAGATTTCGTGGGTAGTCTCGAATGCAAAATATTTCCTGCAGGAGAAACATCTCCGTTTGAATTCCCACCGAAAAATACTGCGCAAAATGCGGCAGTTCTTCATCCGTTTAGTGGGCTCTTTGCTGATCCTCGTTAATCAGCAGGTGGCACCGAGTCAAGGAGCTCAGAAATGGAAGGGGCTGTGGCCAAATCTGCAGCCAAAAAGAGAGAGGAGAGGGCGGTTATTTTTTTTGAGGCGAGGTTTCTATTTATAATAGTACTGCCTGGCGTTAATCGTCGCGTGAAATCTGTATCAGCGCCTCCACGTGGCGCAGGGACGGTGCCAGGGAACTGCTCCAACGGGGAGAAAAACGTCGCACGCACCGCTCGGAGAGTCTCGCGCGTTCGCGAAACGCCTGGAGGGCTGGGGAAGGGCGAGGAGCCGCGCACAGCGCTCGCCGGCGGCGAGCCGTCTCCCCAAAGTCTTTGCGATTTTTGTTTCTTTTTTTTTTTCTTTTTTAATCTTGCGTTCTTTTTCCGGCTTTACGTCACGCTTTCCGTTTTAGAGATGTCAGACGATCTGTGATAAACTGACAGCGCGTGCAGGAGCGGAGRGGAGACGAGGTCCATTTTAATGAGCCTGACTCCACCGGGTACCGAGAACTGCGCCGTGGCAAACGCCTGGATCTTGTTTCTCTTTGCAAAGCATCTTAATGTCATAAAACGGGGCTTTTTGCACAAATAGGGAAACGCAGTCCCCAAAGCAGATCTCTTTCCGTAGCTGCTGAAATGGAGACCCACCGCTGAGGATTATACGGTCCCCTTACGGGCGAAGCAGGGCCGGGAACCAGCGTCCTGCTGGCTCCTGAAAACCCGCTGAACCTCGGCCGAGTAAGAAGTCGGTGTGCGCGGGGCTCGGCGAGCAGCGGCGGCAGGCCCCGCGCCCGCTCCCGGCGGCGCTCGGTCTGGCTGACCGGGAGGAGCGGGGCGGCGGGCAGAGCCGCGGCGGCGGGGGGCGGCACGAGGGCCGGGCTGCGGAAGAGGGAACCTTGCAGAGAGGGAGAGAAACCGGCGCCGGCTGCTGCCCTGCGTTTACCCTGCGCGCGCGCTGCCGGTGCTGCTTCCACCCTCCCGTGAGGTGGTTGCGTACGGCCCCTGCCCGCTGGCACGGAGGTTTGGTCCCGCGCGTGGACGGTCCTGCSCAGCGCGGGCCGAAGACGACTCGTTCCTTCGGGGGAACAGGAGGAGCTCGGGCAAGGCGCTGGGAGAGGAGCCGCGCGGCACAGCTCAGGGCAAACCGCTCCGCGCTCCCTGGCCGAGTCTGAAGAGGCCTTGGGTGCCTCTCGTCGCCCGCGTGCCGTCCTGGCTCCCTGTGGACGGAGCGGTACGCCCAGGACGAACGCTCCCTGTGCTGTTGCCGTTTTGTAGCCAGGATGCTGGGGGGCAGCTGAACGCAAAGGCGATCTGCCCGGTGTTCCCGTGCCCCGTTCGTTTTCTGACTCGGACGCGCGGTGGGAATCCCTGGTYGTTCTTACCGCGCGGGTAGACCCTTGCACCACTGCGCTGATGCTCGTCTCCACGGCTGGCTTCCTGGTCCTTCGGGCTCTCGCTTCATGCTGGTTGCCAACACAGTCTGGGGGGATGCTGGAGAGGTAATCGTAGTTCAGATAGCATCACCTGTCTGAGGGGCCAGGTGTCCTGATGGATTTTTCTGCTGTTTGCTGTGGTCGGGAATGCTTGCGACATCTATTCCGATTCAGGTTCCTGCGGGAACCGGACAGACGTCTTTACTTGGGGAATTCCTTAGCATAGGATGGAGGCTTGAACTGCAACGCGGTTATGTGCAAACCGCTTCAGTAATATGAAGAAGCATCTGGACATACCAGCACCAACAAAATGCAAAGAGACAGCTAGTCCTGGTCCAAGTTGCAAATAAAAGCTCTCTTTCAATGGTTATCTCTCTATTTTTAACCTAGGCACTGTTAGCTTAATACGCTCTGAAGCATCTACAAAGAACATTTTTATGGAAGGTATTTTTGTTAATCTTGCTTTCTGGGGAAGTACTTTTCTATCCGGTACTCTTCCCGAGCTATTTTTAGACTCCAAGGCATGAATTCTAACATTTTCTGGGCAACTAAGAGAAAAAGTGAACAGATGAATAGAGGCTGCAAGATACTGCAGACTTTRTGAGAGTTATGTAGTCCAGTTTGGCTGTTCTCTGTTGAAATGTGGTTCTTCTGATGATTTATTCAAGCCTGCAGGAATTTTTATTTAGCTGTRTATTTAAAAAACAATCTAGTGTTCTGATGTTAACTTGTACCTCTGACTACAAAGGGCTCTTGYGGTTTTTCAGGTAGGTCTGCAATGTATCGCCAGTAGAACTAAGATCTAGTCTTGAGTTTGCCTCTTGTTTGTAAAAATCAGACTTATTTAAATAGATTTGGGAAATTCCATGTAACCGGTGATGAGATGATMTTAACTGATTTTTAAAGGCCTCGTCAGAAGAGCTGCAGAGAAGAGGTCAATATAAACRTGACTGTTGTTCCAAGTGTTAATTTTGTCTTCAGCAACATTAGATCTGAGATGGGTTTCCAGGTAAGAATCGTAAAACTCACATTTAGGAGAAAAGAAAGCGTGATCCTAGAAAACAGATGCAGAGTTCTCCAGATCTATGTGAGTGTCCGATCTTTACACATCTGATCGATGGCTTTAGCAGTGGGACATGTGTGTGATTTATTCCCTTTCAGATCTTTCTAAAGAAGGCAACAAAACAATATTAAAATCTCCTGGTGCCAGTCAGTGAGCGGATGGTATTCGCAGCGGGAAGTGCAGTGACGCTGGCTTGCAAAACCCGCGGGTGGCTGTGGCTACCGGTATCTCTTTAGAGTAAGGTGACCRGGGTAAGATGACAAAGAAAGCTTTGATTTCCATCCACGGTGGCGGCAAACAAACAAAGCAGTCGGAGCCAGGGAGCGCCCAGAACTGAAACCCAAACGCACCGGAGGAGCAGCAGCCGAGCACGGCGTGGCTGCGTGGCGCCCGAGACCTACCCGGGGTAGTGGAAGGGCCACAGATGGTTACCAAGGTGCTCCACCAGCACCTGTAGACCTTGCCCTCTTCTCTCCTGACAGCCAGCGTAGAGAGCTGGGACTCGTGTTTTTGCTGCACTAAGGGCTCTCTCAGTGCTTCTTCCCTAACCATTGCTAGCAGCAGCTTGGGGGCAAAAAAGCCCAGGGCCGTTGGGTGCTGCGCACCTCATCTGCAGCCGTGAAACAGCAAGGAAATGCCAGAGGCCGTGTGGAATACGGTCTATAGCAATTGCTGTCCAGTCCCCTAAAATGAGCTGACAGGGTCACAGCAAATGCCTGCTTCTGCCTTCTGTGCCTCATTGCGAGGCCGCTGCGTCTGAGTTTGTGCCRCTTTGTACAACCGGGCGCAGAAGCTACGGTGAAAGCAGTTATCGGTGCCCCTCGGGAAGCCAACGTGCCGTCGGCCCGTCTCGCCTCTGCAGCACCGCAGGYAGGTCCTGGCTGCCCGGGCCTTCCTCCCCGTCTCGAGGGAGCCCGCACCCTGGGCCCCTGCGCTGRTGAGGTATGCAAAACCTCTAGTAGCATGAAGATTACAAAGAAGCATCAAAAAAGCTTCCCTGTCTGACTATCCATACCGTGGATCTGGCGAATCTTTGATGGGTTTGAAGCCCTAAAAGGAGCTCTCTGTGTTCTGGTATTGCTTGAGCCTCTACAAAGGAGATGAAAAGGAGGAATAAAACATCTGAACAGCCCAATCTGGTCTGAACTGCATGCATTCATTACTGCAAAGATGGATTTCTCCTGGTTCCTCCTCCGTATCCTCCTCCTCAGTGATGGCAGCAAGAATCTTGACACTCCAATTACAGGATATTCATGTTAAACAGAAAAGAGGGACAGCAAGTCTGTGGCAAACGTTCGGGATATGGCACCCGAGGAGCCATGCAGCTAGCAGAAGCCTGGAGGAACAGATTGTCATAGAGGCTTAAACTACTCTAATGGCCCCGTTCCTCACAGCTCTTCAGGATATGCTTAAATTAGCTCGGAGAAGTCAGTGTTACCCACGAATTAAATCAGGGCCCGAATGCAGTGACTGTATTCACCACAGCGCCTGTGAAATGGGGCCGGCGTCCTGGGGGCCAGCGCGGACCCCCTCTCGCGGGGTCGCTCTCGCGGCCCCGCTGGTTCGGCTCAGGCGCAGCGCGGCGTTTGCCACGTCCTCCGCCACCTTCCTTGCCGCCGGTTTGCCGCATGGTTGCAGCGCCTCGCTGAGCCCCGCAGCGCCGGCCTGAAGAAAACGAAGAAATGTTCTTCAGATTTTGGTTGCCCTTTTTTTTTTCTTTTTTTTTTTTTTTGTCTCTCTTTTTAATTTAAAGATACTTATCTTGTGTTTTATTCACTTGTGTTCATTAGGCAAAGGARTGCCATGGCCTGAGAGCCTGTCCTGCCTCCGCTGGCAAACGTRAGCAGACGCTGGATGCCCGAAAGGAGAAGGAGAYGGTTGGAAAAAAAAAATYCCCCAAAGCAAACTCCTCTCTAAACAAAAGACAGGAATCGGACCCAGCATGCGTCGATGCCGGGYGACTGTCGTCGTTCCCGCGCGCCTTGCTGGGCAGGGGGAGAGCGGCAGGGCTCGGGCAGGGCTCTCTCCCGCCTGCCGACAAGGTCGCGCTGGCCTTTTCCTCTCGAGATTGCTCGCGAGCGGTTTAGTGCAGGCAGYGGAGGTGCCCGTGGTGCCATCACCTGGAGGTGAGCGAGAACTTGGGCGGGAGGGTGGAGAATACGCGTAACTGCAGGAAAAGCTGCTGGATTTCCTTTCGAGAGACTGATAATCCCGCAAGCTTCTGCAGAAGCAGCTTTTGATTATCATTGCTGATGATATTAGAAGCCATCTCTGGAGCCCGTCCTTTAAAAAATGTTTCCCTAGTGCTACTCGAAAACATATGGGTTGGGAACTGAAGTGAAAAACTGATGTTTTACTAACTCTCTTGGCATGATGGAGTCTTAGAAAATGATGTGCCTGRTATCAGAGATGCATTTTTAACAGTAAATGAAAGCAGACTGCATAAAAATTCAAAATACTAGCCTGGTAAACATGGGTGAGAAAAAAGGTTGGAACAAGAAAAATGGGCTGGTTAAAGAACCAGATGAGGGAATACGGCTCCAACCTGCAGCTGGGGTGAAGCGGAGCAGCTCCACGGGCTTTAGTGGATCTACTCTGCGTCGCGTGAACTCACTGCAGACCTAGCTCACACGCTAGCAGCTTACTCGCTGGGTTTGCACAAAGCAAGCCTAACAGGGCGTTTTGAAACCAGGCAGTTTCCCGAGGGACTTACCGGCAGCAGYCTGGGCAAGCCCAGGCTGCTGTTTAACAGGAAACAGTCTGGAGGGGAAAGAGATGGGGGAGAGGGCCRTGCCCGCGCTCGTGCTCCGCTCCGGCCGGGGCGCCGGCAAGGCCCGCTGAAGCGGCAGCCTCCTGCCTTCACGAGGCCCGTGTGCACGGGTCGCTGACAGCCAGCGTGATCCCGGGGGAAGGGGCGACCTCTTAAGTTGTCCCATGCTGCTTCAGGCCSGTGTCTTGTCCATATGGGAAATCAGGTGATGGTTACAGTGTCTAACACAGATACAACACTCAGCTGAGAAGCYTGTGTCCCACTTTCCGTAGCTCTTATCCATATAACTGAAACCGC
Organism: Rhea americana; assembly: GCF_003343005.1. Lineage (NCBI taxonomy): Eukaryota > Metazoa > Chordata > Aves > Rheiformes > Rheidae > Rhea > Rhea americana. The sequence continues at coordinate 2,150,752 of NW_028187188.1, read as the reverse complement.
TTTCGAAACAGTAGGCACTAACCCCCAGAAAATGTTCTGTATCAGAATAAGCGTGTCCTATACTGGAACGGGATCAGGTTGGTTCTATGCTTTAATAGCTTATGCCAAAAAGAAAACAACATTATACTGGTATCACTTTAATGTCTTCACTGGGCAAAATGTTGGCCTTCAACAGGAGAGAAAGCAGGGTAGACTCAGTCCCACCAGCTCCACCAGCTGCTGACTACTTAATACTACTGAATTGCTGTGGATGAGCTTTTGGGAACAAGCTACTTCAGCAAAGTGCAGAGCCATTGCATCTCTTGACTGGTCACACAGTATCTGTGTCCCAGCCAGCAATTACTGGTTTTGTAAACTCACTAAAGAGAAAATATAAAATTTTTCCTTTTCAGTTGCTTTCTGTTCCATCTCGTTGTTCCTTTTGGACCCGCTAGTCATTACACCCACACCCACAGGACAAGTCAAATGACCAGCAAATTTTTTGTCGGCAGTACGCTATAAAATTCTTGCCTCTTCCAAGATACTAGATGTCAAACTTCAGGAGGTTTGCATGTGGTCTGCATGTGGACAAAAAAAGAAAAAAAAAAAGCAAACTACTGATTAGGTGGGCACCCTTCTGCCTCAGCATGGGCAAGTTCTCGATCTGCTCCATTTCTGTAAACACAACAGGGATTTTTACCCCACGGGAAGTGATTTTTTTAAAAGGCCAAAACTTACATTTTGGCTGTATGGTGGTTACAGATGCCGTAAGGTTGTTTCAGTGCAGTATCCTAATGAAATGGTAGATCCTAAAGATAGCTTTCATCGTGAGCCACAATCAATTAACATAATCTATTCTTCAGTTTTCCCAGGCCCTTTTTTACAATCTCTAACTAGGAGCTTAACATTTTTTCCCCCAAACCAACATAGCTAAAATACACTTAATATTGCTCACTGTTCTTGTTGAAGTCAGAATGGGGTCTGCATTTGGCTACACCACAATGAAGTTTTATTTCAGTGACTTCTTTAGATACCATTTTTTTTTCCAGATGTGACTCTAGCTATGATTTGCCATTGAAATAAGCTTTTTCCTTTATCCAAGAGATAAATCATGTTATGAGAAAATTCAAATGATTTTATTCTAGCCTATGTCTAATTAAATCGAACAATAAAAATCATTATCCTTTATGACCTCCAACCAATTAACTGACCTGGTGATAGGGAATTAAGTCAGTCTTCTTCCTTTGAAATGACAGCTGAAATAACAGCGGTGCCGCTCTTTTGTCTACTGTATGTGTGCTGGCGAGGAGGCGGGGGGAAAGGACAGGAATGTGATGCGAGGCATTTGGAAAAATCCTTCCTTGGTGCAGTTGCTGAAATATTTCCCATTAGCTCTCCTCAGGGCAGGATTTCCCCCATTGTGTCACACCTTCTAGGAAGGCTTTGTAAGAAATAGCTTGCTTCTGCTATGATTTATGATTTTCTGCAGATTGTGTACYGAAAAAGCTCGTTGAGTGTATTTTGCTGCCTTGCTCTTTCTTTCTCCTTGACATCATCTCTCAGTGTAAATGACAGCGGAGCGAGAAGAGCACACGTCACTTCATGGAAGGCGTGCGCCAATGAACGCGTAATTTAAACATGACACAACGGGAGCTGGATTAGGGACCTTTGGATCTCGAACTAGGAGCATCTAAAGTGCCAGGGCTGCGGCAAGTTCACCAGTGAGGTAGACTGCAGCCTCTCCATCAAAGCTGGGAGATACAGCCTCAGACCCAGGTGAGAGCTTGTCTGCGTAAAAAGTTTTGCCTTTTGCACCACTACAGCTAATTTTGTCATAGTAACTTAATTCTRCCGGCATAAAGTCACTTTCTTTCAGCGATAAGAGTATCAAAGGTGACACAACTTAAGACAAAAAAGGCACATTTCCGTGTAAGTAAGTGAGTGTGTATGGGGYATTATAAGGCATAGCTATTACGGTTTAAAATCATGCCCTGTCATCATCTACTGTGTTTTCCAGAGCAGGCTGCCTTTGAGTGGCTGTTGATTAGACAGCAATGTGATAGCAGCAGCTCTATAGGCATCACTGTGTATTTGCCTCTCCTGTAAAACTGTACGCAAAAAAAATCACCTTTATAAAAATGATCTCAGTAAAGCAGCTGGAAGATTATAAGATAGTAACAAATGAACAAAAAAAAAGATGCATCTGTTTTTGTGCCATTTGCCAGTTGCTGCCATTGTTGGTTATTTTTCAACAGACATCTGTCCTGCAATGACAAAACACTGTGTTTTCCTTCTTTCTCCCCAAACTGCCATAACCTTGATACCACCATTGCATGCCCTCTGAAAGGGAGAAAATCCTCATCAACTGTCCATGGCAGAGTGGCAGAGTCCACATGGAACAAAGCTGCTGTTAGGCTGCATAGATTTGGTCTAGGTGGTAATTACTGTCATTAATTAACTTCTATGGATGGAGAAAGATGAAAACAAAAAAGCAAAAGAGCAAGAGCAAACAGCCTCATGTACAAGATATTTCAACCACAGCTGAATACTCCTTGATTTCACTCGACAGTTGTGTCCTTGGTTTCACTCGACAGTTGTGAAAGTGTCCATTCTGGGCTTCTAGTTTTCCTTGGTGATGGTGGCATTAATAATTACCAGCAGGGATAGACTTCATAGTGTCAAAAGAATTACAGCCATAGTATCAGAAAATAGGGGCATAAGCCATGCAGGTTTTTTTAAAAGCATTTAGTTTTTAAATCCTTTTAAGGGATAGTATTGCAGGCTTTGAGTGGCCTAGCAAATCATTAATGATAATAAGAAATCCCAGCAGAATTATAGCAGCTGTTTCACCAGGAACTTGGCCACCCAGCTGTGTAAAGAGAGTCCTTTCCACCCCTAAGCAATTATGAAAAAAGTCATCTTTCCACCAAAGTAGTATGTAGCCTGATCAGAGACTAAGAGTAGAAAGGAGGAGTGACGCATATTGGTTGTACTTCTTACGCAATGTAGAGTTAAAAAAAAAAAGAATATGACTGGAGATACTCATACAAGGAAAATTCCTCAAGGGGTATTAAATTCAATGACAACAGTTCAAGAAGTTTGTGAGCTGTAAGTTATTGCAGGCTAGAAAAGTCGCTCCATGCTTGTCCTGGTGTCATACTCCCTAGGCATCCAAACTTGGCTACTGTTGATTGCTTCTAGACCTGTGTTCAAGACAGCAATTTTAGGGGCAGCTCATAACTACTGGGCTATCTTTAGATGCTCTAATTTTGGCAGCAGGCCAAAAGTTGTCACCAAAAATGCTTTCATATTATCTGTCATCTCTAGACATGGAAAAGGGCCAAATATGGAGTACAGAGGTAGATTATATATATATATATATATATAGAATGTATTATATCTATGGTGTTAGCTATTGAAATTTCGTTTTTATTGTATGGCAAAGGTCAACTCCTTTGGGTAGTTCTGAGATCCCAAAGGATAAAAAATTACCAAGAATTCATATACTCAACATATATATGAAGCCATCATGAAAGCTTATCAGTGAGCTAATGTGCTGACATTGTGCTAGCGCTCTCCGATCTACATTATGTGTTTGCTTTGCCAAAGATTTGTCTACCATTGATGGTGAACAGATACTGGTTAGATGAAATTTAATACAGGCAAGATGCAAGTAAAAAGTGGCATTTTGTTGTTCTTCAGCTGAAAGATAGATAGCTCAWGTTAACAAGATTCACAGGTCTATGATGCCTACTGGATACTGAGCTGTGCTTGTACTTGAGAAATTGCAATACTTGTWTTTCACAATGTTTAGCTGTTATTTTTAGGAAAGCCAGACCCATTTGGGCTTCTTTTTCCAATTAAAAATAGGGAGAAACAGGAATGAAAATATCCATCARTATGTACATGAAGAAGAGATGGGGTATTTCTTCTGTGGCTCACTCTCACAGGACACCAGTCTCAGCCGAATGAGACTGCACCTGGCCACTTACTTAGTGATGCTTTAATGAGCAAACCAGTGTACTCTTCCCTCAGTGCCTTGGCTTTTGGGTTATCTCCAGGCCTAATTAAAGCCTTTCCTATTTGATCTCGAAGAACCTGCATCTTCTGGATTCTAGAGAAGTTTGAAGACACATTCTGGAAAACAGGAAAAGCTGTACTAGATCAACTAGGAGTCCAAATAATGACAGCGTTTTCAGTGAAAAGTGAAAAAAAATCTGTCAGTTTAGCCCTTAAATTTCACTCTGATCAGAGTACTGTTAGATCATCTTGTTAGTCTCATAACTGTCCAGTCTTCTACTCYTCATAAGGTTCTGGCCTGAGTGGCACCCTATTAGAGCAAGATCCCCAGATTAGCTAYCCACTCTGCAAAAGACTTTTTAAAGTTTGTCACCTTCTAAATACAGTGCAGCTTCCTCGCTCTTGCAGGATGAGAATTGGTGGCTAGAAATGCCCAGCTGACCTTCTCTCTTGCCTCTCCTGCTTCCCCTCCAATTCATCCTCCGCATTGGTCTGACAGAGCCTGAGATTGTTGCACTTCAGGCCACATTGCAAGACCCGTCCATTATTCTGTCTTTTGCCAAAGAGACTGATTTGAAGGGGTGTGAATTTTTGTGAGGCTTAGGAAGTGTTGAATTGACTTTTCTGTCACTTTCGTTATTTTTTACTTTCCGTGGGTTACAGCACTGATGGAAATGTCCTTATAGTTTATGATAGGTACATTCTATAAATAGCATGCTAAAGAAATTGAAATGTTTTGAAAAATTAAGACTCATCCAAAAGTTTTAAAAATATAGACATGTATAAAATCAACTAAAAATAACCATGGCGTTTTTATTTTTGGCAAAAGACATATAGTAAGAAGGAAAACCATGCAGTTTAATTTGCTCCTTGGTAATACTTCTCATAGTATTTGCCAGTAATGGCAACATTATAATTTGTAGAATTAATTAATGATCTGGCATCTGATTTTGATTCATTAATGCCTAAGCCAGCTAAGTCTCAATTATCCTCTGGACTATTTATTCCTTAACAAGCATTTAGCTAATGTGATTTTTAAAATATGAAAATAGGTCTTAACTTGCCTTTAAGAAGTGGTAATATTTTAACACTGCACTTTAAAATAAAAGACCCTTCATATTTTTCATTCTATTATAGTTATATTCAAAATTAGACTTGGGGTTTTCAATGTATTCACTAAATATATATAATATTTATATGTATCTGTAACCTGACTTCAATTTAGTCTTGATTAAAAAATGTACTGAATTGGAAACTGTGTAATAAAGGATGCCTAAATCATACTGACCCAGAATAGCTCGCTCGCTCAGACAGTTAGCAAATAAGTGCACAAGCAAGCAGATGATACGAGAATTCAAAATTAATTTTATTCTCAGAGGATGCATAGACTAGGAGATAACATCTGCCTCTGTCTGCAGTGGTGTAAATCCAGAGTAACACCTTGGCTTGAGTCTCGTTACCCTGAATTTGATCGCTTATCCTTCAAATAATCAGAATTGGACTCTTCCATGCCCAAGGCTAGGTTAAAGTGGCTGAAATATCCAGTATTACTTCATGACATTTTTGTGATGCAACTGAAAGTCTCTACCAATTTCTGTGTATATATTATTTATAACTCATCCACTTACCAAAGTAATTTAAAGTCTTCTGAAATTTTCTCCAAATGMCTGGTATTTTTTAAAAGCTCAATCACCACATCCTTTAGGAAAACCTTCCCAATGGAGTTACCCCTTGTGCTGCAATTGTATTGTGAGAGTGGACATTCAGATACAGCACAGGTTTGATCTGGGATTGTCAGGCAACACTTTGAGCGGCTGGGAACTRGTCTTGGGCAGATGCTTCTGCTGCTGGGCTCTAATGTTGCATTTGTGCCTGCTACTCTCATACCTTGTTGCTGCTCACATCAAAGCAGAAATGCAAAATTATAAAGACAAGAAAACAAATGACTCATGGATGTTTTAACCAAATAAACAATCTTAGTTAATCACTTTAATTACTGAGATTGGCTTTGAAAGTACCTTCCAAAAGCTTTCAGGCATTATAGTAATGGCAGAAAATACAAAACTAAGCCATCAGTGTTGCAGTACATGAAATAACTCATCTTTTCTCAAAACCATGCTTTCTTCTCCCAAGTCATTCAGGGGCCTCTCAATACCTGCATTTCAGTGTAATCCCATTGGTGTCCATGTAGTTATTTTCAGTTCATGGGGCTGTGAGGTCAGCTGGAGCCTTTCCCAMCTTTCTTATCAAGCAAAACCCAAGATGGGCAGCTGAGACTATCATCCTCCTTCCCATTTTTACAACACTAAATCTAGCTTCTTTCAGTGCAAGAGGGGAACACAGTTCACAACTGTAGGACTTTTTTAATGGACTGAGTTGTGAGACCAGCTTTTCTTTAAAGAGAAGRAACTGTTAGCTCACACAGGTCCCAATCGGCTACCCCAGAAGCAACGAGCTGGGTGAGTGCTCAAGTCCCAAACCACTGATGGCTTTAAAAGCCAAGCCTAGTCGCTGGGTCAGATTCTCTGGCCCACTGAATGTGCTCTGCACTGCTCTGGGGTTGTACTGTAGCACTGAACCCAGCTTACAGGGCCAGTGTGGGACTCCCAGGTCCTCAGAAAACCTCCCACCAGGACACAGATCCAAGGCAAGGAACAAAGAAATTAATCTGCGGTTACTGAAGCATTAGGAAACTTGGAAGTTATCATCTGTGTTGTTACAGCAAGAGTGCATTTGGACTAAGGTAAAGGGACGTGGTTGAGCACCATCTCTAAAGCTAAGGTTGCAGTGCTGGAAGCACAAGTTTTCTCAGTTGTTATTCACAGAAAAGGATTGAGTTGAGAAATCACAGCATCCCTGATAGCTTTTAATCAACTGAATAAGATGAAAGGAGGGGAAGCAGAGGCTTGGTAACAAAAATATGCAAAGCTTAAAAAGTTCCAGCTGCTGTTTTCTAATGGAGTCTTGGTTCCTCATGAATGGTGGAATAGTTAGGCCACCTGGTGGTAAACAGCAAGCCAACAAGTTTGCAATTTCCAAGCCATAATAAATATCCTGAGGACTGCATAGCTCAAGGGATTGGTCACGGGCAGGAAGAGCCTTTCATTTCCAGGTGACTGGCATGCAGCCACCTCTGGGAGATAGCAGCCAGGGTTGGTTTCCAGCCAATCGCCACGCAACTGCCTGTGTGGGATTGAGATGTTGATCTGGAGGCTGGCCAATTTCTATTAGACAGGTGTCTGTATCACAAAATCCTCCACCTTAACCAGCAACCGCGCGAGGGAGGCAAAGCAAAAAATAGACCAGGAACGGCTGAACTTAGGCAGCTCRTGAAATAGGACCTTGACATGCTGTTTGCTACCTGACTGAATGGAGACTTCCACTCATAAATTCAGCATTGTCTCCATTCAGCTAAATAAAATAAYGAGAATGGTGTGACTAGATTACATCATGACTGCACAACTGGAATTCATCTTTCAGTGAATAGCCTACAATATACAACATAGTTTTCATTTCTGTTTCTGCAACTTGTTTCTTCCAGCMAATCTATTGACCAGAAGTACTGCAAAGCATCAAACGCAAACGGGGAGTGAATGGAAAATGTCACTCCTATCAGTGAAGAAGCACTTCCTCAGCAGAGCTTGTAAGTACTCACCTTTAATACCTAAGCACTTACTTACCTGAATAGGACAGTATACATCACCACTAGGTGTTCACAGATGGGCTGGGCACAGGAAAATAAATATAAAAGGAAATTTGTTTGAAAATCTAATTCTTCTTAGATAAAGAACAGTCAATGCTTTGCCCAAGTGTGTCTGCTGGGGTCTTCAACTGATCCTAGTGAAAATACATTACCTTGTCCAGTGAGTTACCTGTACCAATGCTGTTCCACTGAGCAGTGCTCCCTKCTGCTCTGTCCTTGCTGGTCTTGTCTGAGTCTCTCACCACATTCTCTAACAAACACTTGAAAATTCACCAGACTTGTGACTCACATTTTAATCTTATCCAAGTTACAATGTTTATTTCACAGGATGCCCAATTAAACGGTAATTCAATCTGCTCTGGAGTCGTTTCCTTCCCCTCTGGTGATTAGTATAACCTGAATAATGTAGGAAGCACAGAAAAAAGGCAGTAAACAACTTCAGTGACATCGGGAGAGCAAGCTGCAACTTTTCACACTAAAGGGGGGGAAAATTGCATGCACAAAAATGWTAATAAGGATAATAATTTCAGAATAATTTCTCTGACTCTCAATTCTCTCAAGCATCGAAGAGGATATATGGTGCTATCTTTGTCTTRTGGACTCACTTCAGGCCTGGGGAAACATGAGTAGGTGTGGGCTTGCACAGGCCACACAATGTGAAAGAAAAGCTGTGACCCTTGTCTTTTTTTTAGTGTCTACTATTTCCCTTCACTGAAGCTTGTGCAAGTGTGCCAGTTCCTTGTGTCCTGCCTCCAGTGTGAGTGCTGGAGCTCTGTGCTCTCAAGGTGAAGGAGCAGGTTCCTGCACGTCACTTGCTGTATGCTCGCATCCAGGAGCTCTAAAACCCTTCGGCTATCAGTGCTCTGACTGACTGAAGGGGATTTTGACCATGGTGAACACTTGCCTACTTCCTTGGAGCTTTTTTTTTTTTTTTTTTTTTTTTTTTTTTTTGCATGTCAAGTGGCACATGATGCACATAGATGTTCTCCTCTTGGTATCTGGCCCTACAAGTGCTGCCTGAGGTAGCCTTCTGCAAGGTGAAGGAGCAGGTTCCTGCACGTCACTTGCTGTATGCTCGCATCCAGGAGCTCTAAAACCCTTCGGCTATCAGTGCTCTGACTGACTGAAGGGGATTTTGACCATGGTGAACACTTGCCTACTTCCTTGGAGCTTTTTTTTTTTTTTTTTTCCATCATCACACAGGCATGTCAAGTGGCACATGATGCACATAGATGTTCTCCTCTTGGTATCTGGCCCTACAAGTGCTGCCTGAGGTAGCCTTCTGCAACATCGTATGCTTACTTTGGAGGAATAGAAATAGAGCTAACTCACCAAAAAAAGGAGGAGCTRTTTTTCAAAATAAGAAGATTTAAGTAGACAGTTAAATGTCACCYRGTCTTAAAAAAAAAACAAAAAACCTCTTGGAAAAGCCTGGGTGAGAGAAGAACAGGTGTGGACAACTGTGTAACTCAGCTTTGAGTCCCCTTCCCTCTYCAGCTTGCGTACCAGCTAATGCAAATCCACTTCAGAGCTGAGACRGCCACTTACTTACTCAGGAGAAATAGCCTGGTTTCAGAATGGCCTCTTGCTCGATGGTGCAACTTCAGCTCTGATGCAGGCACAGGCAGCTCCGCTGAAGACATCTCCTGTTTATCCAAGGGCCTGAAATGAAACGAGCCACTAGCTCCTTACTTTGCCCAAGCATCATATGACAGCCACTGAGTCGAGGCCACGTTGTGCCTTCAGGCTTCTCTCTGCGTGCCCTGAAGATAAACCGTGATGGAGGCAGGCAGCGGAGAGGTGCTGGGAGCGCTGCAGAGCYGGCTGCGCGGAGGGGCTGCGCCTCGGCCGCCCCAGAGCGCTGCCCCAGCCCCGACGAGTGGCGGCTCCCCGCCGGTCGCCCCTCCGCTGCGGCCCGCTGCCGGGTACGCGGCCGGCGGAGCAGCCCTCGCTGAAGAGGCAGGCTTTCGCTCTGACTTGCAAAAGGAGCGATCTTTGGCTTAGGGAAGAAGTCTTTCCTTTTGAGCTCCGCCTGTGACAGCGCTTGCTACTCTAGGCCGTGCCTAAGCGGCATTACTGAGTTCTTCATGCAMAACACAACACCCTGCGCCTGCCTGCCTTTCTTCTCCTCCGAGGTGGGAGAAGTTTGGCACGTGACTTCTTTGGTTATAATATTGTAAAATTCCTCCACAAGAAATTTTCAGTATGCTTTGGTGAGACTTTCTGAAAAAAATATAGATTAATTGTGATAATTAAATTTCCCTCTGAGTGATTTCTTTGATAAATGGGTCTAGTTAGGACTTTCAATTAAGCACCAGGCCCTGCTGTGAAGTCAGACTGAAGCTTCGTGTTGCAGGCATTTATTGCCTCATTTACAGAGACAATGTGAATTATTTTCCATTATACTGTTTTCTTTATCTGTCTTTTTTTTACACAGGTATTAGAATTCCTATTAACCCTTCTATAGGGAGCCAATTAAAAAGGTATGGTCAAGCAAATTTTTAATTATTTTGTTATGGTTTAAATAAACCTCCTGGAAACATGGTACTTGAAATCTTTCTCTTGTCTATACTGTAGTCCTTTGCTGCATAAACTCACCCGTTTGTTATTGTGCAGATTCTCACAGACTCCAAGTTGGTGGTAAAAGAATACGAAAATAATGTAACGTGGGGAAGAAAAGACATCACTGACCACAAAGACAACCTTATGATGAGTGGCGGTAATATGCAGCAATACTGCGACCGATGATAGYTTTTATGTTTTCATGTTGCCCAAAATTGTGAGTAAATGGTAACTACTGCTTGGAGAATTTCAGTTATTGGTGGTGCACTCCACCTTTAGATATTAACATTGCTGTGTTTTAAAGCTATATCCATGTTCTTGTCCATGGTCATTTTAAGTATGGATTGAAATATTTAAGACATATGATTTCCACCTTTTCTTACAAAATTACAACTGTTTGTTTGGTTTTTGAGTTACTGGTATAGATAGTTACAAATATAAAATGTTAATGTGAGTGTAATTTATTGCTTTTTACTCACGAAGAGCAAGATATTCGCTAAGTTAATAAAAAATCAAAGTTCATCCCAACTTTTTTTTTAATACATAATCTGCATCTAGACACTAGAATTCCCTGCACTGATTACAGAGAAGAAAAAGTCTCCTAGGTTTAGAAAATGATTTTAATTTTTTATGAGTTTTCTATAAAACCGTCCACAACTACTCTAGCTAAGATGAAATTGTAGGGTTTACCAACTGATGTGCTTTGAGATATAAATCAGAAACTAATTGTTTGACATTAGGGAAAAACATGTATTTTTCTCACTTCCCACATGATCTAAAAAAAAAAAAAAACAGAACTATTGCTTTTGTACTATATAGTATGTGTGAATGTATGCAATAAGATATATAAATTTCTGATCTATACTTTTGAGCTTGATTTTGACACAACCAATGAAATTGATTGCATCAATTGCAATGAACCCCTATAAGCATTATTGCAAAGACATCCTTTCATTCATATTAAAGTGCCCCCCCCCCTTTTAAGATTTCAAGGGAATTTCTGCCTTATAAAGAAATCATGCTGTCTCTCATATGTGAAGCCACACCGAGTCAAACCTCAGATAGTCTGCATGGAGCAAGAGATATTAAATGAGTTGTGACAACAGAGAGTTTGAATAATTGATGGAAATTTCAATGCAATTAATGTAAGGTAAAGGACATGAACTCATTGCTGATAAATTAGGGTTTGTGGATTATTGAGGTCAGATGGTAAATCCAAATGCCAGCACCTCCCCTTCCCCCCCCAAGATAAAACTGCAAACCCCATGCTTTTAATGTAGATATGTTATGCTGTGGCATAGCTAATTTCTTAAACTGATAAGACAAAAACGACCTATACCAAACAATATAAATGTAGATTTTTAAAATCCAAATGCTATTTTAAATGGAAGGTAAAATAAGAACATTGTGTGGTTAATATTTATCTAGCAACCTCTGTTTCTGAGGCACATCTTATCATATAGGCCTGTGCTGTTAAAGTGTTTCCTTGGAATGATGTGCATGACTCCTTCTTTTGCTAATGGGAGCTGTGTGCATAGAACAATTTAGCTGTTAGTGCTCTAAGAAGAGAACTTGAATAGCAGGGGTTTGGAGAGCAAAATAACAAGAAAGCTGCTAAGGGCATTTGGAAATACACTTGCTATTCTTTTTCTTCCTAAGCATTGCTGCAGTAAACAACTGCTTCAAGACTCCTCTTTAAATAAGGGACATGAAAAGGAAAATAGCATGAATTTATATCAACAGCCTTTCAAAATATACTGCAGGACCCAAACTAAACTTGGTTTTCAGAAGGCTTTTGGGTGTGTGTGTGTTGGGGGGGGGGGGGGGCAAGGAAGGATTTGATTCAGTTTGTGTCTTTGCTGGCCAGTGGTTTAAATAACTTGTTCCTAATGGGAGCATTTTGACCCAAATATTCAGGGACAGTGTGTATCTTATGGGGAAATGTGTTTAGGCCTGGATTTTAAAAATACAATTGTCTAAAATTAGACTCTCAAATTCATATAAAGAGCAAAAGAAATGGCCTGATTTTTTTCAAAAGAATCAAATGCCCACTGACTCCAGGTCAGGGTCCTGACCCAGCAAAGCACATGAATATCCCCCTCCCTCCATCCTCTCAGCCCCAAGGCCATGTAATTGCTCATGCATTTAAGGCCGAAGTGCTTAAGTGCTCCCTTAGGTGGGGTTAGGGAGCTTAAATATGGGTATAGAAACTAATGATGTCAGGCATCTGCACTTTTAGGTCTTGGCCAGAGGGTTGGGGGGGGGGTTCTGTTTTGATTTCTTTTTTTAATCACTTCACTTGTTTAGAATTTTCTCAACTAAACCGTATGCAGCAAAGTGCTTTTAAATACATTGCAAAACTTGGTCCTAAACCATTCCAGAACAATTGCTCCTGTGGCATGAGATTCAAATACACAAGTTGTTGTAGGGCTATGTAGATCTCCTGGTCTGTTTACCAGACTGGGGAGCAGCTTGTTTTAAATGCCAAGTTATTTGCAAACTTCTTGCTGTTTGGTCAGAATTGAAAGAACTTGGGCTATCAAAAAAAAAGAGCCAAAGAACATAATGTAGCGTAGAGCCCTTCCTAAATGTTGTGATGCACAGCTCTTAATGGAGAGAGAGGTGGTATAATGTATTGGACTAGAACGCAGAAAACCTGACTTCAATCTCCTCTTCTGCCAGGAGATTTATGTATGTTCCTCGGCAAGTTACTGGCTGTGCTCAGTTCTAAGTCTAAAACGGTGATATACATTTCTGCCTTTACACTGAAGGGAGAGTAAAATCCATTAATGATTGCGAGGTACTCAGATATTAAATTCTTAAGTGCTTAGATACATCAATAGAGGAATTTTCTGAAGAGATGTTATTGAACTGATCTGTGCATGGCTTTTGGTAATATCATAATGTGTTGTCATACGTCTTTATTTCTGATGTTTTATTTATTACAAAATATTAAAGGTTGGCTCTCCTTGTAGGGTAGGATTGACTGGGAAGAGTTCCACAGGAAAAGAAAATGTGTTCCGTTATAAGACTAGTAACACAATATGAAAAAGCTTAGGTTGCTGTTTGATTGAGACAATAAATAAATGCCTTCACTTTGGCCTGTAGTGCACCACCTAACTTGTATGTTCTTATGCCTGTTCAGTCTTATTCTTAGCTGCCTTAGTTTCCACTTACTATGGCTTTTTCTATTTCTAGAACTGATATGAGAAATGTTGCAACCCCCACCACCCTCCAAAAGACATTCACGCCGTAATAAATAACATTCCGTATTTTCCAAATTGAATATTCCTGTGGGACAGTCCCTGTGACATCAACAGAAATGCCAAATTATTACTTAATTGTCAATCCCTGCCTAAGTAAGTCTGGCATTAGTGATACAGGACAGAAAAGGAGCCATGTTAAGGGTATCTCAGTCAGCTGCTAGTTGAGGAACTGCTGGCATGAGACAGGAAGAATATATTCAACAGTGATTTCAGGGAACCTGAATGTTTCTCGTACTTAAACCAAGACTACACTTAAATGTTATACTTAAACTCTCATGGAAAGATTTTTGTTGCATTTCTCAGTTTTCTCATGCTTCTGTGTTCTTCTGGGTATGTAACTTTTGGTTGCATTTTAGCTATTAACAAATCCTGATGATCTCCCTAGTCAGAACAGTTCACAGAGACTGCACTGCTTTAAGGCCTTTAGTAATTTGGATTCTCTTTCTCAAGATGTAATTTTCCTTGGACTGCTGGATCTGCAGGGGCTCAGTACTACTGAGCAATGCATTCCCAAGGAGGATGAGTCTGATTTTGCATTCCAGTATCTTGTGGTACAGCTGTTTCTTGCATCTCACCATCCATCCCTTTACTCATCCTAGTTTCCCTTATGCTTGTTGATGTTTTTTCCTACACTCATCTTTTGGGACTCTTTTTCTCTTTTGTTAAGAATCTCTTCAGGAAATTAAATTCAACAATTGGTTCTATATCTTGCTTTTACACAGGTGGTAATGCTATGGGKTTTTTTTTTCATATTAGCAGTGACTATGTTCTGTAACATGCATAATACAGATTTCCTCTTTTGCTTAATCAGTATAGTGTTGGGGATCTTTCATATTAGAAAGCACTATATAAAATGCAAGATTCTGTTGTCATTCTAGGTATGGCTAAGACTAAAACTCTGTTTTTATCCTGATGTTTCTGTTCAGTGCTTTATATACCAGTTGAACCTTGTCCTATACTTATCCAATACTTCAGCATGCAATTTGGAACCCTGCACTCTGCTTTATTACTATTACTAGTTCCTTTCTGTTAGTACTCTAAACCACGTATTGCTAAGGTACTTTAACTCACTTCTGCATTATTTGGATTCTGGTCTGATCCCAAAGATTGCTCACTCTACGAATTATGTCAGCCTAAAGAGAGCTTTTTATGGATAACTCTGCAATTCAGAGCCACAGAGAATCCTTTTTGAGTGTTTTGTGATACAGCCAAATCCCCTTTTCTCTCTGGCAGAGACCTAGCATTGGTGGAGGGTGGTCAGAGAAGGCAGAAGAATCCTACAAATAAATTTGAAACTCCTTGTGTTAATAAAACTGAACTCAAGTATAGCAAAATAGTAATTCAGTACACATCTCTGTCAATCTTCAAAGAACATTACCAAAAAAAAATAATAAAAACAGTTACAGCATCTGTGTTAGCTAAAGCAAGAGATGCTCAATTTACAGATTAGGAAACTAAGGCAAAGACTCACTATACTGCTGGCTACCAAAATAGCTAAGGATTAGGCTTTTAAAGTAGTTCTGTACCAAGTACAAAGGGCAAAGGTTGAGGCATAAGGATCTTCAAATGGATGGTCTTTTTCTTTCTCATGCTGTTTATAGCCCTTCTTCAGAAAGAGACTAAAGCCCATAAACTTTTGCCTTTCCCCCACCCTTTCCTGCAAGAAAATGACATGAAGCTAAGAGAGTGTTCCAAGCACTGTTTGACCAGAAAAAAAAAAAATAAAAATAAAATAAAAGCATGTTGGCCAATGCTGCTCCTGTATTTCTGCCCTTTGCTCAATCACCAACTAACCAACTAGACTAAAGCCACATTCATGCAAGTCATGCAACCACCTGAAATCGAAGAGGCCTATGCAAGAGGAGAACACCTGACACAGGCTGTTACTGTTTTTATTTACTGTCTGTATTATTAGACAATGCAGGAACCCTAACAACAAATATTGTCTAAAGCACTGTGTAATGATGGCCCTGTCCCAAGGTGATTACAAACTAAATAAAGGACAAGAGAGCACAGACAGATACTGACAGACAGAGCGAGAATGCTCACTGTGGCTGATGGCAGTATTACCTCACTAGCAGTATAAATATTGTCAAATCTTTTGTAGATATCGTGGCAAGAGAAAGCTTTATGGAGAGTCTAGAGAGCTACAAACTTAAGTCTGAGGGAATTTATGCAGGATACCCTCTAAATRAGAGAGAGACTGCAAGGGAGAAAATGAGAAAGCGCTTACATTTTGGATGAACACAAGAGGATGGCTCATTGGACAAAAGGAGATGGCATATTTTAAGGTTTTAACGGTAAATATATGTTGCATTTGTTTGCATTTGTGACTACATTTAGCAGAGACACCCTTGTCTGCTCCTGACCAATCCTGTTAACCCCCATCCTACTCTAAAAATGTATTTTAAGGCCCAAACAGGCCAAACTGTAAGCCTGCTCAATGCAGGTTGTTAGCAGAGCTGCTGTGTTCCCTGTTCATGCCTCCTGACAATGTGAGATGATAGGTAGGGTCCCGGGGGGGGGGGGGCCTTCAGAATGGAGATAGGCGGCTTATGTTGATGTGATAGGGGAGGGGAAGCTAGTGCAGAGATGCCAAGAGAGGCGTGACATGCTCAAAGTGACAGGCTAGGAAAAGGATCTGCTTCAAAGCAACAGCAGCCGCATTCAGTATGGATAGGGCAAAGGCCAGACTGCATATGTCAAGGCCAGAGAAAAGGATGCTGCAGCAACTGAGCTGTTCAATAGTGAAAACTTAAAGCAAGAACTTTAACTGCAAGGAAGATGACTGGGAAAAGCTGCATCTTAAAAGCTAGACGATTTAGGAATTGGGAGTGGGGTGGTTGAGTATAAACAGCTGAAAGATTGAGGCATTACCTGTATGTAAGAGAGGTGAGAGCTGATGTCCCAGTGCAGTTGTGAGTGACAACGAGGACAGTTGTTTGTTGCCCACAACATCTAGAAAAGCAAGGTGGGTGGACAGCTTGGGGGCACAGACAATAGCAGCAGGCTGAAGAAGGCAAGACATTTGCTTCATCCCCCCTCCTGTTCAGCTTTTCTCTCTGCAGCTTTTAAATACAAACTACTGTAGAGTAGCTACCCAGGATAAGCCAAGAATTCAGCAAAGAATTTCAAGTGCAGTCTCAAGAATAATTCTTTTCTCACATGGGCTAGAGTCTGATCACTTACTTACTGATACCCGTGAGATATTGTCTCTCATCTAAAACTAACTTTCTTAGAAAATGAATCTATGGACTATGACTCCTTTCCTCCCTACTCAATAATAAACTGTATAGACCTTGTGCAGTTTTCTACTGTATTCCAAGAATAAGATTACCAGCAAGATTAAGGCCTCTGGCTGTGGGAAGGAGATTTCATGGGATTAAATGTTATCCAGTCTACTTCAGAAGCAGAGGATAAAATACAAGAAAGGACAATGAATGATATTACTGAAAATATATCRCAGAGTATGGTGCTGGTGCAGGGGCTAAAGTTAAATTTAAAATTACATACAGAAATAAAAATCAACAGGGAAGTACTGTAGAGCCTACAGTTCTCCTTTGTTGCCAGAAGAGGGCACTCGTGGCTTTTTTATGACTTAAGAGATTTAAATCTAGATTTCCCTCGGTAGCATTTCCCAGGCATAAATCAAGCACAAATGAATAACCTTTGATTTATCGTTCCTAATGGAGATGTACATCATATTGGCGTGTCATCACATTTCAACAGTGGCCATTACGATGCCAATCATTAGTAATTTTCTTCCGTGTCGTAATCGGCAATGAAGATGTGCGTTTCCATTCAGTACAATTAGATTTGCATGTTTCTTAATGGTAGCTGAGGGCATTAGGCAGAATACCTGCTTTTGCTGCCTCTGACGCTTTTGTGCTCCTATTTTTCTGAAACTGTACCCAAAGCATTACCCGATCACCACTTTTCTATGGTTACACACCACCTCTGCTCGTCCGGGAGGCGGCGAGAGATTTAAACCATGACTCCAAGCTGCAGCGGTACAGGCATGAAAATCCTGGTCATCCGCACGCAAGCTGGGAAACATCYGATGATCTTAAATGTGTGGAAGCGGTTTGGTGGGGTCCACGAAATCAGCTGGCGCCCGCCGGCCCGCCCCGCAGCGAGCTAACCCACGGCTGCGAGCGCCTCRCCGACAGCCTCGCGGGAGGCGCCGCAGGCCGCGAGCGCCGATGCGCGGCCGTTAGCGGCCGTTAGGCCCCGCCCCCTGCAGGCGGCCGTTAGGCAGCGCGCGGCTGCGGCTGATGCCGGGCTGGCGGCGGCCGTGCCGGCTGCGGGGGCACTGCGGCACGGCGCGGCTCTCACCTGGGGCAGGAGGAGAGAGACCCGCCAAAGCGGGGAGAAAGGGGGAGCGCTCACCCGAGAGAGGGCCTTTACGTGAGTGATGGCGCTGAGTTCCCCACAGATGACACGGTGTTAACGCTGAGGCGCGAGAACAGGAGGCAGAGCCTGGCATCTGCCTTCGCGAACAGCGAGCACCTTGGCGGTGCAGCAGTTTGCACGGACATTTTTGTTAAGGGCCTCATCTGAGACCTAACCGGAGGAAGCCTCGCAAGGTTTTGCCGAAAAGCAGGGTTAGACTGGTAAGCAAAGGCACTGCTGCTGTTTTTTCCTAAGGCCTTCTGTGAAAAAAGGCTCTAGATAGAGGCTTTAAAACCAACAGAAGTGCAGCAATGAACTGCACTTCACCTGCTCCATGTCTTCGCCACATGAAAACCATAGCACAGAGAGTCTGGCTAAGGACTCCCTCCAAGGCCTAACCATATTGGTAGGCCTCCTGAAAAAATTAGCACAGATGCAAACGTAACCATTTACTATGGAGGGTTCCCTCGTCTCTCTTGTGGGTGTGACTTTTCCATTTTTTTCCCCCATAAAAGTTAAGGGGAAATAATTTTCTGAGATGAACATCAGTGAACAAAGGTCTCACCTGTAAACTTGGGCTGCAGAAAGACCAAAAAGCCCTTTTCAGCTGCAGCGTTCAGCCTTTATGCGCACTAGAGTAGGTCCTTTGTCCTCCTTGAGGTCAGCTTAACATTGCCATCAGGTGCCTCGAAGACGGCACTCCACGAACGCAACAGCACATACAGCGTGTTGTGCTGTGATGATGGAAGTGCTGCCTTTAGATTGATGACACTAGCGTTTCTTCACATACAACAGTGAATTCCTGTCAAGGAGACAAGTTTACTTCTTAGCAAGACAAAGCACCAGTTTTCTGCTTGATTTGGGAAAAACTTCCCAGTTACATTGTTAACAAGCAAGCGTGGCGATTACATCTATTTATAAATGCAGAGAATTGCATTCTTCCCATATGTAGCAGAATTAAGCTGTTAACTCAAGTTGAACTGAAAAGCTACCGGTTTGTGACAGGATTAAATGGCTGGTTTTATATGTATCTATCAATGTCAGTATAGCAAATAGGTTGACCTTTTCTGCCTCTGTGTCCATTAACTTTAAAGTTTGTAGTCTGTTTTCTTGCAATGGGCAGGCAAAAGCATACTTTCTGTAAATCCACTTACCTGAGTCAGATGGCATCAGGAACTGATGTAGCCCCTTTAGCTGCCCTGGCACCATGTCTGCCTGCGGAGTCATACTTGACCTGTTTACTGATAAAACAAGTTTATTAGTGAACTTTAAAATGTACTCAGGTTCAAACTGAATCAAGACAATGCCTAAAAAGGCTAATACCAATCCCAGTTCTTTTTCCAGGAAAACATGTTCTACAAGGACAAAACAGAAAACTTACTCAGGAACCAAAAGCCCAGTCCTTACTAGATTTACTAGGATTAGTCCTATACTAGGATTTAAAAATAAAACTTGTGAAGAAATTATTATTATTATTATGTAAAAGAGCAGAGACCAGAAGTGAACTACTGCTGTTTACATAGGACTATGTTGACTCTGTACATGTCTTGAAGACGGACTCTTTTTTCCTCTTACACTACGGTGAATTAGAGATAACTCCACTGAAATTAGTAGTCTCAAGAGTGCAGAAGCAGAGTGAGAGAAAAATTAGGTTCCTTTCAATGCTTACTTAATATGATATGTGTTACTATTGAATACACTAGCTGCAAACGACACTAGCTGCAAACGTCACTCTCAGCTTCCTGTTTTCACTTCAGATTTGTTGGTAGAGTCCTGATTAAAATTGTACAGTTCTGTAGCTGAGGCTTGGATTTAGTTAAAATTACTAGGATTAAAAATGGTGCACAATCAGAACCTCAAATCTGATCCTCTTTGAATTTCTATGAGAAGGAATTGGGATTCAAATCTTGAGATGTGAACCTGCTTGCATGGTTTAATTCTGGGTCAGTTCAACAAGCAGTAGGAACTTAAATTCCAGTTTTGGTTTTATGTGGCTGTAATCCTGCAAGAACATTTGCGTGATTTATGAATGATTGAAAGTGACAGAAAAGAGGCATTTCTCAAAAGTTCATTAGACCAACTTCCTCTTAATAGAGTATGAAGGAACAAAAGGTACACTAGTTTTTCTAAAACAGTGGGAACAGAAAAAGTGGAAGGAACAGTGCCAAAGATTACTCAGAAGGCTAGAGGTTCAGAACGATTACTATTTTTGTAGTGTCTGGCACAATGAAACTTCATTTTAGTTAGTTTATAGGCATTATTATAAACAGTTTATAGGCATTACTATCAATAAATAAACAATGATTGATAATATTAAAACCAGAAGCCTAAGTTTTGTAAATTGACCCCCAAATATATCTAAAGAAAAAACACCAAAGAAATGAATTCACACTGTTACTTTGACTAAACCCAGAATTTTGCCTACTACAGAAACTGAATTGAATTCAGATGGAAAAAATAAAAAGTACAGAGAGACAGCTGGTTTGTTGGGGGCAGAGAGCAAGAAGAGGAAGGAAATTGTATTTTCAGGCTAAAGATAAAAAGCATACTGGGCAGAAGAATCTTGGATGAGGAGGTAGAGGATGAAAAGTCAGAGACTGAGAGGAGTTCCTGAAATATAAACCACAATTTGCTAATGGTAATAGACCAGTAGCTGCTTTAGCTTGCTTTCATTGAAAGTCCAGGCCTTTTCATCTGTTTACGCTAGCAAAGTGTCTGATCTGCTGTTATAAACCTAGGAAATTATTTTGGTTGCAAAGGTATTATCCTGTGCAACCTACTGTTAGTATGTTCAACATGTCAGCTGGTCCTAAATTACTAAATCCTCGTTCAGCTTTGTCTTCCTGCACGTAGAATTGCTTTTGCAAGAAATGAAGTCAGAGATTTCTTATTCGATACTGTAATTAATTCATACAATTCTAAAAGAACATCTCTATCGTGTGGTTGGTAAAATTATTGTGCATTCTCATTTTCTTTTTCACTAGTTTGGAAAAATGGTTTTTCTCCTCACTGGGCTACAGCATTTATAAGCTTTTCGTTTTCCTCACTGCATCTCCCATCATTGACTGAGGTATTGCCATTATCCTGGAAGATGAGGAGTCTTGGATTGGATCAGCCATTTCACTGCATGTGTGTGTCTGTGAGATAAGGAAACAGTATTCAATCTTTGAAAAGAAAAGATGTGCTTCTGAGCAGCTTCTCTGTGTTTCCCTGTACCTTTCATTTATTGACTTTTACATGTGACATGTATGTCCAAAAGCCAATATACATATTAGGGCTCAATCCCACACTACTGACACCAGTGAGAGTTTTATCAATTACTTTAATGAGCACAGGAGTAGGCCTTCGTGATTATATGAAGAACCAGTTTATTTCTATGAACCTATATTAAAATCCTCCTCACCACAAAACTTGCACAGAAAACATCACTTCTCTGTATTAGTACTAAACTTGACCATTATATTCAGATTTTGAAAAGCAGTGCCTTGTCAGAATCAGACATCCTTTGCCCTCTGCTCCAGCTCCCAGTAATAAGGCTTTGCATGGTTTAATCTCTTCATTGGCACTTCTTGCTTAAGGACCTAGTACTTTCACAGCACCTGTATTAGCAGGGACTTTCAGCATCATGCAGGATGAGACCTACTGTTCTGTGTGACAGATGGTCTTTATGCAAAAACCACTGTCAAGCAGACAAATAACAACAGAAAAAGAACACAACCAAGCTAGGAAGAAGCCTGAGCTTGTGTGATTTACTGTTACTTATTTTTCTTGTCTTTATTCAGTCTTGTAAGTGTGACAGCTGTGAGGTAATGACCTGGCCTACATAGTGCATAGCACAATGCTGCAGATCTTCTTTTCCTGTTCTTCCTAATCATTATTTATTATTTGAAATAATTATCAATCATTTCTTATACAGCTCCGAAGAAGGCAAGAATATCTGCCAAGCCATGTGTATTCTTATAATTGAAGCTCAAAGATTGGCTGACTTCAGTTTAGCTTTCTAAAAGTCATTAGTCTGCAGTGTAGGTGAGTATACTTTCAGTGTAAATATAGTCTCTGCTGCAATAATTTATGCTTACAATCATAACCAGTAACAGTGAACAGCTGCCTTTCAGACACAACCTGAACAGTAGCTCAGCAGAGCTACTATTGAATCCTCTACTCCACCACCAATTCACTCTAGTATTTTATTCTGTTCCTGTACACCTAATAAAAAGGTGGGTTTTATAATCATTTTTTGTGTTTTTCCTTGGAAATCTTCTGCAGGAGCTAGAGATATCTTGTCTTGGAATAAAAGTTTATGACCTCATTATGGTAGGAGCTGAACGTTCCTAAGCCAGATTATTTTTTATTTATTGGCATGATAGGAGAATATTGCATACGAGTTATAAAATCATTAAAAGATACAGTAACAAAATCCTATTGTATGACACATACAAACTAGAAATACTATTTTGTTGAACCTGGCTAAAACGCTGTTTCGTAGAGCAGGTATTTAGTGCTTGTGTAGGAACATATAAATCTTATTTTGAGCTGAGGAAGCATTAAATAAAGGCTTTATATTTTGGGTTATTAAGATTCAGTATAAAGCCCCAAAGTAATCTCGTGAAAATAGCAGTGTGATCTAGTGGAGAGACATCAGTTTAGGAATGAGGGGCTTGTGTTTCATTTGCAGCTGTTCTGCTTGCTGGTCTTGGCCCCTTCACTTCAGCTCACAGTGATGTCATTTTCCACTGGTTGTCTATCTTGACTATTTAAATAGTAAAATTGTTGTGACTAGTGTTATTCTTCTGTATGTATTTACAGTGCTTACTGTGGCAGAGCTCTGTGGACTAGTTCAGGATCCATTTTCAGATCTGTTATAGCATAAATACAATGAATCTCCCCCCTTAACTKTACAAAAGGAACAACATGTTGATGTCAGAAAAATAAAGCCGGGAACTCGCATCAGGATTTCTGATAGGAATCTTGAATACAGCAGAGCTTTCTTTATCATAATAAAGAAATGGCTACATGGTTTAAATGGAAGAATTAACCAGAAATTATTCATGGGGTGAATGAAGCCAATTTATCATCACTCAGAATATCTGTAAGTAGATCTGTGCGTCTCTCTCTAGCTGCTGAAATATTTTTCTCAGAGTTGCACTAGAAATGTTCACCTACAGATTAATGACAAACACGATAAAATTGAGGAAGATGGTTTAGTTACAAGAGGTCAAGTAAGTTGGATTATATTGCCTCTTTTCTTCAGCAGGCATGCTAATATCTGTGGCATCAGTATGTCAATCTTCACATACATAATCTGGTATTATAAGCTACCTTAAGGTACAGTTTCAAAAATTGTCCTTCATTCTCTTTTCCAAAAGTAACATTTGATTAAGCAAATACTTATGACTAACAGACATAAATGGAGTGCAAACTTGGCTGAAGGCAATTAACTTAAAACTGTGACTATTCAATTGCAAACATTTTGCTGCCTGTAGAATTAAGTCAAAGATATCAGAAAATATTTGTCGAATATCTTGTGTATTACTGTGCACTTCCCTTAATGATTTTGWCTTCCTTTTCTTTAACTTTCAGCTTTTTTTTCCCCTTTAATTATTTTGGAGTAGTTCTGTCTTTTTTCAGTTTATTTCACGTCAACCTGTGCACTTAGGACATCATTCTTTTCCCTTTCAGGGATAGGGCTAGATTTACCTGTGGCTTTAACTACTTTGTGCTATTCAGCTGATACAAAGCATCTATAAACCCATCATAATCAGTTAAGCCTGATTTAAGGCAGCTTTACCTCGCCAGAGCAGTGGTAAGAAACCAGAATGGGAACTTAGCCTTTATGCTTCTTTTCTTGTTCCTTCTATTTTTAGTATTCTTTTTTTCTGTTCTTCTTGAAGTGCATTCTCTTATTCTTCTATAAAAATACAGATAAGTGATTGAAGAACATTCAGGAACTGGAAAAAATCAGTTAAATAATGTATAAAATTAATATTTCTTTTCATTATTTAAACCTCCCTATTACCACTGTATTCTGTTCTCCACAGTTCTATTTCCCAGCTTCTTTTTCTTACTCTGACTCTTTATACCCACTAACTTAGAAGCGAAAATTACGGTAATCATCATCATCAAAGCACAATAAGGCAATATAAACATTCCATTTGCCAAATTTATAATTAATTTGTTACTATTTGTAACGTAAAAATATTTATGCCAGAAATCCTTGCTTAGTATTTAATAGCCAGTGCTAGCTAAATCTGAAACATAGATTCTCAGAGCTGACGCTTAATCTTGGAAGTGCCGAACTTGGTCTCAAATTTTTCCCGGTGAGATTGCGGGTGATGAGTGAGTGAGAGCGTGTGTCTCCATTACGTGGGAACTCCAGCTAGCAGGCACTCTCAAAGTGCACCTGGCCCACCGAACTTTGCACAGCGCGCACCTAGTGGTGATGGCATCCCCATCAGTTGATGGCATCCCAGCGATGCCCTCACAAACAGTTTCCCAGCCTATAGAGCTTTTAAGAAACATTGAGGAGACATGAACTGAGTGCTCTGAGTGGATCTGGAAAATGCAGCAAAGGCATTCAGGATTCAGAATGCTTTTATRTAAGAATACTTACATAGTCACTGATGCCAGTAAAAGCCTAACCCACTGAATAACTGGGAGAAGGCAATATGGAGTTCTAGCACTGTTCTACCGAGTATTTGTGTACTAAATACGCGATACTGCAGGGACTGGAATCCAGCCGTTCCCCTCCTAGTCAAGCACTCCAMCTGTTCAGCTATAGCATCTTTTCTCTATATAATCAGCCAATGCGAAGCGGAATACCTTCAACACAAATATTAAAAGTAATCCTTTTCTAAACCTAGAGTAACAGCCATACGCGAAGGATATTCTTGTGCAAGCTGGATGATTCAGCGCAGGTCTACTGTATCCTTCACTCATACTCTTACCACTTAGTTTAAGAACTCCTGAGTTTTAAGAAAAGAACTTAGCTATAGGCTATTSTCTGAATATAGGAACCTCAGCAAAGAATCATCCTACTGCTCCTTATAACTAAATCTCACCTCTTTCAGATAAGATGACTATAGGCATCTCTAGCTCAGAGAATCTCTAGCTCATGAATTACCACTTCTAAGATGTTTTTCTTGGTGGGCAATGCTGGATTCAAAAAGGATTTATTTTTCAGCAACTTTCTGAAAATGCRAATCTTTTCCATAGTGCACTGACAATTAATAGCCCTCTCTGTGTGGATAACAGATGTCACTACAGTGACAGTGGCCCACCACACTAAGTCTTTCTGCAACACTGTCAGCTCTGATAATCTCTTTCAGACAGTTTATCAGTCTCTTCGTGCCAAGTCAGTGATCTATATCTGGAGCTACCTGTATGTTTCTTTTTATATCATCTCTTTTTCATCTTGAATCATAAAATATCACCATTACCACTTCTTTCATTATCCACTGTGCTGTGCAGCTTGCACACAAGCTTTTGATGTACAGTGCAACCTTTTCTCATTTTTCCTTTGTCCCTTCTGTGCAGATTGCACCCATCAATATTAACATTTCAGCTCTCTGATTTATCTCATTACATTTCTGTATTACAAGCCAAGTCATAATTTCCTTCCTCTAATGTCACTTTGAGCTCATTTCCCATACACTCTGATTTGTATATAGACAATTACTAGGATTATTGCTTGCTTCCTTCCTACTGGCTTTGGCTTTTCTCCTTTATCTTCCAACATTTAATATTTATAGAAAGAGCTCTGCATTGAATTGTAACATCTCAGTCTAAGTAAGCAGCTGCATGAAACAACATCACAGTACTAGCTTCTTATATTTTCTTTTTTTTCAAGTGGCCAGCTTTTAAATAAGAGCTGTCTACCTTTCCCACAAAGAGCAGATTTGTTCACATTTCCATTCTCATCTGCTGTACAAGGGACCCTGACAAAGCACTGAGGGTTTCACATGTGAGTGAAACTACACAGAGGCCAATGAAACCATCACCCACCAGCTACAGGCTGCTCATTCTACAAAACAAGAGTGAGGGGGATTGTACTAGCTTTGCACTGATAGTTCATGAGAAAATATTCTTCACAAACATTGACTTTTTGGCTTTTTGAAAGGAAGCGGGTGGCAGCGAAAAGGGACTCCTTTTGCCAGCGTCAGCAAACACTCCTCTCCCCAGAGTCTGCAAGCGCCCCAGAGGCTCCACATAGGGAGCCCTCACTATACAGGGAACAGTGCAGTCACTTGCACCTTATGGCTACAGGTGCAAACGTGGCACACGAGAACAACAGTTGGAAGCAATGCCTAACAACTTTCTAGTGCCTGGAGCACTACAACACTGTAGGTGACCACATGCGGYGAAGGGCTGGTTAGACTGGACAACTCATGCCATTCTTCTCTTGTATGGAGCCAGCTCCAGCCACACAGCAGGAGTCAGGCCCATGGAGCTCCCTGCTGCCCAGGAAAGGACACCCTTTTAAATCTTGTCTCAAGACTTTCTCTCCATGCTCATCTAAAACTTTAAACTGAATACTTGGGCTGTGGAAGTCCTCTATCCTCAGGTGATTTTTTTCCTCTCAAATTTCAATGCCACAGCTCCACTCAGTGAAAATAAGCACTCAATGCTCTCTTGCAGCCTCCTTTCAAAAAAAGTGAAGGTACTTGTATTTATTTCATCGCTCACTAGAGGGCAACCTTTGCTAAAAAAGTTTCTTTACCTTCAGTAACACGGAGAAGGTGAGATAATTTGAGGTCAGACAAAGAGTAAATACACAAGAAATGCCCAATATGCYGCTCCAAGGACAGAAAAAATACAGATGTCTGTTGCAATGCTAAGAAAGTATTTCAGACTGTAACATAAACCAGCAACTACAGAGTATGGATGAAACAAACTGGCAGAAACTACGGCTCTCATTCAGTGAGGCATGTAAACGTGCTTTATTAATCTGAAGTAGAGGTTTAGCCCTGTTGTCATCAGTGAGACTAGACATATTGTTTGGATACTATTTCAGATGTATTATTTAAAATGCTTTTCTGAAGGTTACAGACCTAGGAATACTTGCCAACTTGGAAAAATCCATTCAAATCAAGAGGAGACCATCAGGGGACTTTTCTGGCTTTGATGGGGTTCTGAAAGAGCGGAAGGATACTGCTGACACTGAATCATGAAGATTTGAAGGTTAGTTGTTGACCCAGATGATTCTKTTCTGGGTCAACAGCCTCGTAGTTTCTAGGTTTCACTTCTCCTGGATGATGCAAATTAATGATGAGGAAACTTGCCACTGTCTGTTGAATCACTTTACAACAGCAGACTTTTAGGTATCAAGTAGACAACAAGAAGGATTTGGGTTTTTTTTTTTTTTAGTAGAAATTCAAGTTAGACAAACATTTAAGTTCAAGTCCTGTAGTCGTTTCTCTTGTGAGAAAGGCCAGTTACTCAAGATAAAGGAGCTAAAGACCTACGGTAATGACATGCTTTGTCCCTTTGAAGGCACCTTCATATTTGAGGCTAGACCCCTCGCATACTGTGACCTCAGGAAATATAGTAGAGCAGCAGAGAGAGATGAAAACGAGGAAGGCAAGAGGAAATGAGACTCCTCGCCCAGCTTCATCAAGCACAGCTGGGACAGGGCTACCAAAGGCCGGGGGCTCTGTGTGCCTCCCCTTAGGACAGCCTCCGGTGTCGTAACCACTGCATCCAGGGTGGCAAGACATGCTGACTTGCACAGTGTCTGTGCTGAGACCACCTCAACAAAAGGCCTTTCAGAGAGGCTTAAATACTTGTGTGTGGCAAAGCATGTATCTGAGGGGAGACAGCAAATGAGGGAAGTGGCTAGGCCTGAAGAGGCAGACTCTTGGGATAGGCACTTACCACACAAAGAAGTGACTTCCAGAGAAACGGCATAAAGACCACTACTAATGTGGTGAGGTTTATTGCAAATCTGGGCCATGAAGAGCTGGGCAAAAGCTTGTTCCTAGGGAGGAAAGTCACCTGTGTGAACAGAGCCAGCTCCGCGGTCAAGAGTTCTCGTCAGACTAGTGCAGCAAGACAGGCACAGAAGGGAATTTGTCCTGTGCTCATCTGTCAGTTTTTACTTGTTTATCATCCCTGCTGAGGGAGACAGCTGCTCTTGCTTATTACTCTGCTGCCAAAGTAGGTTTGTTATCCCTTCTTCCTCCTAACACTGATGTAATTATGTCCCCAGAGAGTCCTGCCTGTGGGCAGCACTATGAGCCTGCTGAGCCACACATAGCCAGGCTACATGCTCCTGCAGCTGTGAATGGCAGTGGTGCCTACCCATTACTGATTTTAAATACGCTTGCTGGAGCCCACAGGGGCTAACGGGGACGTACGCCTACTTATCAGCTGCATGCTGGTAAGTGAATTGGTATTAGAAGTATGTGAAGACCCTTTTACTAACAATAAAATGGCTTGTCRGACGTAAATAGTACAGCTTTATAATTTGATTTGAAGCAAGAGGCTAGTTTCACACACACTGCTATGGGAAACATCTCTCCATGCTAGTGTGGATCCCTGAAGAGGCACAGGGATGGGCTGGAGGCACCCTGCTGAGGGTGGCACCAGCTAGCTGTGGCTGACCAGGTAAGCAACAGTTGTGCCTCACCTGCAGTCTCGCTGACTGCCTGACCGCAGTGCCGTAGCGACTGTGACAAGCACTGCTCCAGYGCCCAGCAACAAAGCAACTCTAGCAAGTCTCATATATCCAGCGCGAAACTACGCACTCGGCCTCTGCCTTGCTGCACCTCTCTGCGTTGCAGTTTCTCTCCTCTGCTAAAACCCGCGAGGCTGGGTGCAACCACTCAGATCTTTCCCAGAGGCCGCTACGCCCTCAGCAYGAGCCCTGTACACGCACAGAGGCCTCCTAGTCCCTGCCTCCCTGGCGACTGCTTCCCCTTTACAGGGCCCTACCCGCGTGCCTATCTGTCACACAGCGTGTAGCCATACACCCCAAACACCTCCCCTCCTCCTGCAAGTCACCTGGCACTCACCAGCGTTCAGAATAGGGTGAAATTATCAGAAATGATTACTGTGACACTGGCTTAACTGCTACCTCTAGTGGAAACCTTTCCAYTCACT
Organism: Rhea americana; assembly: GCF_003343005.1. Taxonomy (NCBI): domain Eukaryota; kingdom Metazoa; phylum Chordata; class Aves; order Rheiformes; family Rheidae; genus Rhea; species Rhea americana. The sequence goes on along the minus strand of NW_028187188.1, from coordinate 2,121,733 downwards.
CTCACTAAAAAGCCCTAATACTAGAAACATCAAACCTATCTGGCCATGCATTCCTTCACAAACAGCTCAGAAATCTAGTGTTAGCCAGTTTTTCATAGCCAAAGCTTGCCCAGTCCCACGTAGAAACCAGAAAAGCCCCCTGAGGTAATATATACCAATTTATATCAAATTATCAAAGTCTGACTAGACTCTTTATTTACTGTCCTTTTTTACTATATCAGTCTTTATGTAGTTTTGAAAATGTGAAAATATGTATTGTAAAGTCAAAAGATCATATTTTCCCACTGATTAAGAAAGATCACTCAATAAACTTAATAGCTATCCTGCAATATTTGTTGCTCTAGAATTTGAGTGTGTCCCTATCTGCTCCTTTCTGCCAAAAAAATGTGCCAAGCTCAAACTTATGTGAACTGTTACCTGGAAGAGCAAAGTAGTTAATGGAAAAATATAGCAGAGAGACAGTTCCTAGGACACAGGCATGCCACAGACTCTGGAAGGATGAATCGTCATTCTACTTGCCTGCTAGCAATTCACAAAGCATGCAGGATTTTGAATGCTAAGTACCTGTTTACCATCTCAAGATTGCTTGCAATATGTTCACTCAGTCAATAAACACATTGAATTTAAATTGCCAATGCATGCGCTTCCCAGAGTAGCAAGCTGGTGGGGGGTTGCTGATYGCTCCAGATGCCCATGCGCCTTGTGCTGTGCAAAAATGTCATATGAGGGCTACTCTGAGAGGCCAGTTTGGCTTCTTATGCAGTCACGAAGAAGGATTAAAGAAGATGTAGATAATATAGATAACTCTTTCCTTGTGCTGCTACAGAAAAAGTGTGACTGCTACTGTGCCTCCTTAAAATTACAGAGCTTGAGTGGTGAATAACACTGTTTTGAAAGAAACTGTGAGAAAAGCAATACCTCCTCTTAGGTTTTTAAAAACTGCAATATTGACACAGTCCACGAGTTCCCCATATCTTGCCTGTAAACCATAYGGCAATGATTTAACATACGCAGATGATTTATACTATTTGCTGCAGAACCACTGTGGCTAATAACAAATATTTTCAGAGTATAATTTGTTGATCTGATAGCCTGTGTAATAGCTCGTTAGGATCCATAATGTTTGATCATGTCATCACTGCTTAGAGAGACTAACGCACACGGATTATGCCCCTGGAGCTGGTATATTTAGCTTTTCAGATTTGCATGCATAATAATTCTGTGGGCTAATAACTGTCAACATACATTTATTCCAACAATACTGACTGTTTACTGTTTGGTAATTCCATAGTGATCAATCAGTTCAGCTACTGTGGTGCACTTCCTCAACAATCAGGATTTAAAAAATGAAGTGTTATCACAGACAGGGTCAGGATTTATGATTTATGGAAAGCTGCAGAGAAAAAAAAAACTTATTTTATGATAGTTCCCCCCATTTATTCCTACTCCTACTCATTACTTCATGGCTGAAGCAAAACCTTATCATCAGGGGCCTGAAATCTGCTCTTTCTCTTCCCTTGAAGGCCAGTGCCCATCAGCCAGTGCTCGGGAGGTGTGGGTGTGGATGAAGAGTCACCAGGAGCTCCCTGGAGAAACTCAGTCAGCCAAGGGGCTTGCCAGACACCAGAACCGGCACATGTGGCTGAAGAGGAGGCAGSAACCCAGAAGAAACCTCCCTTCACCTCCCCCTTCCCCCTCACCTCCAGYACAGCCCTTCTCCCCCAGCATAACCTTTTCATTAGTTACCTTGCACGTCGCAGAGCTTGCTACGTAGCAGCACTTCCACTCTACTCTTTCAAAGGGGCTCAGGGGGACTGAAGTCAGTAGGGAGCATAACCCACGGCAGCCAGCGCGACGGCAGCTGGAGCCTTTCACGTCATTGTTTTTCAGGTTCTAGAGAAGAAATGTTTGGTAAGATACAACCACGTACGTACATACCCAGAAGCTTGTGGGGTGTTTGTGTCTCAGGCAACATACTCTCAGCTTCTTTATCAGCAGACAGCTGGAAGACAGGATGAATTCACAGAAGTGATAACAGCAAGCAGTCTGATGCTTCGCACTGATGACAAAGAGCGTGACAGGGCCAGTAAGGGACAGCTACACAAGCCCCTGCTACCGAAAAAAGTCAGCTTCAATTAATGCTGGTTCTCATTTCAGATCTGCACAACTGCCTCAAGAAGTGACATACTGTGTTACAAATTACATTTATAAAAAAATTAGATACCATGTCAAAGTTTTGCTTTATGTAAAATGAATATAAAAAACCCACTACAGCTGCTAAAGCTAAGCAAAGAGTATTTGATTGATCCTTAACAGTCCTTACTACTATAAAAAATTATTATGATCAGTATAATCAATTACTATAAATTAGAGTAATTCCACCAACTGAAGTCAATGTATTTGTCAAATATCACACTAAGATGCACTTTACTGAAGTCTATTCATAAGCCTGAGTGAAGTGTTTAAAAATATATATATATCCCCATTGTTAATTATTAGAGGCAAGATTCATTAAGAGGATACAACTGATTTATCTTCTCTAACACCCCATGGCTGCCTTCAGTGAAAGAATGTTCAGCTGGAGGACTTTGAATCATTTCTGCAGAACAGACCACCATGTCCCCAGCAGTGAGGACACCTACTCATTCTTTACAGCTTTCCAAATCTGAATTAGCAACAGCCATTATGTTGGATTTACACAGGTAAGTAGGCAGAGCTGGCTTCCACCAGCTGCAAGTGATAGAAGACATTTCCTTTCTCATAATCCCCCACATATTCAAACGCATAGCCCTAAACATGAGATACAAATTCAAGCATTTTTACATTCCCAGGTGCACTCTCCTTTACGCAAAGTTCAACTGGCATTTCATTCTTCAGGTTACGGTAGCCAGAAGAAGAGCTTCATGGACAGCATGGTGCACGCATGAACACATGGTGTTTCCCTCCTCGACTTTCCCCTTTGCTTATCCTGTGTGTGCATCTCTCTTTTACAACTGGAATAAGATGCATTTGCTCGGAAGAGTCAAAAACAATAGCAGTGAAACCTGGTTTGTGAAGGAGATGCTTCATTTTAAATAYGTACTGCAACAACATGAGAAGAAAGGTGAATCATAAATGCTGATTTATTTTTCTAAAACTGCTCATGTCCAGATACATTTCACTGTGAAAGCCTCTCCTTAAAAACGCAAGGCTAGGTTACATTCGCAGGTTACACGTACAGCAAGCAGGAGAGTTTGAGCGTATTGTTTTCCACTCTCCCTAACGATTTATTTTTCTTTGGGAAAAAAAAAAAGAGTAGGGCAGTAGATTCCCAAAATATTTCCACTTGGCTTCTCCCAAGTCCCCAGCTTTGGCACGGGCCAAAAACCGCCACGCTCCCTGGCCGGGYGGCCGCGACAGGGCCGGCCCGAGCCCCCGCGCGCAGCAAGGCGCGACCTCGCAGAGGCTGCCGAACCTCCCCTTCGGCAGCAGCGCTACTGGCGCCACACCGGCTCCCCGACAGCCCGCTGGCAGCCCGTGGGGACGGCGCTGCCGCTGCTTCGGCGGGGCGCGAGGCTCGCTGGGGCTGCAGCTCAACGAGCGCGAATCACCCAGCAAGTAACCGGCAAGACGCTCTGCGCCCTAAGCAAAGCTCCTCCTCGTCTTCACTGTCCAACAGCTTCTAGACGAAGAATGAATTCGGTGTTTTTGAAATAAGCTTCRTGAACTTGAGCTCACACACAAAATTCATACCTGTTACAAACCACTACGTTAATCTTTATCAGCTTACTATGCCTGTTTGTAAAGAGAAAAATCCAGCAGTGGACAGAGGTTTTTCTTTTCCTCTCGTTATTTAACTAAGCAAATATTTTGATTAGGGTAAAATGAAATATAGAGAAAGAGAGTAAATTGGAATATAGAAATACAGGTTCTGGAAACCTAGTGACATTTAGCACTACCAATAATTTTCTGGAAGCTGAATAGTGAGTCTATATGGAGAGATTTTTAATCTTCCTTTCCCGAGACTGAAGTTTTAAATGACTCATGTTACAGCTCCAAGGAATAACAGGCATTCAAACAGAAGTTGTCGCAAAGTGGACTAATTCTCTTCCCTCCAAGGGTAATACCATGAACTTTGAAATGGATGCTGGAGTTTCAGGACTACCTTCTAAATGAGAGGAAAATCTCATGATTGAACAAAACCGTTTTTTTTTTTCAGATGGTTAGTTATCATGGTAGCAGCAAGAATCTTTTTTCTTTTTTTAAAAAAACTCTTAGTCACTAACTACATTCTTTTAGCAGTATTAAATCTGAAACTATCATTAATTTTTTCCACTTGCACAGTCAAATGACTGGAGTGGAAAAGCACCTGGGGGAATCATAAGACAAAAGGACAAAACAGGTAAGAAAATTTATTTTATATAATGGAAATATACGGGTGGGATTTTGGTTTCACTTCCTGAATATCTGATGCTTGGTAAAAGCTTCCTTGAAGCTGGACATATAAGAGAAATAATAATTAAAGCAAAATATCTTCTGCAAATACATGGAACAAAGTTTTGCGCAGACTCTCRGAGCTTGTCCAGCGAGGGTACAGCCGGCTGAGGAAGCGTTTACCAGGGTCGGCCCTGACTTTTTCCTGGAGCACCTCTTGCAGCAGGTCCTGATTCGAGCGTCCCGTCGCCACTGGCGAGGCCCAGCTCAGCTGTCAGCATAAAACTAGAAGTCCCCTCCCTTGCGTACTTTCTCCCTGCCCTGGTACGCTACGCGAGCGAGCGGGGCCAGGACAGCACTGCAGTGGCTCTGCTGGCTCCTCCTGCCCACGCGAGGCGGAGGAGTCCCTGCCCCACRGAGACGGCCAGCACCAACCTCTTCGTCCTATGGGTGGCACAAAGCAGCTGAACGAGGGCAGGGAGCAAACCTGCTTTTTAACCAGAGTCAGCAAAGGCAAAGCAGGAGTCTAAATCAAGGTGCTTGCTGCCTGTCCACAGAACCCAGAAATTATTTAGAAGAATAAACATGGTCACAGAAGTTGTAATTTGTATTTTTTTTTTTTAATATTCACAGCTCTGTTCATGATGCATTGTTATCCCTACAGATACACTGCACCAAAACAAGGTTTTACTTGTTTTACTAGGTCACCTTGACCTATGCAAGCAGATGAAATGCAGAAGGCAGCTGCAGCAGGCAGCAAAACATCAACATCGTTTATTTTTGTCCCTTGCCTGGGACTGCAGGGAAAGGAATCTCTATTTTAGAACATCTTCATCACTTTTAGTTAGCAGTGAAAAAAAAAAGGTAGGAAAGCTTTTGCCATTTTGAAAGGTAAAAGGCAGACCATAAAGCACACTGCTACACTTGCAAGGAGTGAGAGGGAATGAAATTTCGCAGCCTGATACGAAATTACATACACCTCCACCATTTGCGTAGCTTCAGTCATAACATTAAACAACATTTTTCCCAGATCTCATTAAACACATCTTAGTAGGTCCCTGCAGGGTGTTTGACAAGCATATCAGAAGATTAAACGTACAAGACTTCACTTTGCCTTTATCTGCCGCTCTCTTCCTYCGTTCACATCCGTGGATGCACTTCCCCGGCTTGGGTAAGAGCCGAGTTTAGCCCTCGGTACGTCCCGCAGGTGATTATTTCCTTAGGGCCTGCTGCGTGCAGCAGGATGGGATCTCTGCTGCTCCAAACCTGCTCCAGTAAGAATGGCACTTTGYCCCCTTCCTTGACCATGTCAGATGCATTTATTTATTTCACAGTTGCTTCCACTGACTTTCACCCCCTCCAGACTGGTGGACAGGACCAGAACTAGGCCCAGACTTTTCACAGTTTTCAAGTTTTCAGCAAAGCAAGCTTATAAGAAGCATTCTTAGTCAAATCACTATTCTTATCTTAATTTTGGCTGAGATGAATTCAAGCAGAAACATCTCTCTTCTACCAAAACTCCTAAAATGAAAAAAATCCCAGAATTTGCTTCTGTTCTGTTGACTGTGAAGGGAATACCTACAGAGTATTAAATGAAAGACATTCAGCAGGGAGCCTATGGTTATGATACATTTATAAACAGGCTAGAATAACCATTATGTTATYGGAATGAGATGTAACCTGAAAATGAAATGATTTAACTTGTGTTTGACTGTCCTTACTCTTTGGGGGGGGAAAAAAAAAAAGGACTTTTTATTTTTTCTCCATTTACCTTGATTTGTTTTTTAATTTTACAGTTCAGTTCTTGAGAGCTCTAGGACACCTGTTAAAGGCTGAAATAACGAAGGCCATGCTGAACCACCTAGGAGGCTGGATGATGAGGAGAGGAAAAGATTTCTAGGAAGATTTGAAATATCTATCTATTTAATTCCAACAAATAACAGACAGTCTGGAGAGAACAAAACTTCATGAAATTATTTCACAGTTAAGAGATCAAAATGCACATGCTCAGAGATACCCAGATGGGCTTCCAGAGAGAAATCAAAGATGATCGGCACTGCCGTTCTAGTATTCCAGAGCCAAACTTATTTATTAGCTAYCCTTTACACACCATAAAGCAGCCAATAAAGTGACAAGTTCATTTAACAAAAATTYTTTGCAAGTCACCTTTAAGATTCACATTAATCCTTTGCTTCCATGTTATTTGTTCAGTTATCTCAACAAAATTTTGTCAAGTGAATCAAAGAGATCTGGGCTTAGTCCCTTTTCTATACCTTGCACATTTTGAATTTTCCCTAGAAATCAAAATTGCTAAACTAATATATGTGATAATTTTTAGCAAAAGACGTCACTGTCTTTTCTTGGCTGTAAATGCCCCCACTTGATAATAATGAAGTTGAAGAGATAGCTGTAYAGAAAAGCACTGACTAAAATATTTCTGGATATTTGATTAGTACATTGTAAAAATAAATAGCTTTGCAGAAAAGAATGGACAAAATCAATATGCCTGCTTATTGCTAACTTTAAAAAAAATATAAGCAATAGTGTGTGTGTAGATTTKGTTTCTCTGTAGGGTGCAAAAATGATTTCTTAGATTTTTTTTCACTTCATCCAAAAGAAATATGCTTGTTATTTGCAAGAGATAACAACAGACAAGGAGACCATGTCTAATCAAGTGAAACTCCTGTGCTGGGACCACAGCATGCAGCTAGCAACTGGGTAGTCTGGCCACGGAGGAAGCGAGCTGCTGGGACATGCGCTCACGTACTCACCCAGGTCAAGCTCTCTGCGGAGCTGGGGCTCCAGGTTGGACAAYGACATCTCCTGTCTGCAAACCACTCTCCAGGGTAGGAAATACAGCTTGTCCTACCTTGCAGCAAGAAGGCCAAATCCAGAAGCAACTCACAGATGCAAAACAAGGGACATGTGTCAAATCTTTTCATTCACAATCCCTCCTGCTGAAATTATTGCTCTGAATCAAAAAGAACTTTAAATTCATCAGGTCAGAGAGAAGAACCAAAGAAGGAGCATGAATCAAGTCAAGAAATTTATCAACAGCCYTGAAACTTTGTACATTTTTACAGAAGATGAATTGCTATACAATACCAAGAAATTAAATGAACGTGGATATCAAATTCCCTGACTAGAATASCAAYTTTTTCRAATTACTGTTAGCTCTGAAAATGAGGAGTTATTCTTCYAGTTAAAATGGATGGCTACCTGGTCTAAGAAAACAACCTGGAGAGAGCAACATAAACCTATTMATTTTTATGAAGTGGAAGTCAAAATAGAAACATCAGTACATCCAAAGTCTTTCTAGGGCCTGGAGGCACATATTTGGCCTCTACCACATCAAACACTGAGATCCTGAAGTCCAAATCTATAGGGCTGGACTTGGAAGGGAGTTATGTTCAACACTGTTTTCAGCACTTTGACAGTATTTACTTTTGTGCAGAATGACATTGAAAAATCATCCAAATGATTCCCAATATTCAGCCTATTCTAAGCAAAGGGCATGCAGCTCCTGCATCCTTCTAAGGCCTCAGGACACCTGTCAGGAYTAAAAATACCAGAAAGGAAGTTACTGCCCTTTTACTAGCTGCGCTTCCAGTAGTGGCCAGTCTGTTGCATCAGAAAGGAATCAATCCAGTGCATCAGAAGGGAACTCGTCCTTCACAGGGTATTTATTGAGCTGGTGAGCTTCAAAAGCATCTGGAAGAAGCACAYGGGTATTAAGTGGCCAGGAATACATTTAAACTGAGAATGAGATGATTTATATCCACAARAACTGTGAAGTTATGGAATAGCCTCACAACAGAAATAGACTTATTTAAAGAAAGAGAGGAAAAAAAAAGAAAARGAGTCTTAAGATATCACTTGKTTGGTTTGTGAAAGGGATCATGTCAGGGCTGCCTGTTAAAAATAGGGACAAAATTTGGTAATTCTGGAGATTCCTGCAGYGTGCGATTATGCAGTCTGCCTGTCTCCGCACCAGCCACTCAGTCAGCCATCACCACATGACAACAGCTATTAGAAATAACCAACTTGCTTTGGTGGGAGGGGACGGGGGCACTTGGGCAGCGGGGCACGAGGGAGGCGTTCTGACACCGGCCAAAGCCCTGTTGAATTCTGCAGCCAGAAACACTGCAAGGTTTGCTGCAAGCCGAGGTTCCTGATGCCCGGTCATTACAGCCCRCACGCTCTAGGGCTGCTAGCTTCATGCTGGCTGACTGCAGTAGTTTTTGATGTTTGACATGTAACAACATGCTGGTAAGACAACCGCAGCGGTGAGCGTTATTAGCAGTATGTGACAACCTTCACACAGGGTCACCTGCTGTTTTGCTCTAGTTTTGCCAGGTTAATGCTCCTCATGGGACCCTCAACTATCAGCATAGTACTAAGATTTTGCTAACAGCTCTGTCATTCTAGGTTGCAGGGCTGGGACTCACGTGCACACATCTGTGCTGGTGTACGGTGCCAGAACACCCTGGCTGCTCTCCCAGCCTTCTTCGAGATGCTACCTGGCCTCACAGCAGCAAAAGTAGAGCCAGGCCCWCCTGTGCCTCAGCTGCTGAAGTTTACAGCCCGGTGTTTTTAGCTCAAACCTACACTCACCAATAGCATAAGCAAAGTGTGTTAGGACAGTGAAGGTGATGCCTGGGCCCACAGCTCTGCCCTGCTTCCCTTCTTGTGGGGAAATTCAGCTCTGGGGACAGCCAACCAGGAACAGCAATGTCTTCAACCACTTCACAGAGGTTTGCAGGATTTCACCTGCCAGAACAACACTCTACTAGAAAGAGACACTGATTTCAAGTACAGGACAGYGTTAGGCAGGAAACAGGAAAATGCTAAATCCTTGTGTAATTTGGCCAAAGCAGCCTCCAAGATACACACAACAGATCAAAAAGCTCTCAGTTATTATACCTCCTATTCCAATAAACAGACTTTACKTATTGCAGGCTGGGTAATTTTAGTCTTTTTCATGTTGAGTAGCTCCTTAGGGTCAGTTCTTGACGCACTTTGTGTCTCTGAACATTACTTCCTGCATTTGTTCCTGCACAAATGGCTTCACTGTGTCACTGAGAAAGCCCATTTCTGCCCCCATGCAGAGACACCTAGGGAATTCACACATACTAACGTTTTACTCAAAGGTGAGTKTCAGAACAGCGATCTAAAATTTAATCCATTAACTAAAGACCAAAATCTGCCASAGCCAATGGAGCTGTATCAGTTTGCCTCAGAGAGAACTGTGCCAAATGACCCTCTGAAACCAATAAAATGAACTGCAATTACAGTATGTGTTCTTAGCTTTCTTATGCTAAGAGCAGCAAAAGATACCATTGTCTGAAATATGTCCTCCCCAYTGGTCTTCAAGGGCATAAATTTGCAACTTGTGTGTTACAGTTAACTCCAAGACAGATAGATACTAAGGTTTGTTTACTTTCTCTTTCAGATCTGTCGGTGATGTACACTGCATCTGCAGGTAGAGCAGAAGACCGGCAATTGAGATGCAGAAGTTTGCCAGTGAGGGGTAGCAGCTTCCACCTATTCAACTTTCATTTCTGCTTCTATCCTTTGTCTGTTCACTTTATTTTGATGAAAATAAAATTTTTGACAGAGATAGCTTCTTACTTACTTAYAAACCACAGTAAGTACAACATGACTGGCACTTCTTTGAACTTTTAGATGTGAATGCAATATAAATAGGGAACTTTAAATCAAGAAATAGTTGGTAGTCAAATGGTGTTGAGGTGTGGTGTATCCAGCCTAAACTCATTACTTTCAGGTTAGCCTGAACTGCAAATAATAATCTGAACTCAAAGGACACCACCATTAGCTTTTACATGCTCAAGCCAACAGTATTTGAAAGCAGTTAGTACTTCTCAAAGAGACCTTTAACACTTTGCAGTGACCAGATCTCTCAAGAAATGTTACTGGAAAATAAGAGAGATTTATGAGCTGCTAGGAGAGGGGAATATATTAGCTTTCTGGAACCATTTCATAGCTCAGTATCTTACTTTGACAATGACTGATCTGAAATGACTATGCTGCCTTGCACTGCATTCGCTTGTTCACTTACTCGCAGAGATGATGGATTGCCAAGCCAATCTCTTAGGCACGCCAGCTTTTCTGGATGACCCAGAATACAAACGCACTGCATGAATGCTTCAGCTCTTGGCCACATTGGCTTTATGGAAAGCATCTCATCATTCATTTCWGCTAACCCTCTGCACCCCAAATACCAAGGCCATCCCTTCACCCCTTACAAAAGAGAGKGCAGAATTGCTACTATATAGCTAAGCAGCTAACCTAATGGCAGTGAGGACTGTTTAACATTTCCAGCTGAAAGGCTTTTCCCAGACAGTCAGAAAACAAACAGTACATGCTAACTTCAACCAGCAGGGCTTCTGGTTTGGTTTTCAGAATCCCTATATATTCTCCCAAGACATATACATCCTAAGTTCAGATGAAATCATACAGATAGTTTCCTGTATGGATGAGCCTGACAAGTTGTGAATAGCTTACCTCCCCTCAAAAACTTGTTTTCTTTATTACTTGTTTCTGCTCAATTTAAACTTCCAAGGGTAATTGCAAGCGCACAGTTTGCATTATAGTTGGGCTCATTTAGTTATAAGTTAAGCTTTGATTTGTGCATTCAGCAGCTTGTCCCAGATTGTGTATAACTATGAAGTCGACCAAAGATGATTAGCATTCCAACCTAAATATCTAAAGCTGGAAATCTTTGCAAATGCTAACGTTTAAGGATATGTAGTATCAATTAAGCAGAACACTCCATTGATTCTGCAAGAAGATCACTTAATCCATACGTATTTCAATAACAAAAATGCATTAAACAATTCTCACAGTAAAATTGGATCAAAAGGCCTCTGTGCAAGCTTCACGTCACAGGCAGGTTCTCAGGCTCGGTAAAGGCTGATTTACTCCTCTTAGGGAAGTCCTCCCTCCTGGCCACTCAGCCAGTTTCAGCATTGGTGCATGAAGCAGAGCAGAAGGCAGTGCTCTCTGGCTATTTCTCTCATGTGATGATAGTGAGCCACTGGAGCCCAGCCACAAGAGAGGACCAGAGAGAGCTTATTATTTGCCCTGAGCAATGGGCAGATGCTCCACCAAAGCTCTAATCCAAAAGCAGTTGTGCATATGCTTCAGTACAAGAAAGTAAAGTTGTTCCAARAAAAAGGACCAGAGGTGACACTGCAGTAAGGTTCCCTCCCTCACTTCTAGGTTTCACATTTGAGCAGAGGTGTTTTGTGTCAGAGAAGCACAATTCYTGATAAGCAACAAAATATACAGTAGGTGTTGCCAGCTATTACAGCTTTGCCTTGCAAAGGTGACTTGGCAACAAGCATGGGGAGTTCTGAGCAAAAACTTCAGTGATTYGGCTGTGAATATGGGAGCAAAAGGAGACAGATCATCCTGAACTGAGATATCTGAGCTCACTGACCACTGCACTGTTCTTCTGCCTGTGAAATGAGGCTAAAAACCTTGTTTTCTAGTTGCATTCCCTTTCTGTTCCTACATATTTTTACAGAAAAATACAGGCATCATTTGCCTCACGCATGGAGTAAACCAGACAGGTTGGTAGGGCACAGCCCAAACATACACAGATGCTTGGCCATTAGCAATCACCAACCCTGACACACACACAMAAAGTGTTAATGTATACATCCACCCCTGAACTACACTGCACTTGGTACTGAAAACAAACACTGCACGTTCAGGGCAACCACAGCTCAAGGTTTTACCAAATGAAACCTCAGGGTACAGAAGAAAATATCAATTGGCAGCAAGCCAGAAAGCAAAAGAGACATCAAAAATGGGAGGAGGCAGCGAGCTGTTTCCTGGCAACAGAGCTGGATGCAGCAGTGTCTTAGCTAGGAGCCCAGCAAGTATAATTGCTTGTGTGCAATTCAGACTACCCCACTTCTGTGTAAAGAGGTCCTGTGTACTGTGTAAACACATTATCCTAGAGCATGGACTGGGTTATGTCTTAGGGCAATGACAAAGGAGTCATCTGTCAAATGTCTTTCTGCTTGACATAGATTTCTTTTGTTTCAGGTGATAATACATTGCCCACAGTTCTACTTTTAAGTTGTAGAAGCAGCAGTTGAGATGGGGTGATATTGTACTGTTTTACGAAGCACAAAACAGGAGAAAGTCACCCATTTGATGAGCTTACATTAACAAATGCATCCAAAACAAGCAATGTGTGTTTGCAAAAGAGAAACTGAAGCAAAAGGAAAACTCCAGCCAAATTTGAGAACATACATCTCCCCCTAGGTGGGAAGCTGGGCAATCAACTTGTTCAGAGATACCCAGGCTAGGAGAACCAGCTAGAAACTGAGAAGAGTCCCAGTACAGCGGGGAGGAAAGAGAAGAAAAACCAAAAACACCTACAACCATCTTTGTTAAGAAGCTTGCCTTTCTTGTGCTTTCATGCTAGTGATACTATAGGACAACCCTCTTTGAAGCACTGTAGCTAATACAGCTTTGAAAAATCCTCTCTCTAGTCATGCCAGAAGGAGAAACAGCAAATTTGCAGTGGTAGTTGGCAGCCAGACTAACAATTCATTATTCCAAAACACATAAGAAAGCATGGGGTTTGGCTCATGAAGCACATTTTATGAGCTGTTCTCATATATAACATACCCAGCACCGTCTCTGCCGGTATCACAGCACTCTGCAAAGACTTAGGCAAACACTCTAAGGCAAGTCAACGAAATGCTGCTCAAACTTTATGCTCAGCCCACTTTCACAGACGAGGAACAGTGGGCAGATGTACTTGCAGACTGCCATGCACTAGGTGAAAACATAACAGTCTGTATTTTTGCAAAACAAAACTGTCTATTCAGAAGATGATTAAACAGTAATGCTGCAACTACAGCTTTTACTCAATGCATATATTCACTCACTGCCTTCTCTAGGCCCTTGCCATGAGTTATTCTCCAAGTCCGGTGGAGGTTACTATGTCCCTCATGGTCTGCTGCAGGAGGGGAGGACTTTTCTCACAAACCTTGCGACTGAGAGGACCAAAGAGCACTATGAGATTTTCTCCCTGATCGTAGATGACTGATGCACACTTCCAAGAACTATCCCCTTTATAGTCTGAACCTAGAAGTCAGCAGCAGAAATAACTAAACCCTCCAAGCAGGTTTGAAGTATGACAAGCAGTTTGCTCAGCTGCATCACTGCAGATCATTCACCAAACTTAACTGTCCTATTTCAAGCAGTATCCTGGCTTTTAAGAGCAGTCAAAGTTATACTAGACACACACTATTGCATCATCAATAACTAGTATACAATTACACTCTTCCATTTTAAGATTATACATAGTTTTCAGCAACTGAAAAACCAGAGAATGAGTCCAATCTGGCTCAGCATCTCTGACATCAATATCACCTCAACATCGTGACCTATATAGCAAAATAAAGGCCTGACTTATTCATTGCAAAATATACACCATCGTTCAGACCTATTTCTCCTGCTTAATGTCTCTTCCACCTACTGACATGGAATAATAATAAAAAGTGCTCTGACATGTATTCAAGAGTACTGTGTACATAAAATAATACAAAAAAATAACCATATTGGCAAGTGCCTCAGAATTTATATTCATGGACTTGCACAGCTTTTTTTTTTTTTTTTTTTTTTTCAAGTCTTTTTTTAAGGTCTGCTATTAACTTCTGTAGGGATTACAAGAACTGTAAATCCTACCTACTGACAGGTGTGGGAGCTCTTTGGATACTGTGGCCTACAACTATATAGAGAAAAACAAAACAAAACAAAACATCAAGGTTAAAAATACCTTCAAACATGCATGCATGTCAATAACCAGCAGCATGGGAGGCTGCTGGATGCTAGTCAATACCTTGCTACTTGCTTATATTCTGCTTAAACCTAGTGCAGGTTATTTGTACCTGTTACTCATCTAGGAAGGCTGCTCCAAAACCACACTGCACTGATATTAAAATGAGGTTTCTAAAGTGTGGCCAATTTATACACATTTGTTCTTGTGACAGTGTCATCTTTCATATACAGTAGTTCTACTCCAGCAGTCACACAGATCCCCCCTCTGCCATAAAGATACATTTGCACATCACTTCCAACAGAAGCTTTCTCTGGCACTATTTAGCCTCCTTGCATGTGCAGGTGAAACCAGTCATTACTCTTTATAGAGCACTGCATATCATAAAGCAGAAGAATTACAGTTTGGCTTAAATTTTATCACTTTATATTTTRAAGACACTTAAAAACCCCACAGTGAAGAAAACATGCTCATTTCCTCGTCTTTATTACACTGTGGTCAGTAAGGCAATTCCATGTGCAGAAGGAAAAAGCATTGAAGAGTAAATACAAAAATCCATTGAAGATCCTACATTGAAGAGTAGGTCTTTTGGTGGGGGGGGGGGAACATGACAGAATTCCATAGAAAGCCTTTATAACAGATGGCTGTAGCCTTCATATAAATACAAATTAGGGTTATCAGAAGTTACATTCCTAGCAGTTTGGAAGGTACCATAAAGGACAGCTGCGACTCTCAGGGGACCGGCAGAGGAACACAGTGAGACTGTGCAACTTTTCCTGACAGCTGCTAAGATGGAAAGACCAAAACCTTCACTTCTATAATAAAGTTCCTGGAATGGAAATGCTTTAAACTCAAACYACTGGGAAATCAAAGTCTAAAGAACACCCTCCTGCATCTGTGTCCCAGAACATTCATTTCACTTTCCTTTTCTACCATCAGATGGCTATGTCCTCTTAATTGATGCCTAGTTCTTCACAAAATTAAAATGCAAAAACACAACTGAAAGAAAAATRGTTTTAAGCCAGACTTCCTAATGACTTGGAGGTTTCAGATAACTGTTTCATAGGAGTCTACAAGTGTCCAGCATCATGACATACAGAGAACAAGCTGGGGAAAGCTAGAGAATTAACAAAACCATTAGAGCAAAAAAGCTGCTGCTTGGGAAGATATTCAGCACAAAGGGACAGGATAACGGAGGGATGGAGAGTAAAGAGTGCAGCTGACAACTTGCCAGATCACCTAGATCATTTTGTTGGTTTGTTTCCAACCCTTTTATATTTAAATTGGCTTGTTTTTCTCCCAAGGAAGCAATCTGCTACATAATAAGAGTCTTTTGAATACTATTAGCCCCATTCAGCTCATTGGGCCACTTTGGATTTCTTCAAGTCTTCTGCATRATTAGGTATTGACTACAGTAGTTCCAGATAAGGTAAGCATTAAAAGGGACAGAATATATTTTTCTGTTAAGTCATTTCTGTTCATTTTTTCCACTAATTATATTCCCCATCTACCTCCTATCTCAGCTTAAAAGCTTTGTCACTATCCTTGGTTATACTCCCTCTCTGCAGACCTAAGCCATTTTGTTTCCTAGTCTTTCCCATTCTTCTATCCCCTTTCCCACTGTTCAAAGAGTTTGCCCTGTGCCCAGATTTCTTGGTCTAAATACTGCCACCTCACTTCTTCATGCCAAAAAATTGCAGGAGTTCTTTGATGAGACCTTATTATCCTACTCAAGATTTATAATCAGAACGCAAAGATGAGTGTCTTAAGTAGAAAGTGACATTGGCAGAAAAGTTTACTTAGGTATCTGAGATGTTTGGCCTATATGGAATATTAGATAGTATTAAGAACATTAATCAAATAGCTATCAATATTACTGGCTAATCTCACACCAACATTTGTTATTCATCGTGTAACTTTTTCTCCCTGATTCCAAGGGGGAAGTCTAAAAAACTGAGAAGTTGCTCTTTAGAAGTTGCTCTTTAATTTTGCAAGCGATATGCAGCGTGTGCTGTYCTTGGTAATATTTAATCATCAGATCCCCTCCTCCATATAACATAACTGAAATGAGCAACACTTGAATACTTGCATGTGCTGCAATACAGAAACTGCCCTCCGAGTCACCAGAACGACATCAGCCTACTGCCTTTTTATAAAACCTTCCTGCTGCTCCTGTACAGGAAGATCGGCCTGGCCCTAGTGCAAGGATTCCATGTGCCACCTTCCAGCTATAGCAACAGCTTGGGGGCAAAGGGAAAGCGGAAAGCACGCCATAATTTGCTAGAACCAGCTCATGGCCCTAATCTAAAAAGTTGAAACATAGAGGCATAAGAATTTGATTCATGGAAAGTAAGTAACCACTGTTCCCTTATCCTCTCTCACTGCTTTTAAATCTTGGTTGATGGGTTTCATCTTACTTGACAATAAATTCCAAGTCTTACCGGTGTTTATACAGCACATAGAACAAGGAGACCCAGATCTTAGTGTCTTTGGGCAAAATAAATAAAAATAATAAAAAAAAATTCACACCACATACACTTACGCATTTTTAGTTATATTTTTCAAAAGGTGCATTTTTTAAAACCATACATTGTACAATGAGTGAAGAAAGGAGGATCCACATTTAATCTGCTGTCATACAATCACTCKTTGTTTTTGATGACTCAACTCTCCATGGTATGGCAGCAAACAGACAAGATTCTTAAATATGAGATAAAACAAAATGGTCAAGTAGCCAAACTGAAGAAAGAGATTGTGTTTCAAATTCTGAATCAGAAATGAAACAACCTTTTCAGTCATGAGAGATACACCAAACTCATCACTGGATCAAATATACTGTTGGACCAATGGTAAATAAATCATTGGGCCTGGCTCTGCCAAGGCCATGGTTGTTCTGAAACAGGAGTTTGAGCCAGCTCAAAATGAACCTGACCCTATTTAAATAGTAAGGACAATAATTAACAGAATGAGGCCAAAGGATTAGACGCCAGACTACCTGCTTTACTTTTTATCATCAAAGTAGTTCCTTCTGTCATTTCATTACCAGTTCTCATAGCTGTTAAGGAGATACAATAGTGTTCTTCCTTCATAACCACCATGAATTTTACAGCCCCAAAACTCCAGAACTCCTCTAAATAATATGAAAATTTCATCAGTCATTGTGTTGTGAAATGAAACCACATGCTACCTACACTGATGCTCTTCCTGAAGGTCCTGAAGGCTCAGAGATCACTGATCACTTCTGTGTGCATGATTTATCTGTGGGTCTGACTACCCAAGTAATATAAAAGTGTTTTTTTTTAATGAGAGTGTATTTTTCTCCTCACATTCAGCATTGTGAYAGGGAGACTGTAAGTATGAAGATGACAACATTATGTTTTCCAGAACACCTCTAACACCATTTGTTAGGCCACTAGCTATTTTACAGTATTGTATAGAAGTACCTATGGGCTTTAAACAACACAGAAAAAGAACAAAGATGCTCCTTAACCCAGCAAGCTTTCACTCTATATAAGGATATCCTTACCAGATAATTGGTGCAAACACAAGAATCTCAATAGACTCGCGGCTAAAGAGACCCGTCTGTGACGGATCGATAAAAGGTTGGCATCCTACACCAATACAGATGTAGAAACAAAAGTCAGAAGAGTCACACCTGCTCTTACCCACTCAAGCAACAGAGGAGTTGTTTCCTCAGAAACAGCAATATAGAGAGTGCCAAGGCTGAACTGCCCCATTTTTGCATTTCTGAGTGACTGAAAGGTGACAGCAGTACTCAGACTCAGCTCTGCTGCAGGGAGCCTGAGACAGTTTCTGCCTCTGCAGGCTAGGAGTTACGTAGCTCAGTGCAAGTATGTCGCTGAGCTCATACAACGCGTAATGCAGCCGAGCCCGGGGTGCAGTTTCTCCTGCAATCTTGACGGCAATCAACGCATTTCAAACCGCAAGTGCATCAGCTTAGCATTTTCCCTTAGCTTGCCAAGCGCAAAGGCAAACTGTATTGTACTGTGGGGTGGGTCATAAATCTGCAGCCAGRTAAAGAGACGCCATCAAGGAAAAGTGAGGTTTGAGGCAGTTTCCCTTCAGTCACTCCTCCATAAAGGTGCAGCTCTTTGCCCTTCAACATAGGGATTCACAATGAGTTGAGAGTTACAGCAGCTTCTGATAGCCCTGAAAACCCTCAGAAGAGATATGCAGGAAGCAAATACAGGAAAGAAAACACTACTTGGCCCTCATAAGAGGGCATCAGAGTACGTATTATGAAGAATTATTTCCCAAATCAGTTGCTTGAAAAACAGCTTGAGAGATCACTAAAATCACCTTGGCAGTTTTTTGATCACTGATCTTATTTGCATTTCAAAAGAGCAGTAGTCTGACAAAGGTTATTGCAATCATCTGCTCCTAACTTGTAGCTGCTGCAGTTTTGTTCCCTGCTATCAGATCGCCTCCTTCCTGACCTCCCCTGAAACCAGAAGAATGCCTTCATTTTAACAATATTACCCAGCAAAGGTGAAGAGCATTTATAATTTAGACTGCTCAAGAACTAGCTAGCATGAGATGGCTCGGTAAAAAGAAACCTCAAAATCAGGCCTTTATTGTACCTATGCACTGTATTTCAGTGCTGTCATTGCATGTTCTTCAGCAGAACCAGCCAGCATTAAACACAGAGTGCAAAGTGCTGTGTTGCAGCAGTCACTAGCTGGCAGTCTGCAGAGATCAAAGCCACTGCAAGAGATCACTCTTCAGGGAAAGACACCGATATTCCTGGAAAAGGGTTCCTCTCTTCCTCATGGAACGAAGTAAAATGGCTCTATTTTAAATATCTACCCCTCCCCTCCATAACAGCTTTCTATCCAAAGGACAAGTTCCTTCTCCCAAGTGCCTCATTCAAAGTAGGCATGAGCACAGCAGCAGAGACCATTAGAAGGTCATTACATTCAATTGCTGCRCAATCACCGACTGAACACAGAAAATAAGTTCTAGTATTAAAAATGTCCCTACCAATAGCTATTTGAAGGAAATCTCACTGTCACAGCGCCTAGACATTGCTATGCTGCCCTAAATCTGATTGCAAACATAGGTCTGCACTGCCAACCATGAACTTCTGCCAAAGTGGTTAAAATAGCAGCTCACCATTTAAGAGGACTTCAGTAACAGGCAGTCTCTGATTGCTGTCAGCACAACTGTAATTGAGTTGCATGTCTGTTTGGAGGCTGCTAAAGGCAGTTAAAACTCAGGAACAGGAACTCCAGTTTTAGTGGCAGACTTCTTACTCTAGCCTTATCAAGGATAAGCAGAAGATAAACCAAGCATCTGATTATCTGCTTCATTCTTGCTGTTGAGAAACTAGAACTTCTTCTGCAAAGAAGCCCTTTAATCCTGACTATGGCTGTAACCACACTCCCAGATGGGTTCCCCTCTTCCTGCCCATCATCCATGAAGCCTATCAGGCAGGCGCTGTACAAAGGACAGGACAGCCCTGGCATAGGCACTATTGAGGACAGGCAAGCTTGGGTAAGATGTCTCTGTCCAGTTACCTCAGCAGTAGATACTGCCTCCTAGTTCCCCATCCTTATTCATATAAAATATATTAAAAAGAGGCAACGTGGAATCAGGACAATACAGGTGTAAGAACAGCTGCTTGGTTAAAAATAAAGTTGTTTTGTAAAAAGCATTAGTAAAGATGGCAGCTCAAAATGTTTCCTAATCTCACACTGTAGCCTGTGCACACAACTCCCTCTCCAAGGTTTATTAATTCATCCTCACTCCTAACCTTGCCAGGCTCCTTGCATTCACACATTCACCTACCGTCCAGGTCCAGCAACACACCAGACTCCTTTCTTCCTGCTGCTCTGCGTGCTCCAGCCTGGCTGCAACGCTGGCACTGGCCTGCGCCACGCACTGTCAGCCAGCTGCTCGTGAAGCCAGCCAGAGTGCAGTGAGGCAGTCAGCAACTCCTAATAGCTAAGCACAGGAAGGGAGGCTTCCCAGAATTTGCCTTACAGTCTACTCCACAAAGCTTCTCCTACACTAGCCAGGCAACATTTCTTAAAAATTTCAGACAGCTGCTGGGAATTAATAGGTACCAAGATTTGCCAATTATTTGCCTGTTACAAAATCAGCAACAGCAGCTGCTCCTCCTCCCTACCTGAAGAGTAGCAGGGCTGAGCCCTAGTCAGTGCCTGAAGAGAACATCTGCAAATCAGCCCTGAGCCACATCAAACCCAGTTTGACAGGAAGCACAGACCCACTGTTAATTCATTTTTAAACTAACTTAACAAAATAGAACTGCACCTCAGTACAGTACAAAAGTCACAGTATTTTCATGATTAAATGGAGTACCAAATCCATACTTCAAACAGCAGTCACCCAGCAATATAGAARCTAAAAACAGAACATGAATTTGGAGTATGCTAGCTACAAGCACTCATTTATTAATATTACCCAAGATAACTTTTGACAGATTACTTCTGTGCAGAGTATGCATTTGTTGTAAGTGGTATAACAACGGAGTTGTGCTTGAGTGCTATCAGTGTAATACATAAATGTGGACCAAAAGAGCCAAACTGAAACAGCGGTGCCTGACAGAAGAGCTTATAACTCAAGTACACTTTGGTTCAGTGACTGAAGAAGTGCACACATATATGCAGGTAGCGTGACTTTATGAATTACTAAACAAACAGGATTCCTGTAGGGAACTGATAGTTGTCTTCGTACTTTCAGTTTATACACTTTATTCTGTAAAAACATCACTCTGAACAGATGGATCATTAAATTAAACTCTACAGTACTTTGACTCTGTTCCAGTCAGCAACTGGGACCATTACCTTATTTCCCGCATGGGAATGTATCCTGCAAAAGCTTACCAGTGCATATAGTAGCAATTATGAAGTGAACTGGTGTTTAGCCTTTAAAGAAAAGCTATACACAAATGGGGGGGGGGGAGGAGGGGAGTAAAAGGCTATATGACATACAGCAGTGGTTTACAAATTCACTTGCACAATCATATAACTGTTTTGCAACAGTCCTCAGATGAGAGTGCCCTGGAAAGCAACACAGACCCTCCAGTTTGAAGCAGCTAAAAGGGCTGGCTATCCATCGCTCCCCTACAYGCTCCTACACTTGAACCAGAAGGGTCAAGCCAGCCTTGGACGCAGTGGCAGCGCTGGTACCAAACCTCTAGCCCAATTTGCCATTTTACACATCATACAACAGTATTTCAGTGTGTCCCTGGATGTTGCAAACTGCAGCATAGCAGACAGCAGCTCCGTCATTGCATGTGTGTCACTTGGTACACTGTGTATTCATACCACAATTTGTTTTCAGTGAAGGAGGCCAAATAGCAGAGAAAACTTATGCCCTGCCTCTGCAACAGCTGAATAGGGTACTGCAGATACAAAGACACTCCAGTAGGCAAAATAACATATTTTAAAAGATAAACCAGTGTACTCACTGAACTGAAGAGCAGCTTGGAGAAAAAAAAGACTAAACTCCCTCAGTGAGAGAAAGACAAACAGCCCACACAGTGGGACCCTCACCTCTGGAAAGGCTGTGCAGTACTGGAAACCTTCTCTATCTGGGACACTTCACTATTCAACATCTTTCTATTACATCTGTATAGAGCTTGACTAGGATTTTCTAAATTTTCRAACACTTAATACTGCCAGATGAGCTCTTAAAGGTAAGAATGAAAACAAATACTCTCTCYCCCATGAGATGTGCCCCTGTGCAAGTTGCACATGACGACACAGGTAAACAAGTTTTCTATGCAGAGCATTTGCAGACAGAGCAACTCCGTCCCAAAAAAGCAGTCGCCATTAGTATCGTGAGGCGCATGGTCGGGAGGCCAGCAGTGCTCTCAGTGAGGCTTTGCCTTTGCTCCGGTGAGTTCCRAGAAGAGAAAAGGAAGGAGATCCCCAACAACCACAGCTATGGTCTTCCTACATGAGATCTCATCCWGCTGCTCCATTTCAAGTTCTGGATTTTTAGATTCTTGTATATCCAAGCTCCCTACGTCTCAGCAGCCTCCATGCTTCTCCTTCATTTCCCTCAAGGTCTGATCAGTTGAAAGATGCTGGGAAGACTCAAATGCATGAGAAATGGGACAGAAACCCCTGAGGAGGTGCTAACGTCAAGTGAGCTCTAGAGGCTAAGAGGGGACTGTCTATGCCAGCCCTTGGCCTGCACTACGAGCGAGCTCCAGATCCAGGGACTGGCTGCAAGATGAACGCAAGCGTTAACCGCATGGTCAAATCTTGCCTCTAGCATCTCAACCTGCTGCTGTCACAAGTCCACTTAGAACTGTCTCAATCACTTCCCTTTCGTGGAGAAAAAA
>NW_028187188.1:1941444-2099152 GCF_003343005.1 Rhea americana | reverse complement strand
AAAAAAAAAAAAAAAAAAAAAAAAAAAAAAAAAAAAAAAAAAACCAAAAACACAGCCACTTGAGAAAGAATCTGTGCTTTTTAGGGAAATATTACTGCCCTCAGTATATCGTATTTTTTTCTCTAGAGTGCATATTTTGGAAGCTCAGCAGCATACAGGGGCCCTTGCCTCACAAGGCAACGTAGCTTTCATACAGGTCCTTATCTAGGTCCCCTCAACAGTGCTGAATTTTCTAATGCTTATCGGTAGGTTTTCCATTCCCTTCTTAACTTCCATACTAATAGACTTTCTGCTCTACAGTTTAATCTTGCAGGTGAAATAGCTGAAGTCAGCAAAGCATCAGTTTTAACACTGTAAAGAATAATGAATTTAGAAACATCTGTGCAAGTTGTACACTTACGWATATAGAACAGGAAACAATAGCGTGTCGTTCCTTGCTTCAGTTTCCTCCTCTAAATGTCCTTTGCTACTGGGTCAGAAACTGGCCAAATGGTAAGTTTTTCCCCTCAGTCCTTCTCTATTCAGGTCATACTTCTCCTCTATAAAATAGAGTATACCCAGAAATAACTTCCTTTAATATCATCTGCTTCTACAGTCAAAAGCTACTCAAGCAAACCAGAAGTTTCTTTTGCTTAGCATGCAAGCCCCCTCTTTTCCTCTGATTTTCTTAACAGCTGATCTTTAAATGCAATGATTTTGTATTCTTCTTTTTAAATGATTTCTCCAAATTCTTTCTCAGAGCCAGAAAAATGTTACGGAGCTGATTTTACCCACATCTACAGTTATTTCATTGTTTTTCTAGAATCAGAGCTATTAAGCTATAATAACCTTTAAAACAAATGGTTTACTGTTCTTTCATTCAAGTAAGTGACAAGGCTGGGTAAACTGTATTACTGAAAGTTAAAGAAAACAGAAGTAATAAGTTTCCCACATTTTCCAGTGCCTCAAATATTTGGCTCACAGAAAAGAAGAAACTGGGCACAAAACAGTGCTACTTATGTTTTTTTTTTTTTTTTTTTTTTTCATTTTGTTTTATTTAAAGAGAAGCCCAGGAAAGATCTTTTTTTCTATGCATGGACATGTGTTTGAAATAAGAGATAAACTATCATATCTCCAGAAAGGACACTGATAAGAAGGCAGCCTCTAAAACCATCCTGTCATTTTTGGAAAAGGCAAAACAGTGTGAATTCATTTACTAAATACCTTCCAAAATTACCAGTAGGTGAATACTTAATTTCTCAACTATGAGATGTGCATCTGAAACGAACACCTAAGATATGTTMATTTATTTTCACCAATAATTTTAATCATAGACTCTTTAAGCCARTAAGAGAACTGTTAAAAAGCAAACAGCAAATTACAAGCTCGATTGCTACAGTAGCTGTTCAAGTTTTCTCCTTTTTTGAATAAGCTAGCATGCTGCATTGAAGAATGTATGTACCGTCTATAAGCAGCCCACTCTCCCTAAAGAGAGAATAAAGGAGAAAAAAAGCAGGGGATGTTCTGCAAACAAAAGACACCCTAGAATGCCTTTAGCTAACTGCTGAAGAACAAAATCCTGATTCTTTGAAGCACTTACTAACAGGAAACCAGCCTGTCTGGTCTCACACAGTGACAAATATAAGGCTGACAGAGCACACAAAGGAAGAGGGAAGAGAATTTCCTGCTTATCAGAGTACAGGTAAACCAGCAACACAGGGTGAACGTGTGCAGAACAGTTGAACGCTGTATGCTCTACTCCAGCAAAGGACATCCTGCCTTTTTTAAACCAGAGATATTTAAGTCAGTTCCAATGAATTATGGTGTGGCTTGGATGGCAGTAAAATCAAAAAGGAATATATTAAAGTCTTAATCTCTCTACCTGTTAATTTTAAGTTAAAACGTAATTCCACGTAAAGTACGGAGCAATCAGCTGAGCTAAAAATGACAGAGGGATGAATGATGGCAGCAAAGCCCAACCCAACTCCCATCCTCCAAACACAGCACCATTCACCTCAGCAACCGTTCAAACTAACCATACTCTGGTGGCTATAYGCCCCAGCTCTCTGGCCGTGCCTCCCACCAGCCCTGGAGCTTAGGACCTCATCTTCCCTCAACTGAGTCTCAGAGAGTTTATCCCTACTGCACCTTCCYCTCTCAGTAGATTTTATTAATCTAGTAAAAAATGGAAATAAACAGCTGAGTGTTAATAAATACACCAAAAATACTACAGCCTATCTTAACAGCATTTGATCCATTCAGGGCAAGACTCTCCGGCACATCCCAGTTGYCCCACATAAGCATTCAACTTCTTCATAACTTCTCACGACAAAGAGCTGCACAGCTCCACTCTGACTAGTGTACTTGATTGCAGAGCAGTGGGAAGAAAAGGGGGGGGGAGGGGGAGAAAAAAAAAGAAAAAAAGGAAAGAGAAAGCCACATATAAATTCAGTGTCCTCAGTCCTTCAGACTCGCCAGTTTATATAGGAACATGATACCCAGGAAACTCGCGACATTTTGTTCTGATTCCTATCGGAATATAAATAGTTTGTGGTGCAGATACGAAGTATGAGTACCCAGCAAAAACAGGGCCAGCTGCAGAGCTTTTGTAACAACTGGTATCTTCCTGAGGGAAAGCAGTCATTTTCAGGATGGAACGGTAAACGTTCGCTGGAAGCAAGTCTCTGCTATTAAAGCAAGTCTCCACTAATAAAGGACAAACTCCTATATCTTCAATAGAAACTCATCTCCTCAAATCAAAGAAAAGCATTACAAGAACTATAATGTGTTGAAAAATCAGACTGTTTTTAAAGCTATTACTTGCTGTATCTGGATATCCTGAAACTTTTTAGATTAACTTATACTGAAGGACAGTATGTATCAGTCTATCACAAAAGAAAATCCACATATCTCACATAGTAAAAGCAAAGGGTTCCCCCCTCCCCACAAGGGGAGTTGTTCTTAGATTTTTTAAAAAAAAAAAAAACCACACACTTTACAAAAGTAAAAAGGCTGTTGTTTAAGAATTTGTGGTGCATTACATATCTACTAAATTAGCAGTGCAGGCAAGCAAGCATTTTCTTATACTGGGATCAAGGGGATTTAATATGAGAAAACATATGTAGTTTATTCAAATAGTTCATCAAAACTGCTCATTCTGTGTCTCTTCCCAAAGGCACCCAGCATGAACGTGAAAGCATGTCTTCAGTGCTTGTGCTGGGTGTTTTCCAGATGGCAGTYGAGTTACTTTTGTCCACAGATGACTAATTCCCCTGATTAAATAATAGTCACCAATTTGCTGCTGTTTAYATAAACCCCAAAGTTGCTTTCTTTCAGACTTAGAATTCAGACGTCTCCTCCTGTTTCCATCTGCGCCAAAGCGAGCGTTAGAAGCAGCCGCACACAGACCTCTGCGCTGTCCCGTAAARCCCCGGCGCGCTCTGCCAGCGGACACGCGGGGCGCAGGAGCGGCTCAGCGAGGCGCCGCTGCCGCAGGGCGCCCGGGCGCAGGCCGCCGCGCTCAGAGCGGGCCGCGCGCACCCGCTCCCCGGTCGCCCGAGCCGGGTCACGAACAGGCAGCCCGCGACGAGTCGCACCGACGGCGTTTCCGCCCCCGGAGCCGCGTGGCGCCTCGCCCGAGCGGGGCTCGCGCAGCCCCCGGCCGGCAGCCTGCAGGGCACGTGAATTCGCTAACCCGTTCCCTCTCCTCTGAGGAACACGAATCAGTTGCTTAAAAATCAATTTCATGTGATCTCTTTTAAAAAAAGAATCTCTAGAAAGACAGTACTTTTATCTTGTTCCTGAGATAAGCCTCCACGGTTGGACAGATAGAACATCTCCCTTTTTYGTCAATGTATTTACAGAGAAATCAKTACATGTTTTTAGCTTTAAATTTTGAAATGGCTCTTCTACATGTCTGCCCAACAATAGATATTCTTGCAAACAAAAATAAAGCCAATGTACTTCATAAATAACGAATTGTTCCATGCCTGCCAGCTAAAACCTCTACTNTTCTTGCAAACAAAAAGAAAGCCCAACTACAACAGTAATCAGCAATTGTTCCATGCCTGCCAGCTAAAACCTCTACTGCAGACGTGCAAAGCCACAGACTCATTTCCTACCTGTAAGGAATCTCCCCTTAACAATTATCACTATTTAGTCTCTTTGCGCTTCCGTATTACTTCCTCCTATAYAGTAGTGAGGATTGCTGACAAAGCCAACAGCATTATTATATTTGCTATATAAGAAAGGCATTTACTGACAGCTGAAACTCGAAGAGACTGTAATTCAAGAATACAAAATCAGCTTCTTTATGAAAGTGCCACCCACAGTGATGACTAGAGCCTGTTGAACAAATAGGTTTTGCCAAAACCAGAGAGAGAAAAATACAACAAGGGTCACCAGGCTTTCTTAYGATTTGGAGACAGGAAGGAAGAAGTTCCTTCAGAAGAGATAAATAGGACTGCAGGAGGACTTTGCAAGCCATTACATTCAAAATGGTTTTTTACCCCCATGTCACCTGAATGTTTAGCTTCTTGCTGCAATAAATGTTTCTATTGTCACTGGAATATCACTGCACTGAGAAATCAGCTTCATGCAGAGTTACACCAAAGGGCTGATTATAGTTACTTCTGAGAGATGTAGTTGATAATTGCTTGAAAAATAAAACATTGTTTTTCTATTTATGAAAGACTGCATTCGCTTGAACAGCTGAAAAGCCTTGCAGATCTATCTATCTATATATATACATACACACAATACTTGCAGCAAGGAAATTAGGTAATTTTTCTATGACATTTTGATAGAAAGAAATGCAGTCAAGTGTCAGAGTGAGTAATGAGTTGTGCTTTCTCTAAAGAAACATGCTGGCATTTCACTTGGAAGTATTTGTACCTTTGAAGGAGAGYTACTTGCATTTTTACCACTAGATCACCAGGTCAGGTGAGAAAGTTTAAGATTTTTCTAACAAATTATAATGAAAAGTGTTCAATGCTGTTTCATTAAATTGGATTTACTTGTCCTAATGCTGACTAACTATTTTTTAACGGTGCTACTGAAGGTTAAAAGGTAGCATATAATCATAATTAAAGATTGTTTCAGAATTCACACACCAGCGGGACTGAAGTTACACAAGGAATTAGCACTTCATATCTTCTAAAAACTTGTTCTTATACACTTCACATGCCTACATTCATTTATATATACACAAACACACACAAAATACATCACTATTTCCTTAGAGCTTCCTAGTAGTTTAGCTATATAAAAACACACAAAACCCCAAGAGAGACTAAAGCCAGTAGCTACACAAACAGCCACTATCTCCCTCTTTTTCTGAGCATCTTGTTCCTTCCTCCATGTTCTTGCATGCTCTTTCCTTACAGCCATGTTCATTCCAGCTCACCTTTCAATCCTTTTCCTTTTTATTAAAGGCTTTTTATTTCTACCTCCAAACTTTCTTTTGTCCTGTCCTCATCTAATCTATATTTTGCACCTCTTCCCAAAACCATAAGTTTCTTCACCTTTCTATAGGCCCCAGGCACACAAGTCCATGTGAGAATTCAGGATTATTCAGAATGTTTCTGCTTCACCCTCACTGTATCATTAGGCATTAGACTGTGTTATTACCTGTGGTATTTGCACAGTAAACTTTGTATCAGTTCAGAAACCAAGTAGATTTGTGGAACAAATTCCTAAGGTCACCTGTACACAAKATCAGCAAAATCAAGCTATTACCAAGGAGATATTCAAGCAAGAAGATTTCTCAATAAAGACAAATCTCAAAGTGTTGCTTCAGTAAGAGGCAATCACAACTGCTACAAATCACATACTCACAGATTACAGCATAAACTATGGATAGGTTGCACAATGAAAGGACAAGTAAATTCTTTCCTAGCTGTATCTCCTCCTGAAAGGATTGCAAGGTCTTTTTGCCTCAATATTTCCTCTCACTGCAACTGCTCCATATTATTCAGGCAACTAATGCCAGAGGAACCGAGCTATGTGAGATACGACCACACAGGAGATGTCACAACGCATGGTACTCGTTACAGTAATGACAGGTTGAAACAGAAGGAGATACGTGACATCCTGACACAGTTTAGCCATAGAGTCATCACTTACACAAAAAGAAAACGACAAGCAAAAATGATTATAAGAGCAGTTAGAAAACGCCATTATGCCACTTGCCAAAAAAATTGCCACTTGAAAAAAAAACAGTCTATTATAGAATTAGCTACTCCAAGTGAGATTGTAAAGTTCAGAGCCARTTTCAGACTTGCATTTGGTAAAGTCATGAAGCCTTTGAAATGTGTGTTGAGCCCTAGTTTTAAAAATAGTTAATAGAGGAAATAGACCAACAAGAAACAAGCTGAGATAAATGAGCTTTGGTTCRTTCGCTTAGTATTTGCTAGTGATAGAGACTGAAATGAAAACGTTGGGGCTCAAAGCATGCGTTCTCACTCAGGAATGCTGTTTCTCTCAGCAGATGGCACTTTTTAAATTAAAAAAAAGAAGAAAATAAAAGGTTCTGGAGTTTTGATATGCACATCTGCATTTTCACTGGACCTACACAGTGCAACAGGATTTGAGTATAGTCCTGGGACCTAAGACCTCATTATTAAATCTTAGTTCTCCACTGACTTCCTCTGCAGTAAAACATGCCTTCCGCACTGATTTTCTCATCCACAGAGGCAGAGACAATAGCATTAACTCACTGATGGAAGTGCACTCCAGTGAGTCTTTTAATTAGTGTTTGCAAAGTGCTCCAAACAAGCCCTCAGAGGAAGAACCASTATCAACAGCAGCATCTTTCATTTGACTTGCCCATTTAATACAGCAGAATTTACAAAAAGCACTGTTGCAGTCAACTGCAAAGGGAAGGCTGAAAGTGCATGTTCCCCAGTCAATCTTTCTCTCAGTTTAATTAACTACCATCTGGTCTGATCTCAATCAAGAGCCAGCAAAGAGCTACATGCATTAATCCTAGTTAATATAATTATACAGTATGATTACAAAATTAAAACAGGTACACAGAAAAATAAGATTTTAACTTGTAGAGAAGCTGTATTCTGCATTTTAATATTAGGCAGCCTGATTCTTTTTGGAAGTATCTGCCAAGTCCAAAAGCTGTCAGTGTTGAGTTACTGTGTAGATGAAAGCTTCAAAGACAAGTGCAGCACTTTGACAGGGGTAGGGCCTCCCACTTCTCTTGTTAGAGTTTGTAGAGCCTTCTCAGATGAGGATGGACTATAAGCAAAACGACACAAGAACGCTAGGATTCTCCAAAAGACACAACTTCATGAATAAAACCTACATGCTGTAGTAACTGGTATCCTCCAACAGGAGCTTCAGCAAAAAACATGGGCAATCAGCTGGATCCCAAAAGGTCAAAGAAAAGCTTCAGAGCTAGTCACATATGAAGTTAAGACCTGTTTTTTTTTTTTTTTTTTTTTTTTTAATTATTTGAGGTCTGCTATTCCTATAGCTGTGTTTAGTCTAACTTCTGCGACCAGTCTGACTTTCAACTTAGCTTATGTTGAAAGTTGATTTCAAGCTGACTTGTAGAAAARTGCTCGCCTTAGTTTCAGGAAACCAAAATGTCTTGGTAACTAGAGACACGTCCATTACGCTACAAGTATGCTTAAAGAACTGCTAATGGAATAAGGTGGTGGGAAAAGGTTAGCAATTTCTACCAGTAGCAAGCATTAATCAAAAGCCAGCCTGCAGCGTTCCTGGCACCCATGAATATCGTAACACGTGTAACAAGAAAAGCTACCACTTYCTAGGTATTCCTATGAATGCTCTACTGCTACTACAGGTCAAATCATTTGTTTTTAATGAGCCAAATATGAGAACAACACAAAGTTAAGGTTTGCACAATTCTCCTTCCACCCTCTGCTGCATCCACCCTTGCTTCTCTGCTGGGGCAGGAAGCCCTTGCGCAGGTTGTACCCTTCCAGCTTTCCTTTGGCTCTGCTCAGAGGACAGGCACTTTGTTAAAATATTTGTAGGTTTTTGAAGTTCATTTTCATTCACAGTTATTGGCAGAAACACTGACTAAAACAAAGTACTATAACCAAATGCTTTTAAAAAGACTCCCCATGCACTAATGAAGAAGTGAAGCAAGTTGTAGAGAACTTCTAAAAACATAACAATTTTTGCCCTCTGACAGCACCTCTCTTATATCTAGTTACCACTGATTGATTGACAACAAATTGAAGTGGCTTAGCTGGAAAAAGTGAACCAGAGAAAATACAAGTAAAATACAATTCTCTACAGTCAACTTTCTGTATGCATATGCTTTCCCTCCTCAGTTTTCTTTCCCACAGGACTAGGTAGTACATAACCCTCCTTCTACTACAGATAAAATTACTTTTACCTATACATAGAAAAAAAGTCAACAACATTTCTCAGCAGAACATGAGATATGAATAAGAGAGGATGTGTGGAGAGTCTTTTCCATACATCAGAAGCATGCTAGCTTTRGAAAACACTTTCTGATCTCTCCAGCCAGAAGTTATGTTTTCAGCACTAATTAATACACTTTAATAATCTCATTATTTTTTAATTATTTTAAAAGCCTTTCTTAGCAGGAATATCRGAAGAGCCACACTACATCAGCTCTAATTATTTATTTGTACCTCCTAAGTTCCTGATAAGATTCTAGTAAGACCCTATGCCCCTTCAAGGGACACACTTACCATTCACAGAAAGGAAACTGGTAGAAACTGCTCTGGTCCTCCATGGTGGTCAGAGTAAATCATAGCAATAAGAAGGTTGTTATCAACTTACTGACCTTTAGCCTTGGAGAGGAACATAAGTCTCTTCTCAGCATGCTTCCCAGGTAGAGCATTAACGGCTTTGCCTTGCACACTACCCCTGCTTTTCAGGCCTCCTAATAACAACCTCCTTTCTCCCCTGTTCATCTCTCCAAGTGGGTCACTTAAATCCCACATCCTCCCCAGGGAGGCACTCTAAAGCAGGGAGCAAGCCCCAAGCAATACTATGACTGCCAAGAGCCTGCTCCCTGTCCCGCAGAGGCTCTGCAGCAGAGCCCCAGCAGCATTGCCTCCAGGTTTGCCCAATAACCTCTGCCCAGGTGTCTGGGGTAGCCATTAATTCATCACCTGCTGCAAATCATTACCAGGCAATTTGCTTGATTATACTGAAGCCCAGGTTATGCTAAAGGGAAAGAATGAGAGAGTGCTTTTTAGCTGTTAAAATAAAGCAGCAGCTTCTCCCTGTCCTGGCACATGCTTCAGTGCGTGTGAAGCATGGCAGCTTTGGTGGAAGACACTCAGGTTGGGTTTCCCCTGCTGCAAAATCTTCCAGGCTCTCAATGCCTTCTCCTGGCAAGGAGTCACAGTGAGGGTCCAGCCATATCAGCTGCCCTGGCGAGAAAAAACAATAGCCTGCAGATACTTCGCTACCGTACTGAAAACAGTATTTGA
This sequence comes from Rhea americana, assembly GCF_003343005.1. Taxonomy (NCBI): domain Eukaryota; kingdom Metazoa; phylum Chordata; class Aves; order Rheiformes; family Rheidae; genus Rhea; species Rhea americana. Next base: position 2,089,721 of record NW_028187188.1, on the reverse strand, counting down.
ATATTACCTTATGCCTACCACTTGCACTGTATTTACTACCACATCTAACCRATGATTCTCAAGAATTTTTCATTTCTCCAAAAAATTCCCAATTAACAGTATCATCTTCAAATCACAGCATATACTAAACTGAGCAGTATGAGCAATAGAGAGCAGGTTCTGTACTGCCAGATACTCTGGCCAGGTGACAAAGAAAGGTTTGGGTTTCAGAAGGCCAGATTCTGATTTATGGAATAATATATCAGATGTGAGCACATTCAGATCAGTCAAATCTTTGCCAACTCATTTCCTCATATATCAATGAAACTCCTGTTTCATCACTTACCATTGCAAAATTATTCTAAGCAATAGAATTTAAAACCTACGATGTAGGTTTTGAATGAATATGATTTAAGTGATGTAAGATTAACTATTACTTCTCAGACGTAAAAGCGTCAAAATTTGTTTTGCCCTTTTCTGAAATTAAAAAATAACTCTTTTCCAAATATTCCTCATTCTTCAATCTTCTAAGTCTGTTACTCTTATTGTGTTTTCACTTATTACTCTACAGCAATGGTAACAGTAACAGATGCAACAGGAAAAAAGTTCATTGCCACTTATCTTATACACTGCTTGGAGAAGCTACTTATTGAATCTAGTGAATATAAAAGGCACTAGAAACAGACAGCAAATCCTTCTAATATTTTACTACAAGTGCTTTGGAAGAGTCAAAAAGGCAGAAACCCAAACAATTCTGTTCTTTTGGTCACTTCCTTGTTGATTAGGAAGCTTTTTCAGGTGATTACATAGTAACTTGCATAGAGGGGAAGTAACACTTTCAGTTTTTTAAATCTCAGTTGTGTTTAAAAAACTGTGGTAATATCCTACAATCCCTACCTAAATCTTTATGTAGAGCAGTGGAAATATTACATATTTATTTTCCCTAAGTAAGTAGTCAAATTTACAAACATATTCATAGTCAAACACATTCATACTGGTTTTCTCACAAATATGTGGACTACAAACTCTCTCCACACAGTGGCCCTGACTGCCTGAGAAGGCAGATTTGCAAACCATTTATGGTCACAGGAAGATAAAGAGAGATTTATTTAGGTTTTGTAGCTCCTTAATATCAGAGTTGGCTTTACATCCCGGAATGACAGACCAGCTCAGAATCCACAGCTACTTCCTAGCTCCATTCCTGCTGGCAGAAGAAGAGATACTCAGTTATAAAATGTGATTTCACTGGCAAGGAGATGTGTCTAGGTTCACAAAGGCATCTGTCCTATCCAGCATCCATCCTGGATGCTGCCCAGAAGCTGGGAGTACCTTATAACTCTCAGCCGACATGAAGGGAAAACTTTTGCTCAAAAAGGCAAATAGACGAGAGGTTGTTTCTGAGCACTGAAAAAGTATGACTTCTTATTTTGGTGAATGGCATTGCAAGGAGGAGGGATCTCAGATGGGACCATTCAGCTGAAGATTACTGGGGAGGGATTACATGCCTAGTGTGGCATGAAGGCATTATATAGAAGGCATTACACGCCTACATGTGTTTGTAGATATATTGAAGTGATTATGAACAGAATTAATGATTGTAAGCAACATCAAACAATGCACCAAATGCTGCCAAGCAGACAGAAACTGTGAGATCTGATCAATATATGAAAAATATCAGGAATAATACTGATCTCTTTTTTAATGGAAAAATACTAGAATTTGACTAGAATGGCATCTCCGAGGATAGTGATTGATTAATTAATTAACCTCATTATGGTTAATTGGTGTCCAAGGGAAATAAATCCAAATAATCTGATGAATTTTGCTTCAATAGGCATAATGCGTCACAAAGAATAATGCTGGCTAAGGTAAAGAAGTGCAAAGGTTAAAACTGCTGATTTAAAATTAAGTTTAAGAACAAAACATCATGAATAGACATAACTAGTAACAACATTAGAAGGAAATAAGACAATTTCAAGAATTACTTTTGACAATTCTTGTGATAATATTGTAACTGATTCTAACACTATAATTTCTGAATCCTATAGCTTCTAGTCGTTCTGATTTTTTATCCTTGCTCAACAAAATATATGAACTGACACAATAAAAAAGAGGTGTGAGATTTAGCTCCTATTCAAACCAAAGTGAGGACTACAGCCGACTTTAAATGCAGCAAGAAATAAAAGTGAATCCATCACGTTACACAATAGTTACAATAAAACATGGAAGAAGCATCAGACCCCTAAGATAAGCCCTGCTCCAGGTTTGCTTCATTTATTTAAACAACTACATTCTCGTTAAAGTTCTCTGCTCTAACTTGATCACAAACGTCCACCAAGTTTAGCAAGAGCAGAATCCAGTTCAGAGTGTCCCACTCACACATGCGACCCTTTGTACTGTGATCTGTGGCTGGGACTTGTAGGTATTATTGTAACACACACAGAAAAAAAAAAGGGGGTCAATATATTGTCAGCCATAAGGGAGTGCCAGAAATAAAAGAAGTCTAAACAGTTCCCCAAAGACAATTAATTTGTAACTGGAACTCCAGCCAGCAAAGAGGTCAGCTTTTCAAAAGTGTTGTGAGTCAGTGGTCCRTTTTCCTTCACAGTTACATAAACCATAACGATTTAATGTTGTGCAATCAAATGAAATCTTTTTATTATTGTGACTTTTCCTCCTGAAGGAGTGGTTAAAACTAATTGGCCCTAGTGGATATCAAAAATAACTTCAAAAGTAATTTTATTCTTTCCTATCAAAGCATTTTAAAAATTGATGATGGTTGATCACTAACTGATAGTATTTTACATTTAATACTTGCTATGATACTATTTGATACTATGATACTATTCTGATACTACTTAATACTTGCTATGAAACTGTTGTATCCAAATTGATATTCCCATTTATATTCTGCAGCTTTATGAGAACAAGGCTAATATTCCCTAATGATTTACTGGTCAAGGCCCAGATTGCTCTTTCTCGCACTTGGAGGAACTATCAAAGAGAATTTAGTGCAGTTATGAAAGATCCCTCCCTGAGTTTTCACCTGTGGTAACTGCATACAGGTCTCACTTCCTTTGTCAGTATTTAGGATACTAAAAATGTTAATAGAATTTCTAATTCATTTTTATACTTCTGTATTTCTATCTTTAATGCAGTTTTACCTCATTATACCAAAGCCCAAGTTGTCTCTGAAGGAGCAACAGTAAAGCCAACTGTACTATTCATTGTGAGTACATCAAAGGCCTTTTCCTTACAAACTGTGTGTTTTGCTCTAACTTGTTGAATAAATAATTTTGAGCCAGAGGAGAACAACTGAAGGCAATTAAAGCAAGCCATCAGTAAGTCTCAACTGTGATGAGGACTTAAGCTGTAACAGGTGTTTCTGTATAATCATGAGACTCAGATCACAGTTTGAACTTGTTTCTATGAGACATTCAGGGTATAATTTTTTTATTGGATGGGAAGCACAGTGGAAGACTGCAGAAGAGTCTGGTCTCTTGCTATCTGTAAATTAACTTCACTAGAGTAAGAATGCAGAGGAAGGTAGAAACCTAGAGAATTTGCGCACAAAAACTGACCAGGAAAATCTTCAGCACTTACAGACGAACGTAATTTTATTCCTTTTCACAACAATGCAAAATAGCTGTGTAGTCAGGATCTGCTTTCACACACAAGCTATATATATATTTATATTTCCCACCTTTGCTTTTACTTGTAATAAACAATTTGATATAAGCCCTAAATACAAGCATGTGAGGGTGGAAAAAACTAGTTTACAAGACCTTAATCATTTTGTATCAAAAACAGAATACATATTCTAAGAGGAATTTTAGTTTAGACATTAAAGGAAGAACAAACTGTGCAAGTGGAGAATGTACTTACATAATGTAGTGATTTGAAGAGTTGACAAATGACCTCAAACCAGTTTGAGCTGATCTCAATTAAATAAACATTGTCAAGTGCAGTTCCCCCTATACACATATAAATAAAAAATAGTGGAGTCAGTGGATATTATTTCACTGGCTGTTTGTTAAGATGCATTTTTCAAAGCTGTTTTACCACGTGATGATAAATGAGATACTGGATTTGGCGAGTATATTTACATTCTGAGACAGCATTACCTGTAATAGATAAGATTGATACATTACATAACTTCTCAACAAAAGGACAAGGAAAAATAATCCAAAGTTTAAGCAAGAGAAATTCTGCCTGGATATAAGAAAAAAAAAAATCATGTTGACAGCACTCAGACACTGGACTAGGGGCCCAGAGAATCTGTGGAATCTCCACCCTCAGATTTTTTCAAACTTATATAAGCTGGACAAGGCCTTGAACAACCTGCTCTTACTTTAAAGCTTGCCCAGTTTGCACAGGGGGGTTTGCCCTTCAGTGATTTCTTCTGAGCTGGATTGTTCCATGGCTTTGTAAACRAATCATTCAAGTGTAAAAAGCAAAGTATGCCAGGGTCACCACTGGTTTGTACGGAGTCTTTTTCTTAATGTTATTGGGTAAAAAAAACAATATATGCTTCTTTCTGCACATCTAAGTTCTTGCACAGCCCTGCTGAAACCTCTGAAAAACACTGGAGAGAGTCCACTGAAACTAAATGACAATGCTGACAAGAGAACAGGCAGTCTCGCCTTATAAATTAGAAAGTTACTACTGATTTACATATTGATTCTTACTGCTGAAAAAATCTAATCAAAAAAGTATGTGCTACTACTAAATATTCATGCTTATAGACTGAAGAATAGACAGAACTTTCTTATATGACCCCCACTCCCCACCCCATTACTCAGCYCCCTCCAAGAGACTGGCGAATGACATTAGATTGCAAATGGATATAGTAACTTCTGCAAGTGGAAAGTATCTGCATACTAAATAAAAAGCACAGAACAGATATGAATAAGAAGGCAGAAAATATTTAGGATAGATTAGCTCTGTCTTTATAGAAGTATTTGGATTAAACCCAGTATTTTTGTTCCCAGATTAACAAGAATCTAGACCCGAGGAAACAAGAAAGAGCATGTTAAATTTCATTATTTTTCTCTCTACCCTTTCTGATTAGCAAGTGTGATTACAAAAGCCACATGAGACATCACAGCTAGAGGCAAGGAATATGTCCACTGTCTTTAACTGCTTTAAAGTAAAGGAAAGCAAGCCATAAGGTAACACAAGCAAGCTGTGTCTGAGTTAGTGTCTTTGAGATCTCTTCACAGAAAGCTTTTAACACAGGTTCTGTGAGATCAAGTCCGCTGTGGCAGAGGCCCTCTTTTCTAGAGCGCCTTATATCAAAGCGAATTATTTCCTAAACCATCCAAAACAGTTAAACTAAACTTTTCCCTTTGTTAAAAGTTGAATCTTGTTGACAAGGTTTAAGTAACAGTTTTTAAGGGTGTAACGATACATGCTCTTAACCATAAGATTTGCTGCTGTTGTACCTATATCTCCTTAAAAATCAGCACAAGTAACAAAATTTAGCTGAGCACCTACATCCTGAGCAGCTGATGGAGTTTCAGCTGTACAGTGGCTTCTKGGAGAAATGAACTGTAATGAATTGCACGGGACATAATAAAATTGCTGAYAGGGTAGCATCAGAACAACAGGAGGCATTACTATGATTATATTATACAGGGCAGAATGGACAAACGTATGGGGAGGAGACAAGAAAGAAGTGCTTGGAAATCAAAGCAGCATCATATGGAAGAATCTTTTCCCTTGCAAGCAGCTTCCATGTTTACAGCTACAGATATGAAATGAAAAAAGGAAAAACTGAAAGAAACCATTTCTAGCATATTAATAGCCAAGAAGAAAATACATTTATTCTCATAGACCTGTTCCACTTGTGTATCTGAATTTTTACATACTAGATGACATGGCACATAATTAGAACAATTAATACACAATCAACTCCTGTGAAGAAAAACATTGCATGGAATCTTAGTCTCCTCAGTTACTTCCATGCCTAAAACAATTGAAATTATATTGGTTTTAAAAAACTGACACAAAGGAATGCTCCTGCCAATCTCTAAGTGAAGCATGATTTTTATTTTTTTTTAATTAAATCAAGTATCTGTTAAATAAATCATTTATTACTCAAAAAAKAATTAAGCTTTTCCAGAAAAGAAACCTTCTCACATTCTAGATCCTCCTCTATTGCCCTGCAACGTATAATCTTGCCAATAGGTCTTGCTGCTACTCACCTCTCCACTCATCTTTAAACCTTCAAACTTACAGTTTTACCTAAAGAAATATTACATGCATAGCTGAATTCTTGCAAGACCAGTCCAATACTAGAAAGTTGAGTAATGAGTCAGAAGATTCCCTTTTCTAAGAGAAAAACAAATGGTTGAGTATATTTGAGTTTGGTTCATTAAGCAAACAAGAGTCCCCACTTGACCATAGCTATTTACAAAATCAATCGGCTAAATTCTTTTTAAAGTTTWTCAGACCAGAGCCTCTTGGGAATGAGTAAGCTCATTTTAAGAGCAGTATCCTAGARGTGTCATCTTCTTCTGCATAACTATACAGGGAGCTTAGACAGCTAGCTCAGATGTAGAAATCAACCATGTAGACATCTGAAGTCAAAAGCATTTTTCTTTGCTGGCTACAGCTTTGAAATGAGCAAAGAGAAAATCTGTTTACATCCTATTCTAGGACAGAGGATTTTTTTTTATTCATTTGTATATAAGATTGTTCTTACATGAGTAAATTACTTTCCACTCCTGCAGTGACCTGCATTAAGCAAGCATTCCTGACAGACTCCTATTAAGAGCTAGCTCTGTGATTCTTTTATTTTTGATTGAAAACTGACTATCATTATTGTTATGTGACACAGCATGCCTTATCCCTACAGAGAACAAAGAAGGAAAATTTGAACATAAAGTTTAGCACCTGAGACACTGACAGAATCCAAAATACCAGGACACTCTGTTAAAGAACTGCGAACCAGCTGAATGTCACTAAAGGCTCCAAATGCTTCTTCTTTTTATTTTTTTTTTAACCCCTCGATTCATAGAGTGATATCAATTAATCAGTATCATGCCCACTGCTCCCTTTTCCACCCAGTCCTTACAGAAAAACRTGAAGCAAAACATCATTAGGGGCAATCAGACAATACCAAAAAGCACCATCTTTTCCCTTCCAGGTTAACCTCCCTTATGCCTCTCCCCAAATCATCTATTAGCTGCTGCATGGGTGAATGCCACTGTGGAGCCAATGAGGATGTAAACACAAAAAAACCTTAATGCAGCCTTCTGTATAATTTGTCTCATATGGTTTGCAAGTAGCTGAAAGAGACAGAAAGACTAAAGAATGCCTATGTATGACTGGGTAAAGTATTTTTATGTTAATGTGTGTTGCAATGTTTGCAATATTTTTTTTTCTCTTAAAATATAAGAAGCTGAACCTCTCTCCATGTTGGCATCGTTAGGATTAATTGACATGTTGTGCAAGATTGGGCCTTTCCTGTGGCAAATCGATACCATAGCCTTTAATTAATAAGAAAATAGATACCTTTGATTTACAGTTTAGTAAGAGTAGAACCTACATCCAACAGGGACAAACACTCCTGAGTAAGTCTTGCAAAATTTACTCAACAGCCTAGCTTTATTCCTGGAATTAGCTCTACTAACTTAATGCTATCATGAGCACATTAAGCACATCTGTATTTTCAAATACACACAGATGTATTTTCTACTGTATTTTTCACAATATTGTTATCAGGTATTGCCAAAAACAAATTCCAACTTGTTATGAAATCCATCTTTAGTAATTAAATTCATGTCTACAAGCTTATTTCCATTTGAATGTAAACATATGTTATTTCTGTTTGAACTATACAACTGTTTCAACAGCAGCAATATTCCATTACATTTTCATTTTGTCCTTTATGATTCAGAAATGCTCTTCATCTTTTRAGTGAAATTCTGTTGTTGAATGTAGKATGTAGGACAGYATCCTSTAAGTTGCTTCCATAAAAATTGCCTCTCAGTGTAGATTATAGCTCAATTATACTCATTTCTTGCTTTACCAAGATAAAGGTTCAGATAGGACATGGAACTGAAAAGCGATTAMCTTTTTGAGTATTCAGTTGATTTAGAGATATAGCAGTTAGAATAAATTGTTTAGACTTATACCAAATAATAAAGTAGCTGTCATGAATTGCACTGTAAGAAAGATTCCAGTTGCTTCTTCTGATGATAATTGGACACAATCAGTTAAATGCATCTTTGTAATTATATCTAAAATTAGCTTAATCCCTGCAGGGAGTCTTGTAAATGTGTCATCATGTCAAGCTGACAACATCTACTGCATTCAAAATTTCACTCAAAATCTACTGTGACTTATCTAGGAAAGTATTATTTCTGTRTCAATGCAGCATAATTTCTCACTTTCTTCATCTACATGAAGAATATCTTTTAAAATTTTCTTTCAGAAAATCAAGTAGACAGAATATTTGCTATTGCAGATAATTCTGCAACAGAGTCAATTTTAAGCTGAGATACACCTGTTGGAGATCACTATACTGTATTAATATTACAATTCGATCTATCTAAAATGATTGGAAGGAACACAAGCATAGATAGAAATCTATGGAGTACTCATACCACTTGGCACAATTTTGAATAGATCATGCTAATCTTCATCCATTTCACCTCTGAACTTTGCTTTCCAGACTTAAGGTGCAGATGCTGGAGACTGCCAGCACAGTAGGGAAAAACATTTAAAAAGAGCTTTCCTACTACTTTAAGCAATAAACACACAATTATTCATACCTGAATAAATATGAACAGGTAAATAGAATGGTTCTACAACAGCAGTCTCAACCTTCAGGAACAGATAAAATGTATGTGTAAAAAGGAAAGCTGTTAAGTGATTTTATTAATAATAATTTATCTTACAATATTTTTTCATAGTGACTAATGCCTAGGTTAACTGTATTATTGAAATGTATGCAGCATTTTAATAACTGTTTACATCTGTAGGCCCAAGATAGCAAGGCATATTCTCCTGGCATGAAATATAAMATCTAACTTCAGAGAAAGTACTTTCCCTAAGCTCTCATTCATTTTCTAATGGAGGTGAATGGTGATGAATTATTGAAATCCTCATCAGAGATTATTTTACCAACTAAAAGAAGAAAACAAAAAAAGAAAGAATTTAGTTTAGATTCTGACATCAATAACCCGGGGAAATCGTAGAATTTGTATCTATACTATGAAAAAAGAGGGAATAGTTACATTTACTTAATAAGTGGTATCCTAAAGTGCCATAGATAGGTAAAGCACAAATGGCCTCTGGCATTAGCAGAAACAGAATGCAGGAGACTGTCGTTTCTCTTCCCTTTCTCAGTGCACTATGTAGTTTTGCAGTAGTTTCTTGCAGACAGGTTTCATACTGCAGGGATCGTTGCATATAGCTGTAAGAAATTAATTGTATTACTCTACCCATTTATAGGGGGTAGCAGAAAGAGGAGAGGGAAAAGATAACCTATTYACAGATCATATCTATGATCAAAATACATGTGATAAATGTTCATCTGAGCTATCTAACCATCCAGTTCCTGTGAGAGATGTATCTTTACTTCACATAAACATATGCAAGGCAGTTTGAAAAAAAAAAAAAATTTTCCTCTACCTTTGTTCATACGCAAAGAAAAAAGGCAGAGGAAGATGAGGAAAGAAAACTGATTCAAAGCTAGGAAGTGCTGTCAATACTGTAACAAAATCAGTTGTAGAGGAAATGTAGTACCTGGTACCAATGGTATTTATGATGTGTAGGTGGAAAAACAACAATTTTTTTTAATGGTGGGAAGAAAAGTAGAAATCAATCCAATTAGAAATCAAAACCAGACCAGACGTATCTTTAAAAATGAGCTGGAAAGGCTGTTTAGATGTCTGTGTGTGGTTTATTACTTTGCCACATAGGACATGGGATGTCTAATAAATATACTGAATTAAGAGTCCATAAAAATATTTATTTTTTTATGACATGGCTGTTGAGATAGAAGCTGGCAACCTTCTGAGGCTTCAGACAGAAATTTCACTGGCAACTTTCCAGAATCATGACACAAATGAATAAAATGTAATCAAAGAATAAAAGCAGCAGCTGAGCTTTCTGTTGTAATGCTTCCAAGACAGAACATCATAATGATTCATTGTTGAACATAACCTTGCAAAATGTCAGCAACAGCAGAGATGACTTCATGCACTAGCAGTGCCATAATTTACATTCTATTTTAATTCCTCCTTATCTAAAGTTCATATCTCCTTGGTATCTCCTCTCTTAAATCTTTCTCAGGAGCTCACAGCCTAGATCCTCAGCCTAATTGGCCAGGGAGCTCAGAGGAAACCAGGAACAATGTCAGTAGCATCGCTTCATTTTTTGTAGGCATATTAAGACCTCTAAACATCGATGTTCTSTTCAAATTAATGTTTTCTGATGAAACAAACAATGGGCCTGTGGGTAACTTCCTGACTGGCTTGACCAGGAGTACCTTTACCTGCTACACAGCGTAAATTGTAACTATTCAGCACAGACCGACCTACATTTGTGAGTATCAGATGATCATTCTAGTGACAATGCTGCTTGTTAACATCTTGTGATTGCTCATTTTGTGCAGCTATCATTCTCTGAAACCAGAGTTCAGCTGCAACTGAAAGTTGCTTGGGATGATGTTTATTCCTAAATACAAAGCAGGTTACTAGGCAGTCCTTGTTTCACCTCTTCCATATACAGCTCTTTCCTCTGCTCTGTTCTTTCGCAAATCCTGTTCCCTAMCACATTTAGCTGGATCTCTCTGTCGCCTGACTGGAGTGGCTTGTCCTTGCAAAATCAATAGGGTCTCTAGGGGGTTTATGCCATTTTCCCCATGGATCTTTAATAGACATTTGAGAGCTTTCTATGTCTTTAGACACCATTAAAGAAACAGTTTTCCTCTCTTCCATTCTCTGCCACCATCTTTGGTTCAATTTCAATTACCTGAGTAGACAGCTTTATTTTAAGAAGGCTTGACAGAAGTAGAATTTCATAACCTCCACTCTAGTAAAGAGCACTAAGGAGATGGTGAGAATGCAGAATGCCAGATGTATTTGTACTTTGTGTGAAACCTTCCCTATCTATAGAGAATTTGTTTTTATCTTATCCACCAGTTAGAATGTGATGCATACCCTAATCAAATGCCAGCTATAGTATCTAGAGAGTACTTTACCCTGAACTTTTTTAGCGCTTCCATTATTACATTATTTTTTAAAATATGTATGTTTGTATGCTTGCAGTRCTAGTCCAGAGGCAGATCTTGGGTAAACCATCTTCTTAGCACACCAGACACCAGAATTCAAGGTTGCCTTGAAACTTCTCTAAACTGTTTGGATTTTGTTTTTTTTTTTTTGTTTTTTTTCCTCCTTGGAGGCATTTTATAGAGTTCAAGACTTCCTTAGAAGTTCTGTCTGGATCTGACAATTATTCTACTATGGGATGATTTGTTATAAAAGAAGGAAAACTGGGTAGCAACCACACTGCATTTTCAAAGAATGTCTAAAATATGGGCAGTCAAGGGTACATGACAGCAGGTACTAAAGACAGAAACTTTCTGCTGAAAAGCAAGATGATGTCTGTGCTTCCTGATATTCTTGCTTTCAGTATCCTCACTGGTGCCTGGAATTAGCTAAAACATTGATCCTTCTACAAACCAGGCTGGATGCTATTGCAGTAAAATAATAATAAAAAAGCCTTTATCATTCAGCTGAGTTTAATATCCCTACCTTAAACAATTACAGATACCTTCCAAAAATCAGAACTACAGATATCCTGTAAAATCAGAACTTGGGCTACAACTCCTCCCTTTCAAGAGAAACTATTTAGTGAAAAAAGGGCTCTCACTGCCTCATGGCCCACATGGACTCAGTTGACTACATCTATGATGATTGATATTTACTGGGAGGTAAAGGGGAAGATTTGCAATACAGTTGATCAGTTACCAGCTTCAAACAGACAACAGCTTTAGAGCAACACAGAAGCACAGAATGGTTGAGGTTGGAAGAGACCTCCGGACATCATCTAGTCCAATCCCCCTGTTCAAGYTGGGTCACCTAAAGCACGTTGCACAGGATCGCATCCAAGCGGGTTTTGAGTATCTCCAGAGAAGGAGACTCCRCAACCTCTCTGGGCAACTTGTTCCAGTGCTTTGTCACTCTCACAGTTCCTCATATTCAGGTGGAACCTGTATTTCAGTTTGTGCCTGTTGCCTCTAGTCCTGTCACTTGGCCCCATCCTCTTGACACCCTCCCTTAAGATATTTGTAGACATTGATAAGATCCCCTCTCAGTCTTCTCTCTGCAGGCTRAACAGGCCCAGCTCTCTCAGCCTTTCCTTGTAAGAAAGATGCTCCAGTCCTCTAATCACCCAGCATAGCCCTATGCCAGACTCTCTCCAGTAGCTCCATGTCTCTCCTGTACTGGCGAGCCCAGAATTGGGCATAGTACTCCATATGTGGCTTCACCAGGGCCAGGAGGGGCAGGATCACCTCCCTCAACCTGCTGGCAACACTCCTCCTAATGCACCCCAGGAGACCATTGGCCTTCTTGGCCACAAGGGCACATTGCTGGCTCATGGTCAACTTGTTGTCCATTGGGACTCCCAGGTCCTTCTCCACAGAGCTGCTTTCCAGCAGGTCAACCTCCAGCCTGTACTGGTGCATGGGGTTATTCCTCCCTAGGTGCTATACTATAACCCCCAACTCTAAGCTCCCAGTCCACAGGTAACTCTAGCCCTAACCTTCCTGGCCTCTGGGAGGCAAAAGCACAGGACTGTGAGGTCCTGGAGTGAAGGAGAAATCCCTGCTGCCCCAACTGACTTTATGCAAAATGGCCTCATTCTCTTTGGAAGCRCCAACACAAACATAAAATACAGTCTACGACTCAGGCCACATCTTCCCAATATCAACTAAAGACTTATATTATACTGCAGTATGAGTGAGATCCCAGCATTTAATTTTTCAAAATGAAGAAGAAAATGTGTCCTGTTCCTTTAGCTTTCCATCTGTCACATGTGATCACATTTTCTTCACTTATTCAATGCCAATGGAAAGGAAGGCAGGACTGAATTCAGYGCTGCTTCAGTAATCACACTGCAGTGGAAGCAGTATGTTTGGGAAAGAGCTGCTAATTCCAGTGTGATATATGCAGCCTGCAGTCAGGGAGCAAGACAGGTAGATGTGGAAGAAGGGGTCTGTATAGTAATTTTTGCTAAATCCAGGGCCATTTCTATCTGTAATTATGCCAAATATGATCTGCCTTGTGATATGAAAAGGTTATAAAGCATTGGTTGGTTTTTTTCCAATACTATGCATCTATTACATTGCTGACAATACTCTCCAACCCCAAACATACTTGAATTTCAAAGYATAATTTTGAAATACAGTTAATGGACAACAGGCTTACTTTAAGGTGACAAGCTATGTGAGTGGAGAAGTAGCCTAGTCATGGGCGATCTGCCAGCAGAGCAGGTCATCAAGAATCCTACTCATGGAACACCAACATTTTTTAAAAGTAATATGCAGCCTTTCCTTCACTTTATCTTAAAGAAAGCCCTTGGATAATTAATCTAAGCAGAATTTCAGGATAGTGCTTTTGCAACCCTAAGTATCTCTTTCACAGTGGCTAAAGCTCTAAAAGGCAGGAAAAATCTGAAGGGTAACTATATGTTGTAGGTTTGAACTGCAAAGAAGCTTCAGGGAGGGGACCAGGGTAGAAACTCCCAGCTAAAGCTGTAGATTTATTCTGTGACTTTGAATAAAATAAAAGAATCAGATACATGGAAAAACATCTGTAAATGATAGCTAGTATCTCATAAAAGTATTGCAAAAATAATAATTAATGTCATGTAGATAGGATACTAATAAACACTGTGCTCATAGAAAGTAGTTTTTTTTTCTAAACATATGTAAAAATTATCTAAGTATGCTTTCTCTCAAGACAAAACACGATTTAAACAGTGACTTGGTCTACYTAATTGAAAAGTTCGTGCTATGAGATATTGCAAGGGCTTTCCACAACATAAAAGACTGAGCTAGTATGTTCGATAACCACATAGTCTCTATGTACGCTTCAGAAGCCATATCTTCTTCGTGCTTCAGAAATCACAGGAATATTTTAYATTACACTTACAAGACCACATACAGATTAATAAGAACTAGTCCAGATAAAATTTACAGATGTGGGCCAGATGCAAATTAGAGATGTCATTGCTTTTAGTGGATATGCCTTGATTTAAAAGGTTTTAGCATATCATCCAAAAWTACAAGAAGTCAAATTTCTCCCATCAGTATCTCACATTTCTTTTCTCTGGAAAGGTTAGTTTCAAAATGACATTTAAGGAAGCCACTTATTTTAAAAGAGTGATAAATATATGGATAAATAAGTGACAGTCTGCCTCAGAAATTCTCAAGACACCATACTCYTGCTGCAAGAGTGAGAGGTAAAATTAATTAATAGGTTCTGTGACAACCAGATGGTTTTGTGGAAGAAAAACAAATTATTGCAATCATCTCTAGAGGACTAAGACACCAAATAATTAATTCAATACATCAGTAAACTAATGAGTTGGAAATACGTCCTTCTCCCCTCCCAGCACACCCTTGATACATGCACCACTTCATCTCTACTTGTAAATTCCACTAAATAGTCCTGTTAATCAGGGAAGAAACCTAAAGAGAAGTCTGTAGTATCACAACACTTATCTGCTCTAACATCATTTCAGTTTCCTACGCCCAACTCCATTTGAAGACAAACTTCTCCAGAAGCACCTCAGATCCTAAACTACACCTAAGCATTAGGCCCGGTCCTACAAACATTCAACTACATGTGCATCTGCTGGCTTCGATAAGACAATACAAATGGAAAAGATTATCCTTGTGTACATGTGTTCATAGGGTCATGCCCATGCTGGTGAAATTTGGTTACTTTCATCATATATTGTGATTAATATATTTATTAATTGCATTCTGAATTAGAGAAATGTTTTCCTTTATCTGAAGAAGATACAAGCAAATACCATATTTTCTAAGATTAAAATTTTTCCTAACACAACATACTGACTAGTTGTTATTTAACTTCGCTAGATTTTAGCTCTCTGAACTCACAACTTCCATGTAGTACTCAACCCAACTTTGGATCTTTGGAGAGCTGCTGGGAGGAAAAATGTCTCAAACATTTCAAAGAAAATGACTTGAGAGTTGACATTGTTTTGTCCAAGCTATTTATTGAAAAACTCTTGCATAGCTCTTGTGGAACTAAGCCTTGAAGCTTGGCAGCATTTGTTGCTTGTTACAGCTCTTTAGAGTCACAGGTCCCACATGTGCCTTAGATACATGATAGAATTTAACAGCAAATTTATCCAAAGATTGCATCAGAACCGTGAGGCTGTTACTCCTGGCTGCACCAGGTTATCAAGAAAGCTCTTATTTCTCATGCTATAAAGGAAGAAACAACCTAATCCAAGTATAGAGGAAATGAGCCAGACAGGTGAGTAAGAAAGGCAATTGGACAGGGGAAAATAAGGCACAAGTCAGACAAGAATCTCGTCTTAAATTGGCTTAACAGGACTAGAAGTAACTAGAATGTCTGAAAGCTTGTGTGTAGGCTTGGAGAATGAGAATGAAAGAGGGAGCACATCTGCCCAAGCAGGGAACACAAACACAGACACACCTAGGGTGATTAAGACTGGTGCCATGGATCTAACACCACAGCTGACTGTTGCATACATAAYTGAACTAGGTTCACATAATTGACATCTTGAGTGGAGGATGGGAGTAGACTTTTTTGGAAAGGTTACATCTAGGTAACACCAATACAAGTGGTCAGGGGAATAAAGATTTGGAGTAGGTTAACAAAGGGTGTAGTTAATCCCTCAGAGTCATTGCACTGAAACTGGAAGTTGGCCCAAATGAGGTGGTCCCATCATATCAGSTTACTGGCTTTTGGGGTGAGCACGTACATAATAGGGAACGCTAATCTCCTTTCCTGGAGGCTTGAACTCTGTGGCTTGAGATAGGCAGGACAGAAAATACAATGATAGCTCTTCCTTCTGGCCTTAAAAATATCTGTTTACGCTTATTAAAAAACCCTGAGAGACCAGTGCTCCTAGGCATTTAATTTTGTTTTCAGAGCATTACAAGGAGCATCAAAAGGCTGAAGCACATTTAGAATACTAAAAATATTGTAAGCAGCTCATGATGAAATATCAGTTAAGATTACCTTTGAATTTGTTTTTGGTTGTATTTATAAAAGTACTACCAATTAGTTAGATTTTAACAGCAATACTGAGTATTAAGAAAACATCAACATCTAATAAATAGTGATTACAGCAGGAATTTTCAAATGCTATAATTACTCAGTAGAGACCGTTAGTGCTACTTCCTCTCAGCCAAAACATCAAAGCATCTTCTACTTAATTTCATCTGCTGCAGACTAAGAACTTTCAGCATCTTAATGCGTTTATCTTTCTTTGTTCTGATTTTAAATTGTTGTTTATTTCCACAAATAAATGCCATATTAATTTTACTCCAGTGTTTCTGTTAAATCTCAGAACAGTAACGCATGTAATGTTATAGAATGCAAAAGATTAAAAAGGAGAGGAAAAAAGATAACTCAAAGAAACTAAAACCATCCAAATTGCACTSTTCTATAGCCTGTCTGGACAACCTGGCAGTACCCACTTTGCCATTTTTCCCCTTATATCCAGTAAGAATTTCTCTTGCTACAACTTGTGTCCGTTGCTTATTACTGTGCACCTCCAAGGAGACACTAACTCCATCCTCTCTACAATGACCCATTAGGTAATCAGAGACTGAAATTATATCCTTTTTTAGGCTTCTTTTCTTCAGGCTGAAGAAACTCAGTTCTTTCAGCCTCTCCTTGAATGTCATGTGCTCTGGTCCCCTGACAATTTAGTGACCCTCTACTGGACTCTGGCTAGTCTGACACCATCTTTCTTTTACTTGGAGGGCCAAAACCAGACACAGTACTAGTCATGAGTCCAAATCTGGACTCCTAAGTACTGATGAGAGGAGAATAATCATTTCTCTCAATGTGCTGGCTACACTTCTGCTATTACACCCAAAAAAGTCTCAAATATAATATATAATCAGATTTCTACATTTCTCCAGTGATTTCTCTTTCTGTGGGAAACCAACTGATAAGTTGTTACACATACAGTAACACTTAGCAGAGGGGGGATGTTGGTATGACAATGAGGTTTGTATGTAACCCATAAAACTTCAGTCTTTATCAGATTAATTTTAATCTGCTATCAATCTTTACTTGTTGTCAACAGTGAGGAAAATAATATTTTTAAAGTGGATTTGGATAAATATCTTTCATTGAAACTTTGAAAAACCTATTTAAATTCACTTTGCTTAGATTGCCAGGAAATTGTTTACCCAGTTTTACAGCAATGATGGAAAYGCATGTGCACAATGAACAATATGCAGGACTGTGTATGTGTATTATAGATCTATATACTTGTTTACTTTTTTAAAAATCCATTTCTGGATGAATGCTGTGTCAAAACACACAGCATTCTTTTGTATCTAATCTAGTCCATTTCTACTTTATTCTTTCTCATGAAAGGAAAAAGACATCTTTACTCTGAAAATATAACTGCTTTTTGATTAAAAAAAAAAATACTACTGGAGTTCTGTAAGAATCTCCGTATTTTGACTGTAAGCAATTCCCCTTGTCGTACCTATTCAATAACAGTACGTTGTTTCCACTAAAAATAAACAGATCTTGAATTCATCTTGGAAAAAAAAAGGTGTTTTGGCTGTTGTTAGGGCTTTTAAGCTGGTCCACCACTGTAGAATCTGAATGCCAGTTGTTCTACAGTGAGCAGTTTGTAACAGGACAATTACCACTACCCCAGGTAGTGATAAAGCTGCTGGACTCTGCATCACATTACATCACTTCCCAGTTACACACAAGATCACCATTTGCTACAAGATGCAAGATTTGCTACAAGATGCTACAAGATGTGCCCAACCACTAACATTATTTTGGTACCCACGTGATTGCTTGTGCTGCTTCCTATGTCTCTCTTTATACAGCACACTACAGCAAAGCGCTTTGATCAWGCCTGAGCTGTTCAGTTACTCAGGGAAAGGTCTACTCACATCCCACTCAGTAGGGAAAGCAGCGCGCTCTATCCACAGGAGACATTATGGGAATGTCCTGCATTAGCCTGCCCTTCACAATTCAGTGCCTCAAGTCTAAAAWGTTTGCACCCCTCAGATCCTAGTTCACCCTGTTTCCATCACCTCATGCAATCTCTCTGCCTTACACAACACAGCATTGTATAAAACATCTTTCCTGTTGAGGTCTCTATTGATAAACAAATCACGAATGACTGATCTGAAAAGGAGATGAATGTTTATCCCTGTCACATGTATCTTTCCTTCTCACATTGTTTACTTAACTGAAAAGCAAATCAGATCAAAACACCTTCTTCAGTCATCTGAATCAGGATTCAGGAGTCACCGGATTCAGGAGTCACTAGTACCAAACACCAACAATATTATATTGCCCAAAAAAAAAAAATCCAAAAAAGGTTTTTTTTTTTTTTTTTTTTTTTTTTTTTTTTTTTTTTTTTTTTTTTTTTTTTTTCCCATTACCTTGCTGTTTTCTTAGAGAATAAAACAATGCATTTAAGCTTGCAGGTCTTATCCCAGTCCACAGCTTTTCCACCACACTGTCCCTTCAACAATTGTCTCTGATTTTACTCCAGCTCTGGTTTTTAGACATTGACAGTTTTGCAGACTGGAAGCAGAAAAGAGTGAAAAAAAAAAAACTGCATGAACTTATTCTGTGCCTTTTGATTGCCTATCTTCCCAGATCTTACAGCTTCCCAAGAAGACTATTCCAAGCTAAGATCACTTCATGCCAAGTACTAACATATTTAAGTGAAGTGAAGTAATATTGAGTAATTTTTTCCTATACAGAGGGAGACAGTGTTTTAAATACCATAGTAAAATATTAGGGACAAAAAGCCCAGAATCCATAGACACAATTAGTATTCAGGCACAGGGCAAATTGGCTCTTTTGTGAGAAAGAGCTTTTCACCACTGCACAGGTATGTTATGTTCTAGGCTTTTTCTATAGATTACAGTTCTAACACATTGCAAAAGATTAATCCATAATTTTTAAAGAATTGTGTGAACTTCTTTCTAGCTTCTTTTGTGAAAAATAATTATGGTTTGCACAGTATGATATTACTGTTCAAATATTGTCAAAGAGATAATTACTCCCTAATATATATAGTAAACATTACACTTTGACTAAGCCATAGCAAGGAAATATCAATGATATCACAAAATATATTTGCTACTGGCAAAGGCTTTTGTAATGATTTTACAGATGTCAATCTGCACCTAATTGATTTAAAAATTAATATTTCTTTACACTCACGAAGGTAAATAAATAACAGCATTGCTGTTGCACAATGAATGTCACACTGAAGAGCTCTAAGACAATTAAATTTTATATTTCTTATGAAAACCTTAAGACTGACCATTGTTACAGATTTTTCATAGTACTTCTCACTTCATAACGTTTAAACACAGCATACAACAAACTTCAGATCCTAAGATAGTTCTGTTTCTTAAAGACATAAAGATATAGTTAGTATTTCTTTCATGGACTGATAAACCTGCTTGAATTGGAACAGTAATTAGTCTGAACTTCAGCTAATTTCAAGATTTCTTTGTAGAAAAAACTTCTTCTCTGTCAGCTAGTCATTTTGGTGTTAATATTTACTACAGGAACAACTGTGGAAATACATTTAGTTCAACTCTGTTGAACTCTCTAGCAAGCAACACATTTAGAAGAGTTACTCTGTATATGAAATGTTTCAGTCTTGACCCTTGTTAGGATTCACTCAGAYGCTTACTAAAAAGAAAAATAAAATTCCCTGGTGCTGACGGAGATCAGGCAGAAGCAGAAAAAACAGGATTACTCAGTAATGGCACTCATTATTTTTTTCTTCTCCCTTCTAACATGAGGTCATTTCTCCATAGAATTATTCTTTATTTTGTTTGAAAACTAAAGTCTCAGTAAAACAAGATATGCATGAAATGTCAGACATTGCTGCCAGTCTTCTATTAGTTGTCAGAGCAACAGGCTATTTCACCTAGTACACCTTACGTGACAAGCTTCTCAAAACAAAACAGCTACCATGCAGGCATATGTGATATCAGATATGGTATGCTGTACTTGCCAAATCACATCTCAATTCACATAGGTAGAAGCGAGAATCAAAACTCACTCCGGATAACTAAGCCTTGGATCCTACAGCATAGGACATCATTAAAACATCTGACTGGGTCACAGAAGTGGGCTTACCAGTTTGTGGCTGCTGGAAACATTCCATCTCTCGCCCAGTCTCGTAGCACTCTCAGCTGCATACATATTTCTTGTCTGAAATATCCCACGAGCAAAAAAAAAAAAAAAAAAAAAAAAAAAAATCTACTGCCTCTAAATTAAAAGGATCACAGTACAGTAATTAAAATGATCCACCTGTTCCCTAGTATGGTGGACTTTTTTTTTTTTTTCCTCCAAAAAAGAAACCCTGCTCTAACCAGAGACAGGACACTGAACATTTTCCCACAAATTACAACATTGCTGCCGTTTGAACCTCTGTCACTATACAGTATGTAACAGGTATGCAACTATGGCTCTGATTAATCTCTTCCACCCCGTATTTAGCAGAGATAAACAGATAATCAGGATTTTTCTCAGCTTGAAGCTAGAGGCAGACTAAGGAGCTAAAAGCTAACTCAAAGCAGTTTAAGATCCTCYGAGTCAATGTTGCAGAACAAATACAAAACTATGTTAGAGTTTCTCAGCACTGGGTAACATACTTAATCTGCTTATTTATTCAAAAAATATCTCCAAAAGAAAACACTATTCCCAAAGAGCACATTTTGCTCAATTGATTCTGAGAACCATGTAACTGCCTAATTAGAATTCCTAGGGGTTTTATAAAGAGTTATTGCCCACAGTTCGTTTTTCACAGAACAAAACAAGAGAGCGAGCAGCTTTCTTCATTTAAAAGAAAAGTCAGTTGTAACAACAAAGTGGTTGCCTCATATTCATATCCCCAGCATGGCAGAAACAAGATGAACACCATCTTTTAGGAAGGAGATCCCAAAAGCCATTCTTTAAAATCCCTTTTATCCTCAAGCTAGCTAACTTGTATATTAATTGGTTGACAACCCACATGAGCAGCTACACTACAACAAATGAGAAGTGCTTCTTGTACCAACTTCACGTAACTTGGTTTGCATGCACATCACAATAACTACCCATGATAGTGCTCTCTCCAGTTTTGCACAGAAATATTTATACAACAAGTTGTTTYATCAGATCTTATCAGCTGTTTTTCTTTCTACTCAGTCAATTATATTCCAATCCTAAGGAACAGATATTTGAAAAGGTGTATTGCCCTCCTATGAAAACATATACTCTTCACATCACAGGAAAACCATTTTTTTCTGTGACTACCAATGCATTTAAGTCACTAGGCCATTGTATTTTCAGCCTCTTCCTTTCCCTTTCTCCTTCATTAAAATGAACCTTCATGTTCAGGCAACACTTTTTAATATATATTTTAATATATATTTAATCAGTTATTAAATAAAATACAGAGATGAGATGTAAGCATCTGAGCACAGATCATTCCCCAGTTCAGACAAGCACTCAGATTTCTGTGCTATAAGCCCACACTCCTCCAGTTTTGCTTCCTTTTCTGTTCCTTAGCAGACATTTGCGCTATTTCAGCAGAGGTGTGCCAAGTTCTCAACAGCATGGTGGTTAAGGTATGCTTCAGGAAACTGAGACAGATCTGATGTTCTACAGCGCCCAGCAAGATACACAATTTCACAGTGGTTTTACATTTTGTAGATGAGGACTCTAGCCAGCTGGCTAGTATGTGACCAGCCAGCAGTAATAACAACATGACTGAAAAGCCTAAGTCCTGTAACAGGATAATTATAAACATTATTTATGAGCCATTATCCCTCAGGACAACATTCTGGGTCGTAGATCCAAGTAGAAAACAGTGTTACTCTGATGTTCTGTGGTAGTCACATAATTCCTGCAGAGACATAACTTCAGACACACTCACCACCTCACAGCTCCTAGTTACCTTTCCACAATCCCTGCTATTAATAAGGATTCCCCAGTGCTGTCTCTTTTTCTAATCACAAATCACATTTGCACCTGTCCTGAAGAAATTCAAGAAATCAATGGCATTAAATTTTCCCAGTATCATAAAGAAATAAGAGGCAAAATTGAATTCRGATACCCTCTGAATGGGAAGAAAAAAATATTCCTGTTCAGGGGATATCTGCCTTCTATACCTCTTAAACATAAACACCCTAAATAAGCATTGTCATGAATAGAATAACAAGATACTACAAAATACACTGAACAGTGGGATTTCAGCATCAGAGGTGACTTCTGCTGCAGTATTTGCACTGTGGAAGAATCCGTAATGCAGGAAAGGATTTAATTGATGAATTATGTTTAATTTCATTTAGTTTTTCCCTTTAACAAGCGACAAAAATGCCACCACAGTATAGTCATCCAAAAAAAAAAAAAAAAAAAAAAAAAAAAAAAAAAAAAAAAAAAAAAAAGTATGACCTGTTAGAGTATAGTCTCCATGCCCTTCTTGAAAGGAAATCAAGATGCATAAAAGGATGGTGCCCATGTAACTCTTTTACCAGTACACAATTAGAGTAGTGCCAATGTATTTTTCTTGGTAGTCCAGTTTTGATACACTATATATTGCAAAGCATTTTACTAAGAAAAGTGTCAAAGAGAAATGACTGCTCAAGGTCACCAGGCAAGCAAATGACAAAATTATCAGTACAATCTGGGGCTCCTGGCTCCATCTAGTTAGCCAAGTTTGAACCACCCTATACCTTTTACATAATTGTTTCATGTGGATCATTTCTCCCATTGCACTTTTTCCAACACTAGGCTGCTCAGCAGACACCCGTTACTTTCCCGGCAGCTCCTACGTTACTTGCGCACTTTCCCTTGAATCCATTTGTCATCCCTTGCGCTGCAAGGTTGCAAGCAGAGCGAGGGACCTACCACTGCATCAGCTGAAAGAAGCAGCAAAACCCATCCTGATCTTATCAGAACAGAAGCTTGCTGCAAATYAGCACAGAGTTATCCTTCTGCGATAGCCCACCTTGGAACTACATGAAAAATGGTACTGAACAGAAAAAATAAAAAGGCCTCATACTCCCACTGCACCCTCAAGAGCATAGCAGGCTACTCTGGATCAAAAGACAACTGATGGCAGTGATTTTTCTTTCCATTATCCCTCACAGCCATCCTCTATCTGTCTTACGCACTGTAATGTAGAGTGTGCATTTGTGTCACTGATTAAGGAGGGCACAAACAGTATTTCTGAACCACTTCCAGTCTGTGCTTTATTAACTCCTTAGTGGCACTGACAGCTGGTTTGTACATTGCTTTAAATTCTCCTGCTTCTTTTTCAAGTCCTTACTTACTGAGGATATTTCTGTCAACCAGCTCAGAGAACAAAGCTGTGCGAAGGATCACACAAGAAACAGTGACACATTGTCTATTTGTTTCCATTGTCCAAAAATGAAATGATGGATAGAAAAGAATTAAATTTTAATTTATTTCCTAAATGATAAAAAGCATGTATTTTTTGATGTTTCCACATTCACTCAAAGTTTCTAAATACTGTCTTTATTGTTTGTTGTTAATTTTGCTTTTCTAAACAATCACATAACCAATGAACTGCTAGCTGTTTGCATAGAAACACACGCACGCACACACACACACACACAGTTAAACACAAGCTATCTTTACTGTTAAAATAACAGCCAGTTCTACAAACTAGTTTTAATATAACGCACAATTGTAGTGTTGCAGAAACACAAGAAAAAGAAGCTATCATAATTTCTTCACCTAGAAAAAATAGTTTCAAAGAGGCAATATTTAACTCCCCTTATCTTCAAACCAGAAAATGTTATTAACAATTTATATAACTGAGTATGGTTGCCATAGTTGGTGGTGTAGCATGACTTCATTTGCATTTGTTATCAAATATTTGATATTATCTTTTTCCTGTTCTGTATTTCTTTGCTTCACTGCTCATTTTCACTGCTCCCTTCCTCTCTAATTATGTATCTGTGGAAACAGGCACTAGAAATACAGCTACCGTTCAATCCTGTGCTATTTAGCCATAATGTATGACTTCAAATGCAAGGCATAAAAACTTTATTTTAAACACAAATGTATTTTCCRAAATGCTGTATCTTAAATATGAAAGGGGCCAAAATCACTGCCAAAGCAGCCAATGACTGCTAAAAGTCTAAGATGCTGCTGTCTTGACTGGACATATAAATGTGGTATATGCTGTCAGTGAAGCAAAATCTCAGCAGAAATTTTGAGATTGATATTCTCATACAACTCCTTAAGAACTTAAGTGTTAAACTCATTACATATTTAAAAATCCTATACCTAAAAAGGTATTTTTATTTTAATTTCTTGACAGTTTTGTCAATTAAATTAAAAATTTAATACTAACAGATTTCTATACATAGAGAGAGGCCAGTAAGCTCAGAAAGGAAGCATTGGGGTGTATTTCCCAAAGGCTAACTTCAGCCAAGAGCCAGCACAATTAGAGGGAAATACATGTGGCATACAACCCGGAGAGCCTACTAGCCAACCATGCCAGAGAGGCAAGTGCTTAGTCATAGCTACCTTGTGCCATTTGAGATGTCCCACGTTATCTGAGATAGCCATATAGGGCTGCCAAACATGATCCAAAAACATGAGTGCTGTGCAAGCAAATGAATCCCACCCCAAACGCTGGAAGCAGGACCTAGAATTTCTTGTTCATCACCACTAAAAGACTCATTTGAAGGGATACCTCTGATGGCAACACCTTTGCATCTGAGCTAGGATTCCAGGTGGACAAATGCAAACAGCAGGCACATTGTCTTGCCTTCTTACAAGATATTTCAGAGCTCTTCACCTCATTGTGCCTGACTACAGTTATCCAGCTTCCTTTCTCCTCTGCGATCTGCGATAATCCAACACACTTCTAAGTTATTAACTAGCATTTTTCTTAGATTCCAAGCTTAAGATCTCACTAGATTTTGTTACCATCTCTAGCCTCCCCACTCCATCTCTGTTTTCCTCTGGAGTTACAAGCTGTCCATGCGGGACATCCACACCATAAASCCAAGATTCTTTATGTTATTTTTTTACTTTATGTAATCCTGTCTGCCCCTTTCTATTCACACTGCTGCTTTATTAATTTCTACCCATTCTT
The DNA here is from genome assembly GCF_003343005.1 of Rhea americana. Taxonomy (NCBI): domain Eukaryota; kingdom Metazoa; phylum Chordata; class Aves; order Rheiformes; family Rheidae; genus Rhea; species Rhea americana. The sequence continues at coordinate 2,064,365 of NW_028187188.1, read as the reverse complement.
ACCCTCATCTAACAGCAAATCATTGACTTAAATTTCCTTTAAAATATTCAAGAGATAGCTACTTGTTAGAACCTGTTAAAACAACCTATTTTTTWAAAAAAAGATGTCTTCTCTACCCACAGAGAAAGACTATCTTCTTAAACTGATGGTGTGTTCGCTCAGCCTACCCAGAAAAACAAAATATCAAACCCCAAACTTTTCATCACCAAACATGCTGGATTTTCTTCTGAGTTGTAGGATTCTATACCTCAATTTATATCTTTCTGTAATTATCTGAACAATTGTCTTCAAGTAACTGCCAATGATTTTGCTTTATTTCAGGTTCAGATGCGAACAACTTGCTCTTCAGCAGTTACACAGTCTTGTTAGCTTCTAATTAGACTGATTAAAGATTCACAGTGCTACATCAACTTCACTGCTCCATCAAACTTCAGACCCAAATGCCTTAAGTAAATGTCACTACTGACCTGAAAATACTTTTGTTCTCMTGAATGAAAAATTTACCAAAAGCTTAATTAAAAAATAATTACTAGCCCTTGATAACTGTTTCTAAAGTCTTTATTTTCCTGCTTGGATTTTTTCCATCAACTCCAACATCTACTGCAAAATGTCAATATTCTTCTTCAATAAGAGTATATATTTTATTACACTATATGTCTTATATCATTTAATTTATTGTTTTCTGAAACAGAAACTATATTCACCTTTAAAAATTTAGMATGAGATATAAATGTAAACAAACTCTTGCCTTCCTGAAACAAATGCTAGTTTTCCCCTCACCACTTAGGCTGTCCTTAGTTTTGTCYTATGTCAGTGTAATTCTTGAATGTTTTATCCCAAGAGAATAACATTCCGTTATGCAATCAAGGTAGTTTTGACACAGACTCTGTTTTTCAGATATCAGACAGCTTAGATGATCAAATTAATAAACAAGTTTGCTAATGAGGGATTAAGCATATGTTCTATCTTCTTCTTTGATACCAAGTTTTCCAGATAAAAGATACATTTATCCATTTCTCATCCACAGTTCTAACTGTTTGGGGATTTTTTTAAAAGTTTTTGTTTTTGTTTGCAAACAACATGTTTGTTTTCATCCACCATACCTCATATCTCTTAGAGAAAAATGCCTATGCATTTTACACATGATGATAACCTCTCTCTGAAAATTTTAAACCTACCCACACCATTCAATAGTTCTCTTATAAATTCTGTGGTTTCTATATTTCTGAAAGGTATTTTTTAAAAACCTTTACTAAAGGCTACAAATATGTTCTATGAAAAATTCAGATTATTATCCCACCCAGAAAAATTACATGGGATTTAGAAAAAAATAACGCATTTTTATAAGACTACAAAAACCAGTAGCATGTAATAGGGAATAGTATTTGTCCATCTGTCTTCAATTTATATTTAAAGATGAAAAAGCCCTATAGGAATTCTTATGATTTTCTATTAAAACTCTTGGAAAATATAAACAGATTGGGTCATATTACTGTCTCAGAAGCTATCAACTCACTGTACAATGAAAAAACGTCCCTTTGGATATCTGGTCGATTGACACTACGATAATTCTAAAAGAAATTCAATAACTGGAGCCCCAGCCACCTTCTAACACTTAGTGATTCTTATGTCTCCTTTATTCTAACCTATGTCTTCTTCCCAGCGGTGGCTGTTTCAAAGACTTCTACTTCAAGAGCCAGCCTGTTCCACTGTCTCTCTCTCTGTCCACCCATCCCTTCCACATCTTCAATAAAAAAAAAAAAAAAACACCCATCCCTTCCACATCTTCAATACAAAAAAATCATTTCAAAGATCTAGAAGTTAGGACTCTGATCTTAAAAGGCAACACAGTCCACCAAAAATCCTCAGCTTAGAAGAGGAAGGCTACAAAAATGAGGGCCTTCTTATTTGCCTTCTGGTTTCTCATTGTATGTACGTCATTTTTGAAATGTCCTTCTGCAAACAAGGCTAACAGATTTTTTTTTTTTTTTTAACAGAGAGAGACTTAAAATCCTGTAATGACAATATTGTGTGCATATGAAGATCTTTTATTACCCAGCAAGTCAGTATTGATAATAATAATACGTCTCCCTTATGGAAAAAGCAGCCTTCACTATATATCTCTGTGGATATAGGTCTGCAATGTTAGGCTCTAAATTGRATATTTTCACTCAGAGAAAAGACTGCAGTATCAATGCGGACACTCTATGAAAGCATTCGATCAATGCTCTGTAGCAACTAATATTCAAATAAGATGTTACGAACTGTTGGAAGAGTACAAAAAACCAAACATCATTATGCCACCGTATGCATCTATAATGCAACCACATCCAAGCTAAAAAAAAAAAAAAAAAAAAAAGACACATTTAAGTAGAAGATTTGCAGAGGATGGCAGAAATACAGAAAAGAGAGATATACAGTAGTTTACATACAAGAGGGTTTAAAAATACTACAATTCCTCTGCTTGCAAATGAGATGGTTAAGAAATACATCTATTAAATCATAACTGATTTGGAGAAAGTGAATAGAGACTGGTTATTGTCAGACTCTTACAAATAACAATGTGAGTGAAAGTCCAAATAAATTATCAGCCCACAGATTTAAAACAGACAAAATGAAGCACTTTTTGGCACACGGTATTATTTTCTTGTATACCTCACTGCCAAAGGATGTAGATGCCAAACTATAAATAAAATCACATTTGTTAGGTCTCAGCATGGCCGTTAAACATGGTAGCCTAAATCTGATCTCTTCAGTAAGCCCCTAGAACACCAACTAGAAAAAAGTGGGATGACATACTAGGAAAAACAAACATATTAATATTTTTCTTGTTTTTGTACTTCTGTCACAGAAAACCACAGTCAAACACAGACACATAGAGGTTAGAGGTTTATCCATCTGTATACTGGAAAACTGTGATACACAGTGACTTGGCCTACTTCTGTAAATAAATTMATTCTCTCTTCCTATTATTGGTGTTATCAAATGTAGGGAATCAAGTAATTCCATAGTTTTAATTTACCAACATCAAAGTTAACCTATTTTCTTTTAAATAAAAACTTTTGACATTTCTTATCTCAAATTGACATTTCCAAGTAGAAAGTGTCAGTGTCAAAAATTGAAAAAAAAATTATTTTGTTCACTTTTGTACATGTATCTGAATCTAAATGACTYTTTATTCAAATTAAGATTTTTTCTTGAAATTCTAGTCAGTGTTTTGCAAATGAAGTTTTTTTTTTGATTTTCTACAACTAAAATCTGTTTTTTTAATGAAGCTTCTCTATGCCTTCTATGTGCCTTTTTTGATAAATGTTTCCAGTTGTAAAACAAAGCTTTCAAAACAAGACTGTATACTTCCTAGCCAGCAYCTCTTTCATGAGAAAGATGTCCTAGTCCTTGCTAGTCACATTACCAACCAAAGTATATGTTCATTTTTCCCTGTTGACTGGTTCATCATTATAGAGATATTCAGAGATGTTTCTGATTCACACTTACATTTGATTAGTTAGTCATATTTGTTTGAAGATACCTACAGGTATGGGAAATTAGCRTGTCAAATATGCACTCGTGTTTGATGAACAATGAAGTACAAAGGATCTTGAACAATAAAGCAAAATATATTTAGAACAACTAATCTTTCATGTTCTTGTATTAATAGTTCAAGAACAGATGATCACTAAACGTATCAATTTTTACATTCCACCTGCACATGTGTTGTTTCTCTGAAAGTTCTCTCATGCCTTTCCAGGGAAGATGATACATTGTTTTCTACCACAAATAACATATATATATTTTGCAGAGCTAGGTATGGTGTTAAAAAATGCTTATAAAAATATCAGGAACCTACCCTAAAAAGGTACAAAATTTTAACATGTACTACTTATTCAAAAGCTGTCCTTTACCTCAGAAGCCTAAGTCTACTCTGAAGATTTTCTGAACTAATAAGAGCTTTCTACCCTGAAAATATAGTGAGTTCCTCATAGTTACAATATATAAAATTAATTTTAAACTAAGTAAGGCATTATAATAGCATATTTGCTGGCTAAGTAAACTGGCTTTTCATGTATACTATAGGACAAAAATGTATCTGAGGTGTGTGAAAGCTGTTGACTTTTTATTGTAAGATGTGTTCTCTCACACKAAAATCAATTAACATTTCCCAGAAGAGAAACGATCTTTGGCATAGTTTCTTTAATTCTTCTTTGGTATTTAATAAGATTGCTACACCAATGTTTTCTCTTTTCCTATTCTCCATTACCACATACGGAATTTTCAGAAATCCCTCAAAATTCTTATTCTTCTTTGCRATCTTCCTTTCCTCTGACTGAGAAWTAGCTATCTATAATGCATCAACTACCTTTATTCTAAAACTGGATTGATTTAAACAATAAAGAGAATTTAACTTAAAAAACAATCTTACCGAGTGTATCTACAGAGGGGATCCAAGAGTCCTTCTTAGCACCTGCATTCAGGATATGACCCAAGCATGCATTCCACATCTTCCTGTGCTCTTGGCTTCGATATGAAGAAGAGATTGGATTGCAGGCTAGAAAGAAGCTGCAGAATTTAGACATACCCACAGCAATTCAAACTTATCACAGTGTATTTATCTGAGAATAATTAGCCTATATCCAAGGGCCATAATGAATTAGCACAACTTCAACTTAAGTTCTGTGCCAAATGTATTTTTTTTGTTGGCTCCAGTTGTGCCTCAYTCATTGGTAAATTGGCTCCTTCTGAATTGCTCTTCAGAAGTATCTGKGTTTTGTTTGTTTGTTTGTTTGTTTTTCATGACACACAAACACGTAAGTAGAATGTAGAAAGTCTAAATCCTRGGTGCACCACAAGACTTCTGTAAAGAGAAATATTCTCCTGTCCATAAACAGGGAACTGCAACTAACTCAGTAACCAGACTCAACTCCCTTCAGTTCCTGAGGAGTGCCTTGGTTTTGAGGCGATTTTTCTGCTAAGTAGAATAGCAACTGAGAATGAAAGAAATCTCAGTTATCTTGTCCATAGCTTCATCAAACATTTTGCTAATTGGAGTACAATATTAAAATTATGGGGAGAATTTGCTCCAGGATTTCTTTAAGGAGGTATTGTAGCGTAATGACAGAGACCAGCTAATGTTAAGGCACTGAAAGAGAGATATCATCTCACCTGCTTTAGATCCTTCTGCCCAGACTCTGAGGATAATTGTGCATGGGTTGACACACACAGAATAAAGAGGTACTCAGAGATGATTCAGTTTTACCTAATTCTCATCTCTCAATAATTACAAATCAAGAATAAGCCTAATAACAAATTTTTTTTTTCTGGAGGGAAGACCACAGGRCTAACAGACCAAGAAAATTTGGTTGTGTGGCTCTAACAACTCAGAGCAAGATTCACAGTAAGGAGGTATCATAGACAGCTGTGACCTCTGGAAGGCATCTTCCCTTTTCTAGAGACCAAAGCTTAACCCTCAGGAGGAGTCAGGAACTGTAGGAAGGGCTACAGGGAAAGCTCTACTAAGCTTTCTTCCATCTTATCCATGTCTCCTTTGTATCCATGTCTCCAGCATCCTTTACCCCACTGGAAGAAGATGATCTGYAAGTCCAAATAAAGAGGACAGCAATAGAAACAGAACAAAAACAAAAACCTCTGGGATCATGCCAAAAAAAATTTTTAATCTAGTRAAACAATCTAAAATGAAGAGGCAATTAATGGCAATTAAAACAGAGTGTTACCAGGCCTCAGATAGCTTTCTATAACATAACAGAAAAAAATACTACATAATTTATCAAGCTTGGTGGTACTGGTGCTTTCAAAGTTRTTTTGTACTATTGCCAATAACTTAGAGAGTAAAGTCTTGACATGACTGGACTTGTAAGTGCTCAGAAAGCTGCACATTACAGGAGTARACTGCTTTTACACACAATAATCAASGTATGAMATACATGTTATTCAAACTAGTTACATGAGTCATGAGCTCTTAGTGAACATTCATTAACTGCATTATTTTTTAAAAAATAGMAGGTGACATAATTACAGACAGCTTTTGTGGATTACAATGGACTATCATAGAATCAGTAAGGYTGGAAGGGACCTCTGGAGATCATCTAGTCCAACCTCCCTGCTCAGCACGGTCACCTACAGCATGTTAGACAGGGTTGCAGCCAGGCAGGCCTTGAAGATCTCCAGAGAAGGAGACTCCACAACCTCTCTGGGCAACCTGGTCCAGGGCTCCGTCACTCTCACAGGGAAAAAATCCCCCCTCACCTTCAGGCGGAACTTCCTGTGCTTCAATTTCTGCCCATTGCCTCGTCCTGTCACATGGGGCAACTGAAAAGAGTTTGGCCCCGTCCCCTTGACACCCTCCCTTCAGGTGCTTGTACACATGGATAAGATCCCCCCTCAGACTTCTCTTCCCCAGGCTGAAGAGGCCCAGCTCTCGCAGCCGTTCCTCAGAGGGCAGGTGCTGCAGCCCTCTGATCATCTTTGTAGCCCTACGCTGGACTCTCTTCAGTAGCTCCATGTCTGTCTTGTCCTGGGGAGCCCAGAACTGGATGCAGTACTCGAGATGAGGCCTCCCCAGGGCTGAGGAGAGGGGCAGGATCACCTCCTTCCACCTGCTGGCAACACTCTTCCCAATGCACCCCAGGAGACCACTGGCCTTCCTGGCCACAAGGGCACATTGGTGGCTCATGGTCAACTTGTCATCCGCCAGCACTCCCAGGTCCTTCTCTGCAGAGCTGCTCTCCAGAAGGTCAGCCCCCAGCYTSTAYTGSKGYCTAGGGTTRTTKYTCCYTAGGTGCAGGACTCTGCACTTGCCCTTGTTGAACCTCAGGAGGTTCCTCTCCGCCCAGCTCTCCAGCCTGTCCAGGTCTCTCTGAATGACAGCCCAGCCCTCAGGTGTATCAGCCACTCCTCCCAGCTTGGCATCATCAGCAAACTTGCTGAGGAGGCACTCTGTCCCCTCCTCCAGGTCACTGATGAAGAAGCTGAACAGGATGGGACCCAGTACTGAGCCCTGGGAGACGCTACTAGCCACAGGCCTCCAACTGCACTCCACGCCACCAATGACGACCCTCTGAGCTCTGCCTTTCAGCCAGTTCTCAATCCACCTTGAGGAGCTCTCAGCCCATAACATGATAACTAAACATCCTTATGACCTCTTTGAAAGTAGGCATTCAAATCCCAGTATAAGTTTAAAGAAATCTAAATATTTAGCTCTCAATAGCAAATACATTMATTCAGGCACCTATGGTCCTCCTTAGCAGAAGGAGTAGAAAAAGATGCTATCGCTGGGGTCTCACCTGCCAGGTTGTAACTTCAGCAAACCAACAAGTTCCATCTCAGAAATAAAAAAAAAAATAAAGGTAAGAGAAAAATATATATGAATATAAGAAACTACATTTTTAACAAACGTATGGCTGCTGATGTGCTGAGGAAATTGGATTCATTTCTCATTAAAAAAGTCACAAAAGCAGAAACTTTTGGAGTTGAATCAGCAGGAGACTCCCTTTACTATTGCTCAGTGAGGTATCATGAGTTCTGCTGAAGGAGGGATTCAATACAGAATTCATTCCCTATYACACTACAGCTTCAAAATGAATTACGCAGTCCATAATTTGCAGCTTCAGAAATTGGGTTAGGCTTGTACTATCACATAGTCTAAGTACCCTGCTTTACAGTGAGGTCATAGCAGAATAGCTTTTCCCCCCTCCATACTTGAAGTATCATATTAACAGCTCAATAAATATATATGACATGAATACATACACTAGTGTGTATCCATTACACCATCCTCATTTGGTATACTTGTGCTCTACCAGTATTCGTGGGGAAGATCTTAAAAGTCAACCTGCACTTGCTTTCCTTTTTTCCCATGCCAGATGGTTTGTGCTGGCCACAGCCACCACATTTAGAGCCCCTTTGTATGGCTGAGTAGCAGCAAGCAGGAGAACAGTGATTGAGACTCTCTGATCTAGTCTCACACTAGTCAGCATGATTTTTCCTGGCAGTAGATCAGCTAAGTTCTGCCATGGATATGGTGAGCCCAATGCCAAACCTAGCTAATTTAAAACTGCCTTGGTAATCTTAATGCTATATTGCACTCATTTTTTTTCTCCATCAGACTTCAGGCAGGCCACTATCAGGTGCTAAGCACACGGTCCCTGCAATACCAAAAAAAAAAAAGGCAAGGACAACAGATCAGCATTACAAGAAAGGTGCTGAAAAGCACCCATTCTAAGTATGATGTTCTTATTCTTATTCTGAAATTACTTAACTAATATGTCCTCTAATTATATCCTCCTCTCTTGGGCAGCTGTCATAGGGAACAGCTCTTTCTGGTTAATTAATCCAAAAGAGCTAATGCTGATATAACTGTAAAATACAGACCTATGTGACAATATATGATTATATCATTAAAAAGTGGCAGAGTACAAATAGCCAAAAGCATTATTTCAGTTCTCTAGGATGGGAGATTCCTGGATTAGCTGATTCATTGCACAGAGAAAGCTGTGGACGCAGAACATTTTGACAGGAAAGAGCTTTGCCCAGACATGACAACRTGTATGGATTAGCATATCAATATGAATTTGTCATTCATAAAATGACAAATGAAAGAACAGTTTGCTCTTCTCARATAAGAGTTGAAAGAAGGGAACAACACAGTTGATCACTGAAGACTGATGCCAGTTGGGCTAAGGGGAACACAACTACATAAAGAAAAATCCAGAAACAAAGAAACATATTACTTTCTGTCCATAGTCTTACACTGCTACATTCTGACCTCAAAGCGTTTGGCTACCAATAAAGAGGTGCCATGAACTAGAAGGTACACAAAAAAGCCAACCTCCAGTGTACAGACAGGAGAAATTTCAACATTTATTTTGGTCCTGAATCAGGACAAACACATCAACATAGAACTTGGCATGAAATTTTTTCCTAAGTGGAAATTCTCAAAAGTTTAGATTAAACAAAATACCTAACAAAACACTTTGGTATGTGTCACGTAAGAAATCATACCAACAGTCCAAAGATCAACYGCTTTCATTTCATTAAAGTTTTGAGATATGAAAAGCATCTAGACACTGTGGTAATGCAGCCTATCTAAAATCCTACTAGCGAAAGGCAGGGGTTTAAACAAAGCTGATCTGTGCCACCAGATACAGCTGCACTATTTTTAGGTCTCATAACGGAAGCCCAACAAAATGTACCATTATATAAGCATTAATATAACCAACAACACAAACAGTACATTTTTCAATCCTTCCTCTCTACCCCCAACACAAYTTGCTTCAACTTCCAATCATCTTCAGCACTATCTTTCCAGTCTCTTGCTTCTCTGCCTCTCACCAGTTTCTCCTCATCCCTTTTCTCCTTCCTTTGGATTTCTTTTCTCTCCAGATTTCTGTCTTTTCATTCTGAATAGAGGCTGATTTGAACAGCTAACAGCTGTCACTGTCCATTGTCCCAGCTCCAAATACCAGTAACCCTTTGCCTTGCCTTCTTGGACATCACATACGCTACCTTAGTAAGAAATAAAGCAAAAAAACACTGCTTAACTGCAAGGGAACACTAACTCATCTCTTTAAGATAGCAGTGATTAGGGCATTGCTAGAATTCACCCAAAGTATGCATGCCAAGCCAGGATTTCCTTATCACTATTATCCATAAAAGAAATTGTGTGTTCTATAGTGAGAGAGATGAAGGGCCATTTCTCCACCAAATTAATTAGAAATAAATCCAATAGATAACACTCTGAACACATGAAGTCAGACACAAGGAATTAGTTTCTTCAGCCTATGAATGCTACCTCTACACATATTGCTACCACCACAAATCCTACTTGACAAATTAAATTATCTGAACAATTTAGTGAGACAATAAACATTTTATCAACACACCCCACCTGAATCAGTTTTAAAAGAGCAAAAGATTTAGAAGACAGCTTTAATCCCAAGTTCTTGCTACATGTATGAGAAAAAATCACAGACCCTCTTCTCAGACAATAGCCTGAAGGGGATATGGGAGATTTAATCAAAAGATGCATTTTTTTTCCTGCCTACCTCAGATAAACTAAGGGTCACATTTTAATTWAAAAAAAATCCCAGATCGCTGATTCCTCTTTCTGTTGTCCTTTCTGTGGCTACTCTCTTATAAAGCCTGCTGCACGGGGAAGAATAATTGCCTCTGTTTTTTTATAGTATGGTTTACTTTGTAAATTCCTAATACTGTAAAACTCTTTTCCATTTGTCACTAATTGGAGGTATAATTCAACTACTAGGTACAKAAATTGATTTCAGGAGCTCCACATTTGAAGCTATTCATGTGTTTTCCCACCATTTTTAACAATCCACAGAGGGTTTTTTTGTGTGTGAAAATATTGAGGCTGTAAGCCATTTCCTTTGATGTTTCCACAAAACAGGAAAGGATTTTCACCTTTGTTAAGGAAAAATCCAGTAAAGCTAAAAGGCACTTTTTAATATGAAAGCACTATCTGGAGCCAACCCTAACTGAATAGTATTCTTTAAAGAGAACAGTATTGTTGACAGATTAAGATGGTTAGGGAAATTACCAGAAGATCACTAACATCATTCTGGATGCAAACCAAATTATGAATGTAGGTAAGTACAGTGTTCATTCACCTACCTTGGCTCTTCAACCAGGAAAGGAGAAGAAGTGCTATCTACTAACTTTCATTTCCACATGAAAGTGATTTTGTAGCTCCAACAACATGGATCAGCTACAAATTATGAAGGGGCATACCCCCTTCATCATTAAACCTGCCATTGCGTTACAGCTGTGAAATTGCTATTTTTGATTCCCCTCTCTCCTACCATCAGGAAAAACAAGCTATCAGACAAATTGTCAGATTGGTCATAAGACCATTTTGGACAAATTTTTAAGGCAATCCGAATTCCCTCCATGAATTACTACTAGTACTCTAAAGTAAGTGAAAGCATCTAAAGATGCTAAAGAGTCTCTTGACTCTGAGTCTTGATCTGATACATTAAGAAACTGAGAGCAGCTTCTTAGCTGAGTTAATCCACCGCCTATGAATGTAACTATACAAGTTCCTTGAAGATTTCAAGATGAGATATCTTTTTTCTTTTTTGAAGGGAGAGTAGATCAGAGTCCACTTATGAAACATGTGAGCCCAGTCACTGAAATATACAATACAAACAATAAAGCAATTACATATTTAAAAAATTTAGCTGAATTATTATGCAACAGAAACACTGTTAGCATAAGACATTGGTCAAAATATTAGTTTGAGACTGTTTTTGACAGAAATAGAGATTCTAAGCAGCAACTCTTTCCTGTGAGAAGTGTACATTGAAATTTTCAACTTTTTGCTAAAAAAAAAAGTCTCCATTTTCATTTTTTAGAAAAAAAAAAAAAAAAAAAAAAAAAAAAAAGTTTCGTTTTATAAAGGTAAGTTTTCCACAGGGGAAAAAAAAATTACCATACAAAAAAAAAAGGTTGTCTGATGCTCACCCACACGAAAATAACACAATAACACATTTGCTGTGCACAAAATCCACTTTGCATTGTAATTCATGACTACAAGCCTGGTCACTGAGTATCAGTCAGTAAGCTGTACAGGGGAATGCAGAAATTAAACAGTGATTAAGCAGCATGGTATATACCATTTTCTTTCCTAAATAAATATGTTTGTCCCTTTAGAAAGAGTGTATAAGGAAACCAATTTTGACATCAGCCCTTATCAGTACTAGCTTTAGTACAATACAACATAGCTAAAGAGCATGCAGGTTCTGTCTCCATATAATATAAACTGTGAGTCTGAGTCTAAACCAGAAAAAATATGTGCCACATTTTTATTTAGGAACTAATAATATAATCTAAGATAAAGTGCATGCTGATAAAAATGTAAAATAAAATATTTTTAGTAGTATCTTCCGTGGAGTTACAAAATAATTGGTAACCAAGCATACATGTTTGTACCTTGCCTAAATAGGTAATGTGTAATCTCTATAAATTATATTTTGTTGTTACTTTTTGCTTTTTTCTCTCATCCTTACCCTTTGCTACTGCTTGTTTGAAACTGATCTGGTAATATATGTTGGATCCACAAAAAAATAGATTAATCACCTCAGAAAATCGCCTACCTCTCTGCTGGCTTCACAATGCCTCTAGAATGTACTATGTTATTGGGGAAGGTCAGCTGATTTGCAACAAGGCTCTTTCTTTGCCAAATGAGCCCATCTGATACTTGGAATAGGGGAGAGGTTTTGTGATTTAGTACATAAAGAGGTAATCTGATTTTTTGCAAGCAGTGGCATACACAGAAAAGCTTGTGAAAARTTACAGGTGCTTGGCTTCCAACTTTAATAGTAACACTTGTCATTGGTAATCTCAGAGCATTTTACAAAGAAGGTCAGAATCATTAATTCCATTCTACGGAACGGAAATATGAGGTTGAGAGAGAAGAACCAACTTACTGAAGCTAGGTTATGGTACAGTCAAATCAGAACTCAGGTCTCCGGTGACACAGTCCAATGCCCTTACCACTCAGCAACCAATCTTCCTTTGCCTGTCACTGCCATAGGAACAKGTTTCTGTGTTTATTTTTTCAAGTAAATGTAGCACATTCTACATTTTCAGCCTCCCAAACTACTGTTTTTAAGCAGTGTCAAGAGCTATTGAACAGGGTTGATATTAATATATCTGACAATCAGATCAAAAAGCTAAAACAAAACTAAAGGCTAATGTAAGTTGGCTCTTTTTCCTGTCACTTATAGAATGTATCACCTGAAGAACGTCTGGTGCTTGACTAGATGTTTAATACAGGAACTGCAGAGTAGCCACAGCCTAAGCCTGCCTTGGTAGCACTACTCACAGGTTCGAAACACCATCTGCAAAAAAATAAATAAATAAATAAATAAATAAATAAATAAATAAATAATAAAACAGGTGCAAAAGGTGAGAAATACCTCCCTCAACCCTTTCCCTGTTCTTCACTCTCTTCCCCCCCACACCACAACTAAGGTTCATACAAAGCAGAAAATACCAAATATTTTGACAAAAACTCTCAACCAAAAAAAAAGTTATTTTCTGTGTTTCAGATATGGCAACTATATAGCAGAAGACTGACTAAAAGTAACTTCTAATMATAAATGATTTTTAAAACTAAAAGTACTCTTTGTTGAACTCCTGCCAGTTCTCCACTAACAGTTTTAAATAAGAGAATAATGCAGTCCAGAAAGAATTTTTCTCTAGCATAGAGAAATCATAAGATAAGAATTTAATGGATCAGACTCAAAAAATGCAGCTGGTAAACTCTATTACAGATGATGATCAMAGCAAGGAAAATATATTCAACACTAAGAATTATTCTTAGAATAAGGATAAGCATAGAAATCATGTGGCCTGACTTACATCTAGATTACATTTGCTCCACTTGGATTATCTCCACTATAAATGACTAGGAGGTGGGGAGCTTTTAAGTATTTAAAAGGATGGCTAAGATGAAAAGAAAAACTGAAAACCTTACTTTTGAAAGCATAGTTAAAATGATATTGCAGTTATATTGTAGTTAGAGACAGGAATTGAGAGTATCTCCACAGAAATCAGAGTAATTCTGGATAGACATCAGTGTAAAAGAGCTTGGAAACTCTCTTAGATACCTATGCTAACATTGGCACATCCTTTCCTTCTTCCTTACCATGGCATTTGTTAAGAGTTTAAATTTTACTCTTATTTTAAGCAAATACATCTTCTGTAATAATCCACTATGCTCTAGTACTGTATGGTTTTATCATTACTACTGCTTGCAATTTTCCTGATTCCTTAATCTACTCTGGTTAATCTGTTTGTTTCCTAGAGGTTATGGCTATTAAATATACTGACTTATTTTTTCTAAAAGCCTCAGAATGCAATTACTCTGTTTCCCCTTAAAATCTAAGCAATATAAATAGATGAATGTAGTAGGAAAGCTTCTCTGACCTTACAAATGAAGCTAGAATGTCTCAAAAYGCAGTCTACTGAGCAAGGAGAAACAGCTGACTAATCTACAGAGCCATTTCCAGCAAACTTGGAGAAAAAAAAAATTTGTTGTCTGGGGATCCTGGAGGAGGGAAATTGCATGTAGCAAAGTTCTAGAAAATCTTCTCTTAGAAAAAACAACAAAATTAGTCTCTTCATCTCTCTTCTCCTCCCTTTTGTTTGTTTGTTTTYTTAGACTACTCAGGGCTTTTCGGACGTCAAATCTTCAAGTTGTTTTTTAATCAATAGCATTTTCTCACTTTTTTGAACTGTAAGACAATTTGCTGAATATCAACAAATCATGAGCTGATAAGCCATCAAGAAATAATTGGCCAGTCAACTTCACTATATCAATGGCTGATTGGAGGAATGAGTCCTCTCAGAAGGAAAAAWTCTGAATGATCAAAGGCAAAGCCAAGTACTCTTAGTTCTGAATAAATAATTTGTTTCCCACATGAATATAGGAAATTACATGAATGAAAACTTTTTTAAATGTGTATGGAAATAGAAATAAGATGTCCTGTTTGCAGAAAAGGTTTTAAAAATTGAATCCCTAAAGCTAGAAATTGAATTTCACTGATAYAGTCATGATTGCACTCTTTTTCTTTTCATTCCAATTCTACAGGAAAGAGAAAATTCACATAACCAAAAAAGAGAAACAGTGCATAACAGACAGAGACAGAAAAAAGGTAAGATTAAGTTTAGCAACACTGATTAATTTTCATTAAAAAACAATAGCCCTTAATGACATGATTATTTCAATGACAGGTTCCGTAAGACTACATAGGTAGATCAACTATCAGACAAAATGATGATTTAATATTTAGGTGAAAATTACTGAATTGTTATTTCTACAGAAAAGCAACTACCTAGCAAATCTTTTTGCTCAAGGCATTTTGTAATTTAGAAATAAYGTATGCGTAAAGAAAATCATAAGAATATCATACTCCTTATACATCACTTCCGACAGTTTTTTCTTTTCCATTGACAGACACACAGGCAGATGCACAATACACACATTCAACAGCTTGTAGGTGAGGGAACTRATTTTGGATGTGGAATAGCCAAGTTCAGATCCCTTCTCCATCTGCATCTAAACTGTGTCAGATGGAAAAACTGGCTTCTCAACTAGGCAGAGTATGAACCATAGATTCTGAATCACAGGACAAAACACAAGTGTTTTCCAAGGTTTGAGAGGGTAGCTAGAGTAGCTGAGAGTGTTTTACTTTCACCCCTTAGTTCCATTGCAAAAAAGATGCATTTCAAATCCTAAAATTCCCTATATTGCTAAAATGTTCCCATCTGTATTTGCTACAGAATTCACAGCTGCATGCTTCTCTACTAACTGGTCACCTGTTTCCTGCAAAAGTTACTGCAAAATCCACTTGTCACTGATTCTTCTCTAGCACTTATAACCTTTGTCTAAAAATTACATTAAATTCTAAGAATGAAGTAATATCATATGGAAATTTATACTTTTTTACTGATTTTTTTTGTACAGTGTAGACAACAGTAACAAGCTATAACTATACTGCCACATTATGCTATACAGCTTCATACAAGCATTCTGACTAGGCAACCTGCTCTAATTGCATAAGGATACTACTATTTTTTACAAATACTCTGTAGATAAAGCTTTTTTTTTTTCAACAATTCTATAAATTGCCTGTAATATGTTATGAAGAAGAATCCATAAAAAATCTTTTTTAGCACAGGAAACAGACTTGAATATTCTCTGGACAYGACATTGGTATTAAGATAATAAGGAAATTGCTTGTCAGAGCAAGTCTGAAATTTCCATTCATTCTTTAATATGAAGACAAGTAATGCCTATCAAAGGCAAATTGATTCAATCAGAGGACACTTTAACATGAATATTATACAATCAATTGTCTGTATTTAAGTCTCATGAAATTTCTTTGTATCTCTTGCTCTTTTTAATGCATCATTTCACATCGTCATTCACTTATRTTCTACAAATGCAAGAATGAAAGGGCAACTATTTTTACAGACATCTATACGTCCCTGTTACCACTGTAGTCACAGTGCTATGGCTGGACAACCAAATAACATCTGAAGCCAAATATTCAATAATTCCACAGATTTATAGGATTTCATTGTTAATATAAACAAATGATCCTTACACTTTCTAATCCCACATGGCTTTTAAGTGTATTCATCTATTGGTGTGGATACCTCTACAGACCTGGTAGTAACAAGCAAAGTCAGGACAACTCCCTGTTTCACATTTCAGGTAACAGTGAGCCACAACCATGTCAAGGATGCCCTATGAATAAATGGGTAAAAATCACCTAAAGATCTTATGTCYGGCTTCCACTGAATACTGAGTTACTATGGTTCCATCCATGCCTCTCCAGCTTGCTCAGGACCTTGAAATATGGATTTTATTATGTATGAATATGTATGTACATTTTATTACATATGATATACATTCGGTAAGCCTGGGAGACAGAGAAGTCACCATAAAATCTCCCTTAATTTCAGTATTTGGAAGGAAATATATCAGCGGAAAGAATACTGTAGCAGACAGAGGACATTCTGTGCTGCCAGTTGTTGCCAGTGTCTTTTTACCGACTTTAGGGGGCTTAGAATCAGGCCCTCACGAATTTAAGACAGCAAACAGGACACTACTCATTCGTTCTTAACTGAAGGATCAGAGTTTGTAAGAKCTAATAAAATGCTTTCTTTTCATCTCTGATTTTTGTAACTCCGTAATTCCAGTTTTAAATGTAACTTCTAAAAAAGAATTATTAAAGCAATCTAAAAGAAAAGAAGATGGAGCAAATATATATGTGGAGGGGTGTACACACACACATAAGTCCTAATTCATTTCATTTATTACGTTAGACAGGCACTTGAGCATTTGGAGAAAGAGGAAAAGGCAGAGATATAAAATATCTCTGATAAACAAATAATTTTTTTCCTGCTGAAGAAAATAAAGAACATACAGAAGTCAGGAGAAAAACATTTTAATTCAGGTAATGTTTGAGACTAATTAATGTCAAGGACTGCACCAAAGAAAGTAACGAGGAAAGGAATAATGGTAGGGAAGAAAAYCAATCACAATAACCCAAGAAAATGTACTGTTCATTGCACAAGGTGCATTTCACTCTGCATTTCCCTCTCTCCAGATGTTCTGCTGTCAGCTAAGCTGCTCAAATCAATCCACTATATTTAAAATACTTTTTATCCWCCTGAATAAAAATTTTTAAGCACCCATTTTTCTTCATTTGCAGCAGAATATGAACCATGAATTTGCAGCAGAAATACAGGTAAGTAGTATTTATTTACCACAAATGGAAGCACATYTTAAACTATAAAGAATGGGAGAACATCATGTTGTGTGACCAGTAAAAAATATTTGGAGAAACTGTAACAAGAGAATGAGCACAAGCAATTGCCTCTAGACATCAGGGAAAAAATTGCCTGTATCATACTTTGAATAGTGTATTCTTCTTTCAGAGCTCTAGCTGACCAGAAAAGCAAATGAGTAAAAATTATTTTTCACAGAACAGACATGCCCTACAAATTGCATTTTGAGACAGGCACCTCACTRTACCAGCTGCTCAGCCCCTTTAGGCATGTCCTGTGTACAGTAGTTGAAAAATAGCAGGCAGATGTTTTTTATACTGAGCTGAACTAACTGGCAACAATGGGAACTAAGTGCATTTAGCYTTTCAGGAAAATCACCAGATCAAAATCTCGATGGCTGGAGAAACYCTACTGGTTCTCTCCGTGTCAAAAAAGAATTAATGTTTTCCCCTAAAAAGTAATTTGTGAATATATCTATAATTCAGAATGATCATCTTCTCTATTTATGTGCTAGCTGTCTCCCAGCARCAACCTATCAGCCCTATACCTGTTGAGTATTACTCTATTCTGAAAGTAGCTTCAGTGAAGTTGTACCTCAATATATCATATTCCACAAGAATATTTGGCCCTAATCAATTCTCCAGCTCTGGCATCCTGGGCCTGGCTCAGTGCTGAGCATCCTTAAGCAGCAAAAATCCTTCTACTGCAACTAAAGTTTTCTATGACGAAATGATGAACAGTAGATATCAAAGTAGCTAAGTAGCACTCCGCTGAAGAAAAAAAAATGGAATACCAAAGCTGCCGATAAAGAATCATCCTTTGTGGCACCAGCCAGGGGCTGAAGAAAAGAGGCAGGGAATGAAGCTGTATGGCTAAGTCTTCATTGCAAGCAAATCTAAAAACAAAAGCAAACCTAGCAACACCCTCAGKGTTATGCACAAAAGAAAGGAACCACAGCTCTGAAACAGGACTCAGGTAATTAACAATGACATAGGTTAGYTTTCATGCTAACTAGGTTTGCTGTATTGGCTGCCCTTTTGCTATAAATCCCTACTTGTGCACTACCACTGATACTCTGGTTCTCTCTAACATAGTGCATAGACGAGTTTAGTGGAAGAATGACTTCAGATGGAAACCTAAAGTACAACAGGGGAGCCCTGTAGAAGATGAAATCATACTCTCAATAAATAGTAAAGAATCAGAATAATTTCTAAATCTACCTTGGAAACAGAGTGAAGATGCTAAGTCAAGATCTTAGGTTCTGCTTTGGGCACAGTAGGAAAGGTTTTGCTGGAACTGTAAAATATAGCATCCAGCTGTGTAATACAAAGGAAGAACTATAGATAAAGTTACTTTCCTGATCACACTTGGGGCATTCTTTTCATATGCATATGTATCTCTGTGAAGCTGGGAATGGGGAACTACTAATAGATGCAAATGTAACCACAACTGACTGTACAAGCACAAAGTAGTTCATCAGTGGAAGGGCTAAAGAGAGCAGCAAGTAGATGATCAAAAAGTAGCRACTCTAAAACCAAATACAGTCCTACCTGGAGGTAAAGGAAAAAWTCCCACTGTGAATATGCATAAGCTGTAACGGACAGAAGTTAACATACAAAATCAGGTACTTATGACAGTTTTAGGAGAACATRTTCCCATAATACTTACCCTCTACAACTGCCTTATTTCATTTACGTGCATCTTTCTGCAAGCGACTGAACAAGAAACACAGATCCTGCTCTTTTGTACTGCTCCTTTGCATCAGCTACAGCATAATCAGGCAGGTTTTGCTACACAGAAGTTATCAATAAAAACACTTTTACCAAAGATGTCACTGAACCTCAAGAAACTGAACCTCGAGAAACTGAACTCTAATCAAAGATTCACCAAATCGAATTTTGATCAGTGTTTTGATATGTATCAAAATAAATTGTGACAGGGAAGCATAGCTGACCCTTCTAGGCAAGGGCCAAACACCAGCTGCCTAACCTCTTTCCTAAATTAATTAAATTAAATGCCTGAAAGGTAAGTTTTAAGGGACAGACCAATCTACCTCTCTGCTTCAGACTTTTGAAGGCAGTATTGTCTATTTTTGCTTCAGTTCATTCTACCACAATGCTCSTCTAGAGTTGCATTACTCAGAATGAAAGCCAGAACACAGAAGAATTTATTCCAGAAAATTTTTACAGTCCTTCCCAAAAGGAATCATAAATGTTTCCCAAAACAGCATTCGCTCTGTGTTGCTCAGTTTTCTGCTTCCCAGCACTAACCAGCTCCCAAACACTCAAGTCATCTCTTCTGTTGGATTCAGACACAGCAGATACACCCACCTTACTGAGCAAGGGACTAGCAAAACTCCAGGTTCTCCTTGTATGGATACATTAGGAAACTATGCAAATGATAACCTATAGCTTTTCTTCCCTTCATCAGGGGAGAYAGGGGAAGAATACAGTGTGTAAGAAGTTTCTTGTATGAGTGGAATATTTCCTCAGAGTACCTCCAAAGAAGAGAGGAAGGAAGTATACTTTCATTTCTACACTGGGAAGCTGACACTTAYAGTCATGCACTGTATTGGTGGTCTAGCTGGTGTTTTACAAACACAAAAATCTTCCTGATTTTTATTTAAATTAAGTCTCAAGGAGTCAATTTACCTATAGCTTTGCTTGCATGACGAGATGGTGACTTGTACTGACTTGAAAGTACTGAAGAGAGCAGAACTACTGCAYATTGCCTCTTTTTTAGGGGAATCTAAAGAAGATGAGAAGGACTCACTGAGACAGATTTTGCTGACGTATGATGGAATTTGTTTCTACTTCATGGAGACCATGAAGAAATAAAATTAGTAATGGAAGTGTTTATAAAGGCAGCATTGCAGAAACACTAGAACAGGAAAGAATTAAAGGTCTTAGTCTGGACCTATTAACCCTGTAATGTACATTCTTCTATATCTGAATGTCTCATATATGGCAAGGATGTAGCTCCATGAACTACACAGAGCAGATAGCTCAAACACAGCTCCTTCATGTTCATATACAGAAAAGTAACTGCAGAGCAGATTCTGTACATTATGTTGTTCCTATATATTTCCACTCTGCTGCATGCTTGACAGTACTGTGTGCAAAAAAATCAGGTCCTGTGTCTCTGTTCAGGTTGAGGACAAAGACTAATAGTACTGAGGTTGGGACAGCTGGGTGGAAATAGCAGAAACATGAAAGATGAGGACATGGGTCCCTGGTGTGGAAATGTGGGAAACATATCAGTATGGTGAAAGGACACAGGCTAGAGTTTCTAGTTTGAAGATGAAGGTGGAAAGGTATAGAGCACAGGGCTGGGTTTCTGCTTTCTGGCTCACAGTCATGTGAAAGTCTTGAATTAAACTTCTAAAATTAAGAGTTGGGTCTTCAAGCCACCTCTATAACTACCAAGTCCTGTATTTCTCATGCACTAGAATCAACATTTGAATTCTTCACTCACAGGAATCTTTTTCACTCCAGGTAACTCAGTTTCGTACTTGGATTTTGCCTGTGACTTGGATCTTTTCTTATAAGCCAGACTYTTTTGCCTAGGTATGGGATTCTCTCAGTCCAAACCCTTGGGTCTATTTTGGAGAATATGCTGCAGCAATGAGCCCTAGTTGCTAACCCTCTGGCCAGCAACTCATTGATTTTACCAGGAGAGCACACCAGAACTACTCAACTGCTTATTCCTCACTGCCTTCCCAAGTCCTCCTACCCCACCAATTCATGCCCAAAAGGCAGAGAAAGGTATCCTACAATTCCCCTGGGAACAGACTTAAAGTGTGATTCAATTTATTACAGCACGACATTACAGGACTGACTCTGTGCTTCTTACTATGGAATCTCTTGAGATTGCAGCACAAGACCTATTTTGGAAATGGCCTGTGAACTACTGTTCTTCAGACTTACCTCCAGGGAGAGGAAGAAGGAAGATGCAGAGGGAAGAGGAAGGACTCAAAACAGGAAACTGTGGGATTAATTCCAGTGGTTTCCCMGCGAGCAGGCTCTGCCGCATACAGATAGGTTCTAGATATGCTGTAGMAAAGGTTGGATTTCAGCAGAGCTTCTAAGCCTGAAGGTGAGGGGCTGCTGCTTGGCATCATGTCAGCTAATAAGACCTAAGACGCATATAAAAATGGCCAAAGTCATCAAAATTGAAACTGCAGTGAGGATCCAACTACTAAAGTGCAGGCACCACTTCCACAGGTTAAATATAGTAGGGAGGAAATGACACACAGGAATACTTCATTTTTGTGCAAAGCTTTTGTTTAAAAAATGTAGAACGTGTCATTTCTAATAGAGCTATTGAAATAGCTCCCACTGCTGTGATACAGTTAAAAGAAAATCTCTGCTGATGACAAGTAGCAGCTCTAAATTGCTGAAGCATGGAGCATCAGCGCTAAAACACATTTTCTCCCCGAAGACTGCAGCCTATCAAATAACATAGGTCTGCTGGTTGAAGTCCCTCGCAATCAACCCTTGCACATAGCATGCAATCWCTGTGCCAGCTGCTGTTAACAAATTAACAAGAAAATTGATCTCTTGGATGTGAAAAAATCAAGTATTACTTTTATTCATTTACCTTTTTTATATTGGTATAGCAATCACTGTTTACTCAAAATAGTAATAGCACTTAGTGTAAAATAAATGCAAAAAGTAAAAAGAATTCTCTCTATATATATATATATATGCTTTTTGAAAAGACACAAAGAAAATAAATGCCTACTATTTTATGCATATTTAAGAAAATCTTTATCCAGGGCTGTATGGTGTTTACACAGAAATCAGTGTCTGCTGGATATGCAAAGAGTTTTTAAGGCAAAGTTAGTGCTGTAAGAAAAAAAATAATTACATTTTAATTTTATAGATGTTTCTTGATGTTACTAGCATATTATAGAATGAAAAGAGAAATTAGAGAATATCAAGATATATTACTTTATACGAAAGAAGTCACTATTTCAAATCTGTAGTTAACAATGAATAAAAGGAAAACATGTCCTAAATGAATAGACAGTAGCAGAAAAGAGGATYTGAAAAATTTATTTGAAAATAGCTTTAATAAAAAGCAGTCTCAGTCTTGAATATTCAGCTATTTAATTACTCCTGCAAAGACAGGGCAAAGGGGCTATTTAAAAAGGAAGTGCAAGAATGAAACTTAAAGAAAGGCAAAATTAAAAAAAAAAAAAAAAATCTCCCAACAACAAAAGAGAGGAGAATTCATCTTCCTGGAGGCTCTCTCCACAGCTCCTGAAAGTGCCTGCTGCTGACAATGAATGGAACAAAAGGGAGGCGGGAGAGGGGAGAGAAAGAGGTGTTATCTTACCAGTCGATGGAGCTCATCACTCCATTCCCCTTATGACGCTGGTAACTCACAAGCCTATAAAATGTGCCTTGGCTCCTGATCCCCTTCAGCAAAACCAAAAGCAAGAGCAGGCTGTGCTCTGAGCAATGGGACTTTCTTCTATCCAGAAGCAGTAGCTCTCTTGGTCCAGCCAGTACAACAGTCCTCAGGGTCTGAACAGCACAGCCAAAGCTTTTGTAGACGGCTCCCTCCTTCCCAGCATCCYGGTCTTACTGTGCTAACTTGCTTTTTTCTTTTTTTGTTTTCCTTATCTATTGGAGGGAATTTTGGAGGAGCTGGGAGAGATCTTTTTATTCTTGCAAGAGGAGAAAACATCCAAGATGACGTCCGTCCCCACAGCCAACTGGAGTGTGAACACAAGCAGCAGGTGGAACATGAGCCTTGCTGAGTCGGGGGATCTCTGGGGACAGGCACAGGGAGCACTGGCTGGAAATGATTCTCCTCCTGTAGTATCCTCAGCAGCCAACTTCTCCAATCAGTTTGTGCAACCATCTTGGCGCATTGCCCTGTGGTCTCTGGCGTATGGCGGGGTGGTGGCAGTGGCTGTCTTCGGAAATCTCATTGTCATCTGGATCATCCTAGCTCACAAGCGCATGAGGACAGTGACCAATTACTTCCTGGTGAACCTAGCCTTCTCAGATGCCTCCATGGCTGCTTTTAATACACTCATCAACTTCATCTATGCACTGCATAGCGAGTGGTACTTTGGAGAGGCTTACTGCCGCTTCCACAACTTCTTCCCCATCACAGCTGTCTTTGCCAGCATCTACTCCATGACAGCGATTGCAGTGGACAGGTGAGAAAGAAGAGGAAAAGCGTTATGGTGAGAGGTTGAGATCAGATTCTCTACTAAAACAAAAATCAGAGATAACATGCAGTAACTGGTGAGAGGCAGTCTCTTCAATAGTTCATCACCTGTATTCGTCTGCTTCTTCAAAATCTCTCTCTAGCACCTTTTTCTTCCTGTCTTTARTCTGTCTCCTCTCCTTCAACCTTTCATTGCTTCTACTCTTCCTTTCTTTTACATCCCCACCTCTCTCTGACTTCAGCTGCTCTCTGTGCTCCCATCTTTTAACACTAATCCCATGACAGCAGCCATTGTTGAGTGTTGCTTTCTCCATCTGCCAAAGTAATCTCTGTTCCTCAGTCGATGTCATCTAATTCATACTGATGAGGAGTTACAGAGACTGCAGATTTAGCAAGAGGATTTCAAATTTCCCTCCTCTTTGTATTTCTGCAGCTGGCAGAAGCATTTGTCTYCTCAGAAACCACTTCAGACTCTGCTTTTAACAGCTCCTCTCACAGACAGCGCTGAGATGCTTTGTTCCTCCTCCTGATTTTAACTAAACAGACTATTTACATTACCATCTGTGCATACCGAGAAGTGTGGTAAGAACAGGTATTACAGGGTTTCAAGTGTTTGATGTTTTTTCTAATTACTGGCAGCAAAGCAGTYTTTGTCATTGAAGGAAAACAGGACAGGGACAAACATTACCTTTGTGCTAAAGAAAATAATGGAATATGACAGTTTTAGTCTCTATACAGCAAAGGATAGCCACATTTGTCAGATTTCCAACAGAAGTGCTTTAACGGACCACCTTTGTCAAAAGTTGCTGTAGCTCTCTCCCARGAGATTTTCCCTTCTTTATGATTATTTTCACCTGTGCTGTACTAGAAAGCTAACTTTCCACAAGCTTCAGAAATGCAAGCAATTCCTGAATTTTCATTCAGAGTAAGATGCTTTACACTCCAGGTCTTTCTTCTTTTTAGAAATGCATTGAAATTACTGACAGAACTCCTTTCTCAGATGTCAAAATCATGTTATATATCTTGCCTGAATTGACTTGGCAGAGCTGCAGCACTTTCAGCTGATGGTAGTTAGGACTTTTATGAGGTTCAATTTATTTTCTGAAACTTCATAAATATCTTGTTTCCAGGTGCAAAGATTAGGAAATATGCTGTTGTGCCTTTCTCTTTGCTGTGGTCATACTAACGCTCTTCAGCTCTACTAGTTGCTAATTTCAGTTGGAAATTTCAGGTGTCATTCTCGGCTGGATGAATTTCTCTTCCATAAAGTAAAAATGAAAGAGGAAATGAGATTCTTAACAGCTCTTCTACCTCTCTGCTCCTGGGATAAGAGAAGACAGGATGACAACAGAGCACTCTCCTCCTGCTGGTGATGCATTTTTTTCCCAGTTATTACTTCACATAAATAAATGAGGAGGCAGTATAAAGCTGTATTTTAAACCAGGCAGAGATTTCTTCAGTTGCTAACTCAGGTTTAGCTTAAGGTTCTTGCCTAGTTTGACATTTTCAGAAAGTTTTCAGTGGATGCTGAGGATGTAGCTGTTACCATTGCAGTGGTTCTTGTCATTAGCCACCCAGCTGCTAGGATGTTCTGAATAARGTATTTTGATTTTCTGACAAAATCACCCACAGAGGTGTAGTATGTACTACGCGGAAAGTTTCTAAATATTCTAGAAAACTGGAAACAAAGGCAAAGTTGTTTTATATGACACTGTTYCCTGGGAAGGAGAAGGGTGCACTTGTAGAGTGAGTAAAGAAGAGCTCTGTTTCACACCAGCTGCTTGAAGTACAATGGTCAGATATAAATATACCGGACATATTTTCACTGGTTTGACAATATGAAACACTTGTGTGCAGCAGTGAACCAAATACTGCTGTTATTCCCTCTGATGACATTTCTCATCTCAAAATCTCCTGAAGGAATCAGTTTCCTCTCCACCACACCTTCTAAGCTCACTTGCCCCCAGACAAAGACAATTCAAAATCTTTCTCAGGAGAGTCAAAGCTGGGTTTTATGTGTGCTTTCTGCAGTACTAACAAGCATCATTTAAAATAAAGAGAGGAACATTCTATCTATCTTTCCTGATTCAGAGTGTCATTCTTTTTTTTACATATACATATATATATATATATCAAATCACACCTGATGTGTTCTGTACCTTTAACCACTTTCTGGCTACTGTTCAGCAGAACACTTCTGCAGAGTCAAAAGGAAAATAGAGGGTTAAGCTGGGAAGCTCCCTGAATGTACAGTCTACCCTATTCCAGACCACAGATCTGCAGCATGGGCATTTTTTAAAACATCGGTTGCCCTTCAACTTGCTTTAAAGTTCTGTCAATGCTTAAGATAGGACACTMTGCTTTAGGTTTGACCCAGTAAACTTATCCTTACATGTTTCTGTTCACAAATAACTAAAAAAAGTCCAAAACTACAAACTAAGACTAAGCTGAGGGAACTGAAAAAATAGGATCAAAYAGGAAGGTTTTATAATAGAAACTCACATGTTAAATGCTTAAAGGTCATGGGTTGCAACTCACTAAAAATGTCACAATATACTCTGTTGGTCATTTTTAGACTATACTAACATTCCCAGAATATGAATGAGTCACTGCGATCCCAGATCTCACTGAGCGGAGTCATGGGCAGTGCAAATTTCCTTTCATGTCTGATTCTGTGGATGGGTTTCTAGAGGCCATGTTGTAAACGCTGCATGTACTGTGAAATTAGTGGGCTGACACACACTTTTGTGGAGTAGATGATTTCTGGCAGTGGAAGGTGCTAGGTCAAGAGCTGAGGATCAAAGTATCCAAGACTATTGTACGACTCAATGTCTGACCACCTGGTCATTGAACACAGTCTCAAATTTATGGAGGTTTATTAACATTTCTAACCCCTCCTTCTTAGTGGTCTTTTTCTCCTGTCTTCTGCTTCTCTTCCAACATGCTGTTTGGAAGATGCAAGCTGTCTACACTGCAGTGTACTGCAGAGATGGCACGCTAGCTCTAAGCAAGCCAACTCARCTGCTAGAAGCAGCACAGGTTTTGCACTGTTCTGCTTCATAGGCATTCATTCACTTTTCTGCAGCTTATGCCCAGAGCTACACAGAACCACAGCTACATTGCTTCCAGTGCTCAATATGCTTCATTTAGCTGCCTTACAGGGATACATTCTTAAAAAACTCTCAGATATATCAAACAGGATAGTTTTTGAGCCAAAAATCTCTGTGCCACTGGCCACTACATGATCCTAACRGATCATGTGTCTTAACTTCACCTAGGAATCTCTTTATTGGCTGTCAGTACAGTTACTTGGACACAGTAGGCACAGTGTYTTAGGCAGAATTTAGGTCATCTAGATCTGGCCATTGGTGGCCCATCAGACCTTTCCACTTGTTCCTAGTATGCAGAAAATGATGGTACATGTGTTCTCACAATTCATTTCCAGTCCCAGGATTGCYTTGTTATATGACCTGTTCTGTGTGCAGGCCTAGAAATTCCCTACAGATATCTGAAGATGAAAAGAGAAGTTTGGAGACAGTAATATAATATTAAATAACATGCCTTTAGCAGAGCACTTAGTTTATTTTTATGCATTTATTTCCTGTTATTATCATATCTGCAGTATGGCTTTCTCAGTTATTGTTCTCTTAGGGAATTCCATAAGGAATTCCATATTTCATCAAGTTTATGCAAGAACTACTGCTCTGAAATTAAACTAGGTATCTTAATGGTGACAGTCAGAAGTTGCCAGTCTTACTCACATCTTTAAGTTCTCTTTACCTTTTTTGCCTAGCATGTAAGCAAACTTTTGGTTTGGAAACTACCACATTGGTATTATAGCTCTTTATACRAAAAAGTAACAGAAATGTCTCTGCAATATTATTTTTGTGCCTTCTTTACTCTTCATAGATTACACAGCTTTCCAGGACCAGACACACATTTAGTTTGCAAGACTCCTTGAAGAATAGTTTCCATGTGCTTTTTAAGTGTCTCTCTCTTAAGACTGACATACATACACCAATATATCACATAAGTATAAACAAAATCACATTTAGGATACACAAAAATTCTGCATCACTGTAAGACAGCCTACAAGGGYTCCAAAGCTTACTGGCTTACTGCTACTCAGCATAGCTCAACACAATAGCATCAGAATGGGGTGCTGGTATCAAAGAAAACTCTTAAGTAAAAATTCTTTAAAAATTATCCTATAAACCTATAAAATTGGCTTAACCATTTTTAATGATCAGATTCTGCCAGATATTACTGATCTATCCTAACCCTCTAACTSTACAAAAATCCCAGCCTATTTTTCAGTTCAGCTACTTGCAGAGTCAAAACTATGGAAATATAAGAATGACAAAATTAATCTAGGGAATTCCAATGTCATGCACCTTTTTCTTTTTTTTTTAATCAGGGAACTTTCCTCATATCTTAGATATCTGATTGTGCTGATACAAATTCTGGAGATGTTACAATTTGTTGCCTCAGTGAGCCATAAATATTAAGTCATCACAGAATAAAATTCTGATTTGAAGTTAACCAAAGTCACTATTTTTCTAAATTAAGATTCAATCATGTCCCGAAGTCCCATTACAATTTCAATAATAATTTCATCTTTTYCCTTTTTTTCTGGTCCTTCTGATGAAATTAAATTCCTTTTTTCCTGCTCAGTAGGAAGGTACAGAACTATTTAATTTTCTAGTCCAACAAATCCATTATGAAACTTTCTATGTTGTGTTTCTTCCATAGAACTTTATCTGCAACTATATTTTCAGGAGAAATAAGACTATTAAAATTAGAGCTAAGAGACAGTTATATTAGCAGTCTCACTTCTGTTAACCCACACACCTCTGTTTAGTATGACAGCACAGCACTACWTTGGTGACAAACCTTTGCAACATCCAAACCTGATGGATTTTTTTGAAAATTTGCAACAACAACAAAGTGACAGAATCAAACAAAGAATCAAAGAACCAAACAATCTACACCAGAATCAGAAAGAGAACCCAAGATCCATGGGCCCTACCTTTCTTTTCCCAACATACTTATACTCACTTTGTTTAACACAAATCAAACYCAAAATCAAATTAATCTTCACTAACAAAACATTAGACAAATATAAAATCTCCATATTTCAGAATAAGACTGAGTCATAACAGTACAGTCTCTGCTGCTTTTTGGCTGCCCTTCTCATTTCTTTTTAACAAACTTCCTTATCTATCTGCTCTCATAGCCTTTCTCATTTCCCTTGGCATGTCACCATTACTGTTACCAATTAGCTGTATGTATAATTCTAAAAGTTTWTTTTTTCCTATTCATGACTGGAATTTCAAACCATAAAATTCTATACTGTTTATCTATTTTTTTTCTTTATCTGTCCTGATTTTAAACTATATCTAAAATTCAGTTTTATTCCTCCTCTGGCATGACCTACTCCTCCTTTTATAGGACCCTTAAKGTTATGATGTCCCACTGGTTGCATTCCTTCTATGTAGTTTCTGGTATGCCTATTACACAAAATACCCATATCCAAAATTTGCAATTTTAATTTCCTCACCTTATTTTTTTTTAGACTTCCAGTATACACATACATATAGAAAAATGTGTTATCTTTCCAGTGGGATACATTTTGGCATCTGTCTCTGCATGAGTTTCTATTCCTGGGACAAATGGCTCAAGGCCTTCATGTGCCATAAATATTTCAAAACCAATATTCATGCCAAACTGTACTCCAGCATCTTTGCTGTAGAATAACATTATCTGAATTGGGAGTTAATAGCCTGAGAGTTACCTATCCTGTGTGTACTTCAGAATACTCTGAAGTATAGGGAGATGTGTATATGAACTAATCACTTCAAATAGAAAGTGAAAAGGGCATGAACGTGCTGTGGTCATATACTAGTGGTGTCAGGAAAAAATGTACACCATGAACATGAACACTGATACTTAYACTCTTGTACATGCACTTAGTTCCAAGTTTTCTATGCTTGGCTCACCAAYGCACAAAGGAAGTTGAAGAAATACRGGGAGGAAACCTCCACCATGCAGCCAGCTGCCATCACATGCAGACAGCTCAGCTCAAACAGGCCTTCAGCCTTTGGCCTCTTCAACCCCTTCCCTCAAACTCCAGTGCCTCAAAGAAAATGCTTTCCATGTGAAGGGAAGAGAGGACAGAATTTACACTGAAGACAGACACAGACAGACACACACACAGAGAGAGAGAGAGAGACACACACACAGAAAGAGAAACACACAGACAGAGAGAGAGACAGACAGACAGACATATGGATGGGAAAAAAACAAAAGCCAGATAGATCTTTGCGGACTTCTTGTGTTTTACTAGACACATTCCCCAGAAAAATCCCCCCCTCATATCTCAGAACCTTTTCATCCAGAGAAATGGGTAAAGGAAGTTCTAGTACCCTCAATATGCCTTTTTTCACAAGATGCTGTTTTATTGTAATTTAATTTTATTTGCCTCTGGTGTCACRTAACTGTACGCAAAACTCTACCTGCCACATTCCCAAATTATAGTTCAACACAGCTCTTTCCCCTCTAATGGATGATTTAATAATACTGTATCAGCCTTCGTCATTGCATGCCTGGAAGAGAAAAACATAGTCGAAAATATACTTTTAAAAATACTACTATTTTGCTAACCAACATAGAATTCAAATGAGAATCTTCTTCCTCATTCTCGGTGTTCTGTTTGTATTTTAACATGAATCACATATTTCTGGATTCAAGTATACAGGCTGCCCTCTAAAGAAAACATTAACTCTTCACAATTTGGAAAGAAAAAGTTGAACAGGAGAGCCTTAAGGGCTCACAAATCAAAAGGCAAAATGTTAAGAATTCTGTTCTGAAATGTCATTCGTAAGTCAACCACATGTCCTGGGGGCCAACGTGATTTTCATGGGTTGACAATCCTCTCTTTTTTTCATTCTGAGAAAAAGAGTGAAATAGCTTATGCAGAGCATCTTGATCCAATGTCTAAAGGGTTCAGTCTGCCAGAAACATAGGAGAAGTAATCCTTATCTTGCTGTGGTATAAACTCAGAATGAGCAGGCACAGACAGAATCATGTCTCTGTCAGAATTCATGTCAGAGTCACGTTGTTGATRACAGGGTCAGTCTGAGAATAAATGGCATAACAGATAACCCTTTCCTTTTGTTTTGAACTAAACAAATCTTSCATTTAACAAGCTGCTTACAAAAGATGTGATGAAAAAATGAGGTTGATAAGCCAATCTCTCAAGGAGTATAAGCAAAATTTACAGCAGTGCCTAGCCCCAAGCCTTAATGTCTAAGGCAGGAAACAACATCTGTCAAGTTTAAGCTACATGTTCAGAAGTGAAGTTCATTTTAGACCATGTCTTAGCTAGCCTTAAATACATTTTCTCAGTACCTTTACCTATAGTTTAATAAAAACTATTAAAAGATTTGCTAGTGATTTACATAATGTAAACTGCAGTATTTTGTCAAAGAAACACAGCTAAAGGCTTATTTTTGTTTTCCTTTTTCCTTGAATAATTWTATATATATAYATACATATATATATATATATATAYACACACATATGCATGTATAYCCACTTGATCTACCAGCCAACARATGAATTTGTGTCATCCACAATATTTGTGTTTACCTGAAATAAAATTAATTTCCAAATACCTGTAACCCACCGTTCTGTGGCAGGACAAGAACCTAGGTACATCTCATATTTGGCTTATTCAGACTGGATGTTTTGTATTATACTCATCTTAGCTGTCTGAATATAGATTGAGCCAAAAACTTTAAAATGAGCTTTCAAAAATTTGGTCCCAAAAATCAATTTTAGGCATCAAAACTGGAACTTTCCAATGAAAATTCCACATTAAAATCCCCTGATTTTGATGGTATTTGTGAATGATTTTAATTTGTCTTTGCCCCAGTATGAAAAAAATCATTAATGTAAAGCAAAAATGTTGTCACCACAATGATGTGCACACCTATAAAGATAAAGAACAAGTGTAATGGGTCTGTGTTCTACTGTAATGGAGTAGTCTATCGACAGATAGAGCTGTTTTGCAGAATGTGCACAGAGATTGGACCTCAATAGCCCAGGTAGATCAAATTCAAACAGTAGGAGGAAACAGAGGCCCTTCTGTCAAGGGGAGTCACATAGGCATGATGAGTTCATCAATCATTCATTTTCTATGAATATTCACAGTTATAGCATACTAGTTACTGCTTCAAATCAGTTACATGTTTATAAAAATCTTGCCCACTACCAACAGGTTCCTCAATAGACAGCACTGTACTTTTTATGAGAACTCAGCCATACTGCAGAATTCCAGTTTCCCTGTTTAAAGGTTTCTATCAATAGATTTGCAATAGGTCCTGGAATAGCAAAGTCCTCGACACATGGGCAGCCTAGTCCTAATCTTAAAAAAAAGGGACAAGGTACAGTGTTAASTCCTGCTCAAGGCAGGTCTGCCAGTCCCTAAGTGTAGCATATGTGCCCCAGGGTGAGTCAAGACTGATTAATCCCTTTAGGATACAGCATATTGGTTTCTCAAAACCAGTGTGCTTTTTTGCATTCATCTATCACTGCTATATGCTCCTCGTTTATGCCACTAGTTTTAAAGAGACTGTGGCACAACCATAACCTTGCTCACTGCAGATCCTTCTGGCCACAAAATCCAGGGTTGTTCACAACCATCAGAGATAATACTACAAATATGCCCATAGCCACACTTCCCATAGACAGTCTCAGCGATTGAATACAAATCAAAAACTAAAACTTTGTGTTTCTCAATTAAAAATGCTTCTAAAATCACACAGTTCATTCCATCTTCTGTAGTCTACTGTAACCACATTACAGACACACTTTATAAGATTTTCCACAGGGAAGTTTTAAATCCGGGGCAGAGAATCATAGTATTTTCCCCACTCAAGTTTTTTAATTACCTGCTGATTCCAAATGCAATAGTAGGAGACAATGTATCAAAAACAGCTTCTGTTCTGAGGGAATAACAGCATCTGTGTATTCATGAATGAAATACACTCTTCCGTCTCGTGTTGACAAGACACTTATACGCAACCATTACAATTTTCCCTCAGTCTCTTCCTCTGTCAAGTCCCAATTTCCTGTTACAATTTGGGAATGAATTGATGTTTTTTTCCCCTATTTGAATTTATAAACACACTGTCAGCAGGTGAAACAAAACACTTGGGATGACTAAAGGGTTCCAACTGTGTCTCCAGATGGGYATCTGTACAATTCAATTTTGAGCATGGTGTTGTTTTAAAAATATTCTATGCAGTTTTGCTACAATTTGCTAAACATGTTAAAGGCAAATGATTTTCATGTCTGTATTAGTCAAGTTACAATATTTTATAAAAAGATGTTAGGATTTATCCTTACTTCTTTTTCTTTCCAGTCTCTGAACAAGCTCTTAAGCTTTAAATGGACCAAGTTGAACTTCTCACAGAACATGATCTAGCCTGTTTTAAACACATTTCCAATTTCATGATATTTTGAGGTACATAGGATAGGCTACGGGTATTTACTAGTTCTTTCACAGTTTTAGAATATGTGGTAAGACGACTTAACCCTACATATTTGAAACAAAAAAATGTTTTTTTCCTTTTTCTTTCCTGTTTTACTACAGGTGAGATAATGTATTAATAATCTATCATCTCAACATCATAAACACATGCCTAGAAGTGAGRTTCATGGCTTGGTCCTATGTCTCCAAACATACTGTTCAGGTCTGTAACACACAAACTTAGGAGGCTTTTATACCACTTAGCAGCTATTTGTCTCTTACGTTACTTACAAGCTGTAACAAGCAAGCAGAGTGCTATACACCAATGCCAACAGACAGTACATGATTATGCCATTGTTAAAACCAGCAGCTTAGAGAGTTCATCAATGTTATTCAAACCAGGACCATCTCCTATTATGGTTTGGGGAAAACAGATAGACGTTTTTTGATTTGGTGAAGCTAACAAACAACTATGAAACAGTAAATTGCGGATTCTGGCCAAACTGAGCAGATCTCAAGAAAAGTAGATCTGTTCTGACCTCATTAAAAAAAAAAAAAATCCCAGTCTTTAAGGAATAGAACACTGCAGCAAGCACCTGCAGCTGAGAGTAATTCCATACTTTCCACTATCTTTGATTATGGTAATGATGACTTTTCTAGAAAAGTGTTACCAATTTTACATGACAATATCAAAGCAATTTTAACAAAATGAAAAAGCAATATCTTACTATCTTAATTAAGCAATTTTGGTTTTGAGAAAAGCCACCTAGGAAATATGTTAGATATATTATCTTAATTGCAAGCATACTGACAAATTAGAATGAATAAATTTGTTGTCAAAGGTTCAGCAGCAAAGAGTTGTCAATACCATAAATGATGAACCGAATCCTTCTTGTACAAAGGCATTATTCAGGGAATAGTCAAGGTCCCTCCATCTTATTCCCGTTTTTTTTTTTTTTTATTAGAATGAACTGCCTCCTACAGTTTTGTAATCTATTTTGTGCAGAAGTTAAGATGCTGGCTCATCACTCAAATTTCAACATGAAAGACAGGCAGCTTGCTGTTTTACTGATCCATGCCCTTTGACTTATCTCACACAGATAGCTAATAGTTAGTATTTCCACCAGCACAGTTCTGAGTCATTAGAAAACACAAACAATCCATTCTATTAAAAAGTAGTCACCAGACAGGGAGATATAGAAACAGAATTTTATCTCAGTYGGAAGAATTACTGCTGGAAACTAATGGGAATAAGAATAATATTACTGAGTATAAGAAAAATATGAATGCAATAGAAAACTGACAATAGAACATAAAATAATGTCAATGTACAGCCTGAAGAAAATCAGCAATTGAAAAGAAAGATTCCAAGCTAGAAGGAGATGCCCTAAAAGTCTCACAAGCATATGAAAAATGACGACTTGTTTATGGGTTATCACCTACTATGGGTACAGATCATCAAGCATTTTAGATAACATTTGGCAACTCACACTCAAGCTAATTTAATAGACGGAACTCATGACTACATGCTTATCTTCATAACCATGTTGTACTTAATCTTTGGAGAGGAAGGGAAGTGTGGGTAGAGAATGACAATCCAATTCATTTATATTTTCATTAGATCTGTTATTCTATCTGGACAAAATATCYGAAACTACAAAAACAGAGCTCTTTCACAGTTTATATGTAATACCAAAAGCACCGGCTTTAGCTGAAACACAAACAGCAGGTAAAGGAGAAGGGAACTAACTACTCTGAAAGTGAAAGATACGAATACAGTAAAAAYAATAGAAAATAAAAGCCCTGAAATTCTAAATATGGAAATTGATGATTCAGAACTGAAGCTGTTTTAATTCACGGCCTGTTTCTAACAGCATTTAAATGATCTAGGTATTATTTTAGTTACCATGTTTACCAAGGGCCAAATACCAGAGTGATGGAATTTGATGGTTAACCAGAAAATGAGTTATTTTTTATAAAACAAGTATCTATTGTACAATTACCCATTGCCCAAGTGTGAAATTTCCAACAAGTAGGAATATCTTGAATGAAATTTGTTTGCCCTAGCAGTTAAATATTGATGCAAAAGATTATTTGCACATATTTTTCTTAAGAAGATTATTTTTATTATTATGGTGTTGTACCTAATGCCTGTGCCTATAAGTCTTGGACAAGTCTGCCTAGAGCCTAGGTGCATATAGTAACAAATCAGACAAGCCACACCTTCCGTTTTTTTAAAAGAATACAACTCTTCTAGTTGCAGCAGTACTTATTCATCCAAAAAATGATTAATTCAAACTGATGGCAGCTTTTCTACTGAATTCAAAGGATTTCAATTCAAATTCTGGTTAAAAATCTAGCAAAGCATACGTATTTGGAAGCCTAAACACAATCAGTCATCTAAAAATGTAAGAGTATTCATGATCTAAAAACGAGAGAAGATGAGAATGCGAAAAGTAAATATCATGAATGGCTTCAAATATTTTATGATATACAAATGCCCCAAGGACATGTACAAGAAAAACAACAATAATCACAAATAAGCATCACTTCAGAAGAGAATCTACTAACTCATACCTATTTACATACAAAACAACTCATTTTTTGTGAGTGTAAAGTAAATTCATTTGATAATTTAAGCCTCTCAGCAATACTAAAAGTCTCAATAAAAGCACAAAATATACATGTTTATGAAACAGTGATTTTTTTTCACACTATATGGTATCTTCAGCATAGAGTCTTGCCCTATAATGCCTATAATTGCCTGTGTAATCTTCAAAGTGGAAAATTATCTCTGAATCTATCCCAATCTATCTTTATATGAGGAGGAAATGTATATGAAGAGCAGATGAAGAGCCATATTACAAGATACACAATACAAGGAGGTAAACAGTAGTGGAACCTTACGTAAATACTTCCTAAACACCTATCAGCTGGAATAGGTGTGGTCTGATGTTCTATCTGCATTTAACACCTGAAATGGTCATAGAAAATGACAGTTGTCAGGCATGAAAATTGAAGGCCTACAATAAAAGCAAAGACAAAGTCATAAGTAAAAGGACCTTTAGGAAATCACCAAGTTGCCTCAATGATCTTCTCAAAGATGATCAGATGACTAGGCATGTGTACTGTGAAAGACAGTGGATGTATATAGGTAGTAACTATTCTTTGGTAATGAGCTTGCTTCTTTACAAATTAGTATTAATCCCTGTGACTGATGAAAAACTGTTGAAACTGATTCAGACATTCTCTTAGGAACTTGTAAAAACTCTCAGAAGTAGAATATTCAAGTTGTTTCTTCATATTCGTCAGTGCTGCCTGTCTGCTTCAGAGTTTTCACAAATGTGAAAATAAACAACACAAGGAAACACAGAATACAACAATACAATTTTGTTAACTTCCTTTTGACTTACCCTGGTTGTTCCTGAGGAGCTTCTTACAACACTCTTATTCTAATAATAATTTCAGAAACATGATGGCTTGGCAAACCCCAGGGCAGAATGTCAATGCTACCAATGTGTGCAGAAGGGCTGATCTTCAATGTCTTAAGTAAAGACCCCCTGAATACTTCCAAGGAAATTTGTTGATTTAAATTGCTGATTCTTTAACTCCTACATTACCTCACAAAGACTGCTGCATTTCAATCATTTACAAAATGATTTTTTTTAATGTGCTTTGAGAATCCTTTGGATCTGAAGCAAAATATCAATATAAATAATAATTTAGGTGAGTTTTGTAAAACATTAGGATGTCAAATTAGAGAACATATAGTTGATAATTCAGTATGTTACACTGGTAGCACAATACAGGTATATCCAGCACCTCAGTGGCTTTACAAAAGTACAAAAATTTCTTTAAATGTAATTATGGCAGGTACTTTGCAGCATTCTAATTAGCAGTGAAAGACAATTGTGAATTCTGTTCCAATTTAGTTAACACTAACAATGACTTTATAAGTCACAGTTTGATCCTTGATAAACGAAACAAAATGGAGCRATCGGGAAGTTCATGGAAAAGCTGTTAATTCAGTGTTTTGAATCTACACAGAGATCAAAAGATAGAAAGTAGGATTTACCTTACTGCCTGTCTTGGTGCCTTCCTGTTGCTCTTTTTACCATGCTTTTTAAAATTGTAATGACTCAGAGTAACCTTGTTACTGATTATTCTCATGTTCAAAARCTATCAGCACGCATGGTTTGCCAATACAATCACAGTGAATCAAAACTAATGCTATCCTACCTCAGAACATAGAACTGAGAGCTTTATACACATGTATGCTTTTGATGCTTTTGAATCAGATTCTTCTCTGACAGGATTAACTAGCTTCTTGTGAAATAGTTGCTGCACTGATATACCATAGTGAACAAGGTGCCCCCTAATTTTAAATTAATACTCAGTGAGCTTTTGTTTTCTTCCAGCACTTCCTTCATGGGAGCTGTACCAACCAAAGAGCACAATTCCACCAGAGCTACAGGATGACAAATATCAGTTTATATCCCCTACCCAACCCTAAGCTCTGGTGGMTTCTAGATATAGGCTTATCACTGAAGGTTTCTCATGCAAAGGTTTCTGTTTTCTTTTACAGGTATATGGCCATTATTGATCCCCTGAAACCCAGACTCTCTGCAACTGCTACCAAGGTTGTCATTGGAAGCATATGGATTTTGGCTGTTCTGCTGGCCCTTCCCCAGTGCCTCTACTCCATAACCAAGGTGATGCCTGGGAGAACTCTTTGCTATGTAGCATGGCCAGGTGGTCCAAAACAGCATTTTACGTAAGCTTTTGTTCTTTTTAACTTGTGTATGGTGATGTCTACACTTGCGTTTTACTTGGCAAAAGCTGTAGAGGATCATGCAGATACTCCACATGTAGATTAACTACTTCAGCCCTGACCATTCAGAGATGTAAAGTGGACTTTCTAAGTTAGGAAGATAGTGCATTTAAATTATAAATGGAACACAGCTGTTCATTCTCTTCAATTTCTATAAGCATTTACTATCTCATGCTGCACATGTTTACCATCATTGCTTCGCTTAAGACAACTACGTATATACAAGACAGATGTTCAGAAATTAGGACAGAATATGGAGTTTAGAGCAAACTTCCAGATCATCCTAACTATGAAAACAAGCACTTCCTGCCTCTCCTTGACAAATCAGAAATTTTTCACTGTATCTCTTCGTGAGAGGGTTGGATTTGCACACTTCATTCTGCTACACGACCACAGTTATCTTAGATATCCAACTGAATAAAAGATCTGCCAAGTCTGTAATCAGTTTTAGGTTATTCCACCAAAATAACCATAAACTAGATTGAATATATTTTGGTTATCCTACTGGCAGAATTAAGAACAAGTGGTTACTTAGCCATAGAATTATTTGCCCTTCTATGTCTTTGTTAGCATGAAGGATGAACTGTGCTCAAGGTCGAAAAACTGTGTAACCACCTAGCATCACAAGTGACCTTTTCTCTTTCAGGCAGGTGAAAGAGGCTCTGATAATACATGATTTTTATCACTATAGGAGCCATCCACAGATATTTATTTATAGGACAGTAAGGTCACTCTGTGACGCCTGGGTATTCTTCACTGATTGTTCAATGGGATTTCATCTGAAGATAGCATTTAACCAGCAACTAACAGGAAGAAAAAGCAGTAGCTTTTTTTCCCCCACACACTTCAGCAGAGATGACTGAATGCAC
This sequence comes from Rhea americana, assembly GCF_003343005.1. Lineage (NCBI taxonomy): Eukaryota > Metazoa > Chordata > Aves > Rheiformes > Rheidae > Rhea > Rhea americana. The sequence goes on along the minus strand of NW_028187188.1, from coordinate 2,025,613 downwards.
ATAGGCAGCAGATCTGCCATATGAGAAGGCATCTTTTACGTTAACTAACACAGGATGTTTGTTAGTGCCTTTGTATAAAAACACTATTAAAGTATTTTTTTTCCTCTTTCATTTATGGTCCAAACTAGAGCTCAAAACCCCTAGCTTGCCTTTAGCATACTTGGCTGTGTAATATTCAAATGGATTCAGCTAGTTATGGACAAAGATATGTTATTCTGCAGTTATTAACCATGATTTTGATGAAGTCATTCTCAATTTATGCCAGTACCTGTTCAGAATCAAAACTAGAGAGCTCATAAAGCACTTGCATTTAAATGTAAATACATTTGCAGTTCCCTGTGAGACTTTTTCAAGAAGTCAATGAAAGCAGTAAGGCAGATGAACATCTTGTCAAGCTGGGCACAGATCCAGGCAAAGGTAACCCCAATTCTCYACCCATGGACTAACAAATAATACAAAAGATGCTTTGTGTTACAGTAACACTGCTAACTTCTAATAACACATTCCTTCTGAGTAGCTCCTCCAAAAGCACTTATCAGCTTAACTCTTTCTCATTGCAGGTATCATCTCATTGTGATTGTTCTGGTCTACTGCTTTCCACTGCTTGTCATGGGCATCACTTACAGCATAGTAGGAATTACCCTCTGGGGAGGAGAAATCCCAGGTGACACATCTGACAAATATCATGAGCAGCTCAAAGCTAAGAGAAAGGTACTGTTCCATTAAACCTCACTATGTGAATCCTGCTAATATCACATGTAATTAAGTTGCAAAATATGACAGTATTTTCTATCAGAAACACAAYGTCATTTGAAGCAACAGTAACACAAGATTTACTTCAATAAAAAATTTGATTGAGTTTGACAAGCTGTCCTCTACATTCACTAGCTCTTCTTTTTCTAACTTCATTGTTCTTCATTTAAATAAAACCAATGTTTGGATTTTAACTTTTTAATCCACCTATAGGTGCATGTAGTATATCTGGTGTTTGAAAACTAASTCCACATGTTTAGCCTTCGCAGAAAAAGAATGGGCTTTGAACAATGGGGTATCAAAGCATTTGCTCCTCTTCAGACAGATTCTTATCCTACTAAAAAAAAAAAGTGTAATTTTCAGTAGATTAAGGATGAGGCATCTTTGAGATGACAGCTGATCAGCCTTTAATAACAAATGATTTAGGTTTGAAATAAAAAACATTTTTGGTGTGAAAAACAACAAATTACTTTTTCCAGTAATTTTCTTTCATTGTAAGTATTGCCTAATCCAATAACACTGTGCATTGCTTATGGAATGATTGACAACAGTTTTCAAGATGTTTCAATGGCAGGAAGAACTTTTTTTTTTTTTAATATATGTAACTTTCTCTTTAACTGCATAGCATAAATGTCTTCAAAATAGCAAAATGTAGAGTGAATAATGAGCAAGCCCATCAGATTATTTCTGATAATTTTTCGTACTAGAACGTGTCTAATTTTTTGGATTGGTACCCCACACATGGAATTCTAACTCACACTAATGAACACATTTTCAATTGCTCAGTTTCTCTTCCTGACACCTTTAGTACATTTGACTGGACATCTCTATATTGAACACAGATCTTGCTACCACCCCAGACCTGAGTCAGTAGGAGATCTTCTATAAATAATGGGGAACACCAATGCTCCCATTCCTTTCAGGTCACTGCCAGGAACATGTAAGTGGTTTTGCCCAAACACTACATAAGAAGGAGTTGCAATGGCAGAGGATCTATGAAAGGAAAGATTTGGATCATTTTCTCATTCGTATATCTTCAGACACATTAAAGACAAATGCAAAACCCTCTATGCCAAGTTTCAGTTGTCAGAATGGTAGACATGCTTAGGCAGGGTTACAGTGTGATGTGCAATTTCTCCCATCGTACCAGATAGGTTATTTGYTTTGGTCTTTACATAGCTCTTTTAAGAGGGAAAAGTGCTATCCTCTCTTAAGGAAACAAAATACATTTTGACTGGTATTGTCACTACTATTGCCTTGTAATATTTCAAAGATTATTTGGTATATGAGCTGTGAGATAATGACAAAAAAGTCATCCTGGAAAACTAAAAAGTTTGCTTTACATACTAGTCCCTAGGTCAAATTACTGGACTCATTTCCAGAAGTGCTGACAGCATTTCAAAAGATCAGGTTTTAAGTCTTCAATGTTATCCATAAAAGCCCAATGTTACCATTAAAATATCTGTCATGCAGATTACCACTTATCAAAAAATATATTTCCAAAGGTACAAAACGACCTTTCCTMCAGAATGCAAGCAAGTGAAAAGTTTTCACTGGTCAGTTAACTGTGCTATTTCCAATATTATCTTTTGAACCATAAAAAAAAAAAAAAAGGAAAGAAAGAAATACTCTCTGGAGGATGTCTGGGGTCTAACTGTGAAAACAAACTGAGAAATCACTGTATAATCAATACAGTTTGCAAAAGCAAGTGTGGAAAGAAGATTATTAACAGTAATAACTTGGAGAACTAGGAGATCCCAGAATTGCAGCATCTTTCATCATAAAGACTAAGTAAAATGAACAGCTTATGTCTAATGATACTAAAGGTCTCTGAAGAAAAAAGCTGGTATTCACTGTACTCTTCACTATGAAGAGTCCAATTAAAATCCTTGAAAACATATCTTTTGAACTCTAAATATATGCAAGAGACCAAGAACAGCATCCTTCATTAACTGGTTTTGAATGTGAAAGTAGTGGAATACATGCCTTCAATATGTGCAATATGGGGATTAAATTACGTGCAGATAAATTGTAACTGCATCAGTGACTTTATTAGCAAAGCCTCATGACAGCTCTTCAGTTCCACTGCTGTGCTCTCAGACAGGATTCATGAAATAACTGGTATTTGGAAAGATGAATCACAACTGGTCATTTATGGAGATAAATTAACAAACTAGAATCCCAATTATCACTCATCCTGCCTCTGATAACAGAGTGATAAAGAGTGATAAASAGTGAGAAAGAGCTCTCCTTTATTAAAACAGGAAATGATCTGCCCTTCTTTCTATTTAGCATAGACATAACTAAGCATATGGAAAGTCTGTACTGACTATACTTATAATGAAGAGGAAATACCAAATAGCAGGCTGTATGTTACATATTATGCCACGATGCAGTGCAGAAGATGTTTGATTAAGATTGCTTGAAATGGTGTTTAATGTTGCCAGTTAGTGAACAGTTCATTTAAGACCTTTTAAAGAAATCATGTTTCCCGATAAAAGATTTGAAACTTGATTAAGTTAACAGTTGAATAGATATTCTTATCATTTATATGCAGCTGTGCAATACACCCCAAATTATTCTGAAAGCAACCTCAAATAATAACAAAGAATTTCATACTACACACTACAYGCTTAGTATCTTTAAGGGTCAAAGACTTGAAATTTTTAGAAATTCAGAACTGCAAGGGAATACTATTACTACTTTGAGAAACCATTTTGGGAGATGCTATTTCATGACAGGAACAGACAATTATCTACCATTCATAAAATGCACCAGGCCAGGGCTAGACAAAGCATTAGACCAGCAGCTTCAGATCTCAGTCCATTTTGAGTAATGCTCTGTCCTGATTCAAGCTCCAACATTTGAACCACATTTTTATTTTCTTAATAGATCAAGCGTCTCAGGGACTGATCCCTTTAAATTTGCCTGGAATCTGTCTTTCAAACAATTATGACATGTAGGGACTTTTCAGCCACTACCTCTTTTTCTTAAAGCTCCTGTCATGAGACTCATGTTCAGCTGTTTTATTCTCCTGCAACTCCCATTTTCACAAGATGGAATTATAGTTTCAGTACTGTGAGACACAATGAAGTTTACATAGGTGGCTTACAGCATCATTATCAATTTTTTTTAGGCCAAAGTGTTCTTCACACTCAAATGCAAATACTTAGTTTTGTTCTCAAATTTGGTCTCTCAACTGTTTACTTTATTTAGTCCTCTATTCCAATCCCCCTTCCAACTTTATTAACCTGCAAAAGGAGATAATCATGTTCAGTAAAGATCCAGTCAACCAGTTACTGCTGACTTTCTCAAAATAGATGCAGTTTTGATACTATGTTCTTATGACAAAATAATGTTTTTCACAGCAGAAGATACCATTGTCTTGTCTGAATAGAAAGAATAAGAATACTCTCCTTAACTTTTATATCTTATCTTTACAATTCTCCTTACCTCTAGCTGTCAACTTTATGACAATGCTACTTCAATGTGCATCTCCTTTGGCAATTTTCATGATTCCTCTATAGTTATGGCTCTTCCAGTAGTCTCTGCTTCTCTTGACACAGTCAGCTTTGGTCTTATCTCAACTCCTTACTGCAAAAGAGTTCGAATAAAAGCCATATTTTTCCCCATATCAAAATCTTTTTGCAAATCTGTAAATACAAGCTCAGAAAAACAAATGCGTATTTGCTAGTGACTCTCAGTATTGTAGGAAACACTAGAGAGATTGTCAGGTTTACTAGCCTAATTACATAAGAAAATTTGCAAAGCTTTATATACATATTGATAGCAAAAGTAAATATTCCATATCCATTTACACTCAAATGTATCTACTTAATCAATTAACACAGTATGTGCAACACAGTGGAGGAGAAAATAAAAAGCAGAAAATTTATAATTGCTATCTGAAAAGATGCTCAGAACAACATGGGACTGCTCAGGAATGACGATGTTAAGAGGGACACCCCTGAACATGAATTTTAAATATTACATAGTGTGAGAAGCCAAATTTAGTAAGAAAACAGCATAATTTGTTTTCCAAATACGAGTTAGAACAGTTAGGTGAAATATTCAAAAATCATCCAAAATTAATGTGTGGGAAGCTTTTAGTAGATAAAACAGAACTAGCCAGATGAAGTCTTGCAGGACTACAGATTAATGTTAAAAAAGTCATCTCAACTCAACAATTTTAAATATATCCAGAAAGATTGTGCTATATTCCTTTATCAAATAGCAATACAGCTATAGAAATACAGCTCAGCTCTCCTCTGAAGTTAGGTTCATCTTAAGTCATATGGCTTATGCTTTATGAAATTATTTTAGAAATGAAATCAATTTGAACATTTTAGTACTAATGAGCCTGGGCAAGTTCTAAACGTTATGTGGTTGTCTTTCACATGTGCACATTTTTCTTAAAGAAAAAAAATCCAGGAAGAAGGAATTTTTGGGAGCATTTTCAGCATTTGCATCTAAAGAGCAAATCTAAACCAAGCATCCTGAACCTGAAATCTGGTAAAGATTGCCTAGTTTCAAGTTCAGTTATGATTTTTCCCATTTAACAGCTCTCTAAATGACAGATACACAAGACATGCATGTACTGCATGTCTTAGATTTCTTCATTAGAAGTGACCTGGCCCTCCCTACAATCTGCATGAACTCCAGTTATCATCTGTTTCTATTCCTTTGTAGTAGTTTAGACTTTTTATCTGTTACTGAATTATCACATCCTATTTCACAATGAGAACTAAATGTAATCAGTGGTATCTTAAAACATTTTCCACTGTGCTTCCTTTATTTTTTATTACAGGGGGCATTTTCTCTCCACCCACTTACTGTGTCTGTTTTTAGAACTGCTGTATGGCCTGATTTAAATGGCAGGCTTTCTCTGAGAGACTTAGACCACAGCCATTTAACAGATATTTAGCTTGTGTAAATATATTGAGACTGGTGATCTGTTCCCCTAGGGAAATAAATCATAGAAGTACATGTGTGATGCTAGTATATCACTACATGCAACTGTCACATATGTTATGTTATTCTTCTTATTGACTCAGATGCCATTTGAGGATCATTAACTCCTAAAATACTATTTCTAAAATTAATGTTTCATTTCCTCATTAGAATTCACCATAAAAAAAAAAAAAAAACCTCTTTCCTGCATCAGAGAAAAATAACATGTTATCGTCAATTTACACTGTACTATTCTTGATGGAGTTCAGAAAAGAAGAAAGTCTAAGGGTTAATGCTGGTAGTTAGTGAGACATTATTATTCCTCTAGCAGTAAAAATTTTATTTTCAGCACTTTGCACCTTCTAAGTCAAAATGTAAAGCCAAATTGATAAATTAAATGTGTATTAAATGTGTTTATTATTATAAATAAGTATGCTCAAGAACTAAAAACATTTGCAGCAAGACTAGAAATTACCAAGGTAGGCCAATTTTACTAATAACATCAACCAGACAAGAGTGCTTGTTCAGATGTGCTAACATGGGCCATATCTGAGGGCATAAGGCCTTTACAACAGGTCATGCAAGCATACGTTGCTACCATCAAAATCAACATCAAGATTAATTAGATCATTAAGCCCCAATAACCTCTTTCCTCTATATGGGTTAAAAAGGATAGATGGACCATTCCAGATGGTTCTGCACTTAATGAAAATTAATTTGGGTTTTATGAAATGTGAAATTAGCACCAAGCATGAGGAAGTAAAGCCACTGGGTAAGTCAACAACACCATTCCTCTACAATGGTGTTTTCAAAGCTTCATATGCACCTCAGCTATCATAAAGCAGTCAAAAAGTGAGTGAGATAGATGACAGAAGTAAGACAGGGTCTTCAAACTGACCATGCTACATCATTCACACTAAATGCAGTACTAGTAACCACTGTCAAGCAAACACATCAGAGAGGTATTTATAGTAACTGAATTCTCTGAGGTTGAACTGCTTTTTTCTTCTTGGTCTGCTTTGATAACTGTCAGTCTTATTCATATAAAAATGTATCTGTAAGTGTTTCTGAATTTTGGCTGAGAGAAGACGACATACAAGCCTAGGAAAAGTGAAATACTTCAGTGAAGTGCAACTGCATCCTTTATAGCCATCACGTAATTAAAGCTATTGAAAACCCTTTTGAAAAGCTGTATTGAATCAAATCTGAGGAGAAATGGGACTAGACCAGCAGCTGCTTTTATCACCCCTCCAAAAGCAAACTCATCCCTAGCTTACAAGGCACCAGATGTTGAACCCTGTCTAGATCTTTCTTCTCTTATTCCTTGGATGTCAATTTTTATCTATCAACATTAAAAAGTTAAATGAATATAGGACTCAAAGTAGCCTCAGGGCCTAATGCCCATCATCACAGGCAATCCAGAATTCTTCTGATATCAAAAGCTCCATCCTAAAATCAGTTTGCCTTCTGGCCCATTACTTCCAATTTAAAGTGTTCCAAAATCTCACTATTCCCAGAGTTCCAGTTTCCAGGCTAAATTTACTTATGAACAGCTTTACTTATGCCAATATTTTCTATTAGTTTAACTAACTATTATCCCATGTTGGTGCTGCTGCTGCAGGTGTTTGAATTAAAGTTATATCCTCTCTTGACCTTCATTTACATTCATCACACAAATGAAACAAGCAAGTGTTCTTTTATATAAGAATATCTATACACAATGAGTGATCAAAACCACACAAGGAATGCCAGAGATGAAGTCTCACCATGCTCTTGCATATTAACACTTTCCTCTCTCCACTGAAAATGCCTCATCTGGAACATCCTAACATTTCATCACATTTCTTTGGTCATGCTGTAAGGAATCAATGCATGTATATTGCTCTCTTCCTCATATGTTCACAACAGGTAACTCCACACCTCACGCCAGAAAAATTTATTAGTCCCCAAATCAGCAAATCCCACAATTTTTCTGAGTATGATCCTAATTACAGAACAGTGTCAAGCAATCCCCCAAACTAGCACAGCACCAGTTTCTATTTGTCTGTGGTATCTGTGATTACCATGCCCCAACTCAGACACAACCACTACAGACACTACACTAAATGTATCATTAGTGCTTTGATTTTTGAAGTTGCATTTCTGCTCCTGAAGTTTTGAAAACATCCAAGTTCTTCTTCTGTTATACTTCTGTATCAGCAATGCTGCACAATGGTGTATTCTTACCAAAAGTATTTGGCATACTCTTATTCTTTCATCCCTAGCTCCTCAATAAATATATTAAATGAGATTAGTCTCAAAACTGACACCTAAAGAACATTTCCTGGATGGAAGGGAGATTGCTGTTAAATACTAATATTTTTTTTTCTCATTTCTATTATCTTTCCAGCAAAAAGTCTTCCCCAAATCTTGCTCATTAGTGAAACGCAGTAGTTAAAGGTTACCTGTGAAAACTAGCAACAATGTCTCTGATTCTGCTTCCAGGAACTCTTACTACCATAACCCTAACTGGCAAAAGTGAAATACATTTGTTAACATGTTAAATACAAACAAGGCCTGATAAAGCCAGAATCTAATTTCACAAACTGTTACACATGCCTAAAACAAGTTTTATAACACTGTAGAAGGGGAGGTAGTATGTTTTCTGTGAAGAACTGATGGTAATTGTCTGTTGTTCGTCTCTATAGCTCTGTTTGGGTGCTCCAGCATTGTTCATGTAGTAAACACATGAACATACGAAGCACATGAGAATGTGTGTTCTACTAATATGTTCAGAACAACTGCCCCATACCCATTGAGACTGATACCCCTCAGACTTACTGGATTGCTATTAACACAGAGGTAAAAATTGCTAGTTGTGAGTAACTGCTATCACAAGTAAAGGCTTACAGAATAGGGATCTTTGTCTTTATTTTGATGTATGCTTACAAAAAGCTCCTAAAGGTATATAAGGCCAGAATATCACATGAATAACAACTGTCTGGTGAAAGTATTAGCAGGAGAACATATCTCTTATTATTCTGATCAATAATATATTCCCTTAGGTATTAAAAATCTTAAAAAGAACACAAATAGATTATTGAGTAAAACCTGATGTGGGCTTTTTTATTTACTATTAATTAAATTCTGAAGTTCTTGCACAATTCATATACTGACAAAATATTCCTTCTTCCCTTCCCCTCCACTTTTTCTGTGTGTGTGTGTGTGTGTGTGTGTGTGTGTGTGTGTGTGTGTTTTGTTTTTTTTGGTTTTTTTTGTTCCAGCAGTGCTAGGCAGCATGGTCAATATTCTGAAAAAAAAAAATTCTTTGAAACTGTGGAGAAAAGAACTATTAAATCTTTTCCATTATCCAGTATATGAATACCCATTGGAAACATAAAGAACAAGGGAACAAGTATTCTTAACGTTGTGTGTTGTAATTCTGGTTTTAAAGTCTCACTCTTCACATGCTCAGCTTCCCCAGAGAAGACTGAGACATAAGATACGGAGAAATTATTTCAATTATATGTTAAAAGAAACCAAAATTAACTATCCATAATCAAAATATTTTTTACAGAGCTACTTTATAGGCTTAAAACTTCAAAAAGATAGGATTCATCCTTTCTCCTTTACAGAAACTCAGACAATTAACCAGGCTTTCTTCTGTTCCTGGGGTTTTACAGGCCTTTTGGCAATTCATTTAAGAATTCACCCATAATTGYTACCTTGTTGTGGTAAAAATAAAGTCGAATCTCCTGATCCTTTTCCAAATTGCATTTAAAAACTCATACATAATGAAATACACTGATGATTCTGAAAGATGCCATACTCCACTCTATCTATCAAAGGTTACAACACACTCAGCAGCAGCACAAGCTTCTGCTCGTTGTCTTTCAACTTTTCCTAAAAATTCAGCTATGAATGAGGAATGTATCACTCCACACTCATCACCTATGCCTGAAGTAGCAACCACAACAGTGTAAAAGAACACCAAACTGTAAAACTGGCTTTATGCCATGCATAAATCTTGCACAGTAAGTACCTACTGACAGACTGATACAAGGTTTCTGATTACAACTGTATGAGCTTGGGCAATTGCATTTCTTTTTTGAAGGAGAAATATCCCAAGGCTATCACCTCTCTTCTTATAATACAGTTGGCAACAACTCTGGATCAGTAGCAGAGGTAACAGACTTATTCTGCATGGTCAGTGAGTAAGTTCTGGAATACACACTTAAAACTTCCCTGATGTTTCTCCTCTGTAGTTCTGTATCTCACATCACATGTGGTAGAAACCTCATGTGAAGTATTAGTCTGGTAGCAGTCCAAGGCCAGCTAGGTCAGTTTAACAGCACCTCATATTTTTAAGAATAGAAATACATCGGATTAAAAGGAGTAAAAATTATGGTTTTTTCCTAATAAATGAATAACTTCATATAGTCATTTATGAAACAACAAAAACAAATCGAGTACATCCAATGCCAAATATAAACCTCAGATAGCACGAGCATAATAATTTACTCTTAMCTCAATTTAAATTAAAATAGGACTGAGTGAACATTACTGTTTTTAGTTTCTTCTCTCGGATTGAAAAGCATGCAAAAGTAGCATAGTGTACACCATTAATTGTTCTAGGGCATATCTACACAAGGAGACTATTGTAAAATAAGTGATGACATAACTTTTAAGTGCAAAAGCACTAGCTCAGCTTTTTCACTTTTTTAGCACTAGTTCTCAGGTGAGTACATATTCACTAATGTCTGTCTCTCAACAGCCACTCTGGGTCATTTTCTCAAGAACGTGAACTCCTTGTGCTCCCCTACACTGAAGGGCAAGGCAATACTCCAAGGCTACCAACCTTTGCTTGTAGTCCAGATTACAGTAATCATCTCAACAGCAGATGTTAGTGTATTTTCTTATATTTAACAGTCTCTTACGAGAAATCAAGACACTTACCGTATAAAGTAATGTAAAACTGGTGGCTACTTTCTCCCACACACACCTGCCAATGAGATCCTTGTAAAATCATCTCTACTCAGGACAAAAAGCATGACAAAAAGATGAGAAGATTTACTCCTAGGGATAATTCTGTATTTGCTGAGAGAATCTTATCGTCAAGCTCACTGTTACAGCCATACTCCATTTCGGAATTTAACCCCCCAAAAACAAAAACAGACAGAAAGGACTTGCACTGTCTTATGTACCGCTCTCCCTGCTCTGTAGTATCTGTGCGCTAGACATATAGGCCTCCAATACTATGCCTCAGAGAATCAATCATCAGCAAACTCATTCAGCAAAATTCTGAAAAGTTATTTCCAGGAAAGGTACAGACAGCCATGCAACATCAGAATAGTATAATTTTAAAATGGCAGTAGTCAAGTCTGTTCAAGTAAAAAGTCAGAACTGCTTCGATTTGGAGGGGAAAAAACAATATTTCAGCATTTGTAAGACAGTAATCTGATGCTGAAATACTTCATATAAGAATCTTTTTTTTCAACTTTATTACTTAAATAACAAAATAAGTGATCATGAATTCTGTTCATATGAAGGGACAAAATTGAATAGAAAAGTAGTTGCTTTTTTTTTTTTTTTTTTTTTTTAAACATAACTGAGAAAAAAAATGGATGAAAAGTGAAAGTCAGAGCAAAAGAATATTTTGTGGAGCACTGAAACTGGCATGTGTCCTACCTAATTGAAAGAAATCCTGCACTTTAAAGCTTTCTGATTCTTTCTCCTTCAAAATCTGCATCTATTTCACTTATTAGGAACATATCCTTGCTACAGGCTAAAGGAGTACAGACGATCCCTGAGCTTGCAAAAATGATATGAGAAACCACAGTATTTGGTATCTCAGCAAACAGTCCAATCTCTGTACTAATGCTGGTAGAGTTACCTTGAAATCCTAATGTTCTTGCAAAAGACAGACTGTGATTTATTCCAGGCAAGTGTCGGGGGAAAGAGACATAATGGCGTTCCATTCTCTCTGGTGCTTAGTCTGCAAGCATGTTCATATTTGTCCCCAGGGTTAGGAAGTGGATCTACTGACTGCATGCTACCATGCTGAGGGAAATACTTTGTGCAAGGTTACTTTAGCAGTTTGTTTCTTCTCCAAGAGCACAAAGCAGAAAGAGAACACATTGAGCTCCCAGAGATTATTTCTGAATTGCATTTAATATTCATGTTTGAGCTGTGCTCATGGATAAACAATATCCATGAATGCGTAAACTAAGAAGTTCTTACGGAGTATGGTTTTTTAAAGTCTTTGCTCTGTTTCTCATTTACATCTCCATAACCCAGGAGTAAAAACTCTGAAATTAATGAAGTTGTTGACTGTGAAACTGGTGCATATATAAAGCCAGAAGCAAAATCCCTGACCTTGTAGAAGTAGCAATATCAAAGATGCCGTTGAAAGACAATGAAGAGCTGCCAAGCAGTTTGAAAATTAAATGATAGCTTGGCCTAAGTCTTAGATACTGATGGCAAACCAATATATTGAGAGTATTTCTAAATATTGCTATAGTCTCTTGGCATCAATTAATTCTCTGGAAAGTGTGCCTTTTACTCCTAATATTGAAAGAGCTGTTCTCTATGCTATATCTAAATCAGACTAATTTTTAAGCTATTTTTCATGCACAATAAGAACAGGAAGGAAAAAAAACTATTCTGTTTACAGAGAGCAGCAAATCTTTTATCCTCTTTCCCTTTTACAGCATCAAATGTTTTACAATACAAGCAAACTCACAAATTAATTCCAATAAAACTACATGTGCTTTGTTATTTATGAAAGAATGCTGCTTATTCAGGACAGAAAGGACTTAAAGGGACCATCAAGACTATAAAGCACATAAAATAAATAAATAAAGCTACTTCAACAGATATATTTTTTGTTAGGCATAGGCAGAAGTCTGCAGGATCAATGTCAGCAGGAAATGCTGCTGAAATCAAAATACAAAATGCTTTGATTTTTCCATCATATTCCAAAGCCAGCCTCAAGGCTTCTCTAAAGGTTGTGCAACTGTCAAAGGGCTCAGTACAATTCATTTTAACAAAATATAGAAGTCTCAGAACAGAATAACACCCYGTTCCTCCAGCCACACTGCTCACAGTATGCTAGGGGAGCTTGGACAGAATGCCAGCAGAATTTAGACGCAGGTTGGTGATGCCCACTGCAGTCACAGATTTTGAAAAGCCCTCCGTGGCAAAATGGTGGCAGGARCAGAACTAGAGCTAAGTATAACTGAATTCAGTATTTTCTGGTTTGCTTGCCTTAGAAATGTTTCTGAATGCACAACAGCAAACTCTTATTAATGAATTCTATGCAACAGAGGAAAAAGCAATTGAAAAATTGAAAAATCTCAAAAAAACAGAATAGGCATCTTAGAAAATAAAAGAACTTTGTTATTGTCAGTGTCACAGGTCTAAGTATGCCAAACAAAATAAAACCTATTCAGGCTCTCTTATCCTCTGCAGCTGAACATGCACAGTGTCACTACAGAATGCCACCATGCAGAGGGAAGAGACAACCAGGTTTGGGGGCAAAGTCTGTTTCATTTATTTTCCCCATGTCMTGATTGAGCTTTACTCTCTACTGGCATTTATATTCATTCATCAGGATTTACACAAGGTCAAATTAAAGTATCCTGGGTGTATAGACCTTGAAGGTAGTTCCTGTTCACAGCTATTGATCACCAACTACAGAAGAAATTTAACACGATTTGGAAAGAGCAAGGGAATGGACAAGAACCATAGCATAAGCTGTAAAGTGCTGTCTTGTACTGTGTGCATGCTGGTCTCTACTTGAGGAAATTGTCAACAATTTTGCTAGCCTTGCTAAAGAGAATGTATTTTTATGGTATTATTTCAGATGTGTAAGTTAGTTCAGAAATGTCTATTCACATAAAGTCATCACCTCTTCCTCCCTCAAAAAAACACATTGATGTCTGTACCCTCACATATAGTCCAATATTAATCTATACACACCTAGATATAGGCATACAAATACACACTCACAGCATGGGAGTGATGTTACATTTTGATGTGCTGCCCTCCCTTATAATACTGTTCTTTCTTCTGAAATGTTTTATAGTTAACTGATGAAAAGTGCTTCAGACAAATCAATGTAACAAAGATGTTGTTATATGTGTAGACAAATATAGTTTTTATATTAAGTGATGATTAATATACAGATCAGTGATAATGAGCATTCTCATCTCCTAAAATTTTGTACAGCACTCTCCAGCCAGCAGAAAGACTTCTAAATCAGTGCCAGATACCAAATGAAAAATTGCTATGCTTGCAACAAAACGTTATATGAGTTAAAGGCTGTATCATTAGATAAACATATCTATGTAAACTGAATGAATTAGGCTAACTGAAGTTTTGAAAAAAATATCAACTTAAGACATGTAGATACTCATAGTACAAGTGAACAAGAGACCTTCCCAGTACAGATCTATCATGTTTGGTTTCATTTAACCTACACAGAATAAAACCTTTTGTGTTAATTTGTGACGTATTGCTTTGAAAATGGTAGCTGGGCTAGTAGCTGATACATCTGAAGAAGAAAAAACAGTAGTGAAAAGCTTCCATGATTTTCATATTTTTTCCCCTCAAATGCMAAACAAAGCTCCTCTTTATTTGCATTTTACAGAAACTAAGGAAGATAATACATGCTACAATGACTACAGAGAACAACAGTCACCTGCCAGTGAAATTGGTAACCTCTAAAATTAAAGAGGATGATGCAGTTGCTCATTCCCTACTACCTACTCTTTACTCGAATCACATCTAATAATTTTGTTTAGGAAAAGGAGGATGTCCAGCAAAACATTTTAAATTTAAAAGACAAAAAGAAATGTAGGAAAGTCAGATTAAAAGGAAAATGATATAAAAGCATGCTCATCTTTGCTTTGACTAACTTCAATAATGAAACCATGCRACAAAATGATGAATTGATACTGAAATGGTGCTAGGAATAAAAAAAGGACAATGTGTATTATGAAATGGCATCATTACTTCCTTCTTTCAGGTGGTAAAAATGATGATTGTGGTTGTGCTGACATTTGCCATCTGCTGGCTGCCATACCACATTTACTTCATAGTTACTGGGATCTATCAACAATTAAATCGGTGGAAATACATTCAGCAAATCTATTTGGCCAGCTTTTGGCTTGCCATGAGCTCTACAATGTACAATCCCATTATCTACTGCTGTCTTAATAAGAGGTAAGAACTAGTTATGAAACAGTTGGTATATATGACTTAACAAGAATATAAATGGTTTAAGTACGATAAAAGATGATGACTCTCTGCTTTAGACTTCAGTCAGTGGGAAGCTAGAAAAAAAAAAATCTTCCTATGGAACTAGCTTTAAGTATAAACTTAAAGAACCAAATGCACACTTTCAGTAAATACTTCCGTTTGCTTAGAATTTCAGAACAAAATTCTGCATTCAGAAACCAGCCCATCCTGGTTCCACATACAAAATTTAAAAACTCGCAAGCGGTTTCCTACTCTTGGACTTCCAAAATAGATTATTAATTGTTAAATATATGCCAAAAATAAAGACTGTTACTAATGCAATACTCCGCAATTTATATGTTCACTAATTGTAGTCACAAACATATTTTGCAGTGCTGGAAGGCTATATTATAAAATGTGATTTACTATGTATTTCATACCCCAACATAAGTTTTCTAGTAAACTCTGAGGTCTGTAACAGGCTAATAAAATGGGTGTTTAAAGTCTTGTTACTCAATACTAAATTACAGGACTGTGATGGTAAGGCCTGAAAAGTCAGGCATAAAACCATTATGCTGTGAATTTCAAAGGCCCTTGTTGAGTTCAAGTATCTCACAGATACTTGGTAGTTTGAGTCTAGTTCTGGATTACAGAATGAACTCAATGTTGAGTTCCTAAAACTGCATTAATTCCATGCAGTACAGTCTGTTGGTGGGAATTTTTTCTGGTCAGTTCATGCAGTGTTGTCACCTATGATGGATCTGGCATTAGACAAGGTTGTAATATCCACACGAGTCTCATCTCCATACTAGTTAGGATATATTATTTAAGTATCTAGAAAGAGCATTATTTCAAGAGGAAGGAAAACCAAGCCCAAAATGAGGAGGACAGAAGGTAGCATGAAAAATAATAAAAGTCTAAAGATACTTCTTTATAGCTTCCTTTAGTAAAGCTCTATTTCCATTAGATAGTCTTTATTTTATATATTTATATTTTTTCTGGGACTGTTTCATTTATTACAAATGATTTGCCAAGTAATTCATGTGGCTATTACTTATTACATCTTTTGGCATAATTTTTAATTTAAGTCTCTCTGCTATAGAGGAAAATATAGCATCCCAGATTCCAGTATCCCTACTATGTCAGACAAAAGGTTTTTGTGAAGTTTCAGCTGAGAGATTATGAAAATATAGATGCAGATTTCATCGCAGAGCAAATCAAAACAATTCCTGTTGAGGCAATGCTATGAAATCTGGCCTTGATTTATAAGTATGGGCAAAGGAAGGGAAATTGAGTAACTGGAAAATGTCAATGCTACAATGCACAGAAAGCATATGGAAAATGAACTAACAGAAATGAACTATTATCCAGTATTCATTTTTTGCCTGCTCAGACTTTACTCAAACTTTACTCCAACTGATTTACCTACAAACAGCACTAGGGGCCAAGGGAGTAGTAAAGTAGCTGCATCCTGTCAGCACAGTATTACGCATCCTCCCCAAAAGTCATGTCTTCGAATGAAGGTCTGTGGCTGGCTCTGTTAAGCATAAGCTCTTACCAAGCACCTTTCTTCTCAGGTTTCGAGYTGGCTTCAAGCGAGCCTTCCGCTGGTGCCCCTTCATTGAGGTGTCCAACTACGACGAGCTGGAGCTCAAAGCAACCAGGTTACATCCCACCCAGCAAAGCAGCCTATACGCTGTGTCCAGAATGGAGTCCAGTATGACTGTAGTGTTTGACACTAACGATGGAGTTAATTCCCAGGCCAATCGTAAGAAAAAAGCAACTGCAAGGGATGTGAGCTTCAACGGCTGTTCACGCAAGAATTCCAAGACCACCTCTACAACCTCAAGTTTCATCGGTTCACCATACATATCAACAGATGATTATTCCTAAGCACTGCTTGGTGAGAGCTGCTAGAAGGGCAGCACTAGGCAGGAAAGACAATGCTATTCTCCTTGGAACTAAATATCCATGTAACAGGAAAGCAAACGTAATTCTGTTGATGAATCCTAGCTACAAATACCATGAACCTTCTTGGCTTCACTTTTGTGCTTTGGAGAAAAAGAAAAACTTCAAGACATCTGTATGCATCAGTCTGAAAGCAAAGTTGTATCTTGTACATAGTAAGGTTTGTAGGAATTATTTTAAGGAAGTCAATAGCATAAAAACATTGTCTCAGCTGACCTTTATCTGACCTGTGGCATTTATGTTTTACATCCTGTCACATTTCAGTAAGTTTTACTTAAAGTTCAAGTGCACTAGGTTTTCTATTATGTGTTTATTAATTCTACAATACTGAAGTTACATAAGATTTGTTTTAAAAATGAAGACCTGATAAGTCTCAGATCTATTTAGTTGTTCTACAATTTGTCCCTATCCCCAAGCAAACCAACAAGCTGAAGTCCATGACCCTAAGAGGAGCTTACTGATTGACTAGAAAGGTCAGAAATTCCCTAAAAGCTTTTAAACCAGGTATGTGCCTATAATAAAAAAAACACTGCAGCAATGAACCCTTTTCTCTGCAGATAATAGTCACACGTTTCAGCATGAAATACCTCCACCAAAAAAAAATAGTCAGGCAATTTTTCCAAATTTCTTCCTAGCTATACGCACTCAAATACCACTCTGTCTGCATCTGAAGACTTGTCAGGCATTGCTATGCACACAGTTTCCTAAATCAGTTCAGTCAAACTGTCTAGTCTGACATACATGGTGTTAGCAGCTGGAAAATGTAAAAGGTTCAGCCATAACACTTTAACAGCCTTGGATTAAGGTGCTATTACACATGTGTTATTTAGGAAGATTGTGAAAGACAGTAACGACCATTTTAGAGCTACAGGAAAATCAGCAGCCTCTTCATCTTGCTCTGCTGAAATCAAAACTGCATGTTCAGCCACAGACAAGTTTCTGCTACTGGAAAAAAGTCATTGCTCTAATCAGGGAAAGTTGCCAAACTACCAATAAGACTTGAGAATCAAAGTTTCTTCTCAATTATATCATTGAAAGCCAAGATAATCTCACCTCCACAGCGGTCAGTARGGTTAACACTAATGTGACTGTGGCAAGACCTTGATTCAAAGGCTATGTTATAGCAAAGCATGCAACACACTGATTTCAGAGGTATGATTTAGCAAAGAGTTAAATTAACCCAAAAGACWTTTAAAAATGGAATTAGTAACATTAATACCAGTCATTTCTGAAGTTGGTATCAATAGCAATATTTATTTTGACAAATGCTAATAATGACAAAATACCAATGGCATTTCTGTTCCTCTGTGAAAAGGTCTYTTGCCAACCTAAATAATATATCTTAAAAATGCTTCTGCACCTCACAGGGTCTTCCAGGCACATCCTAATATCTACTACTTTCTGCAATAATTTGGAGAGTCATTTTGTGGGCAGAAAATCTAGACATGGAAGGCTGAACTGGATTGTTTTGTGGTGGTTGAATTAACACTGTTAGAATGGGCAACCTGCAGGGAAGCTACTTTCTGAAAATGGCTAAAAGTAGTGCCTTTGGCTCTATAAAATTTCAGTAAATGAAAATGGCTCTAATTAGCAATGTTATAAAATATCTTGATACAATTTGTAGTCCAGGATATATAGATAYAATGAAATGGATATACTGCAGCATTTGTGAATTTCCTGATCTATTTGAACTTCAAAAGTGAGACAGCTTTTGTGACACAAGCTAGTCTATCAAGGATCAAGGGTAGTGAGAGTACAAGACTGACACTGACTGCCAAGATTAATCTCCTCCTGATGAATGTATGACATCATCAGCTAGGAGAAAGACAAACCCAAACATTCATGCTGCAAAATTAAGGTATATAAATCTGTGTCAAATACAGAAGCATTCTACAATTTGTTTTCTGGGTGATATTCATATTTTATGGCTTACTGGGAGTCTTAATTTGGGACACCTTTTGTACTTTTAAGAACTTGGTTCCAAATTTGGGTACTTACAGCAAGCATTGTTTTTGTCATTAAGAAATGTATCATAATACTAAACCAACATTCTCCCTATCCAGGACTTGACCCAAAATCCACTGAAGCCAAGAGTTCTGTTCACTGGTGGTTTTCCTTTTAAATGGCTATTCAAGCTTTTCAGATGTCTGCTTTTCTGAAAAATTAGCCTTCTTTTCAATCATGCTGTAATTGTTCTGATCTTATTTCCTTTAAAAAAGCCTACACTAATCCAGCAAATGTCATGCAATACCTACAAAAGTCATTTTTACTTTTTTTTTTTTTGCCTTGAATACTTTTTTCAGAATTTAAAATCTTCATAGGTGTTTAACTCAATTCTGCTGAGAAGGCTTAGAATAGTTACAAAACAACAAAAACCTCTAAGCATATTAGTCTAGTGGTGRTATATTACATGCATATATTGTAAAAATCTTTCATTGTTTATGTACAACTTTTGAGGAAGATATGTACACAGAATTTAAAGTTGTTCAATAAACTGTATTTTCTAATTGTGGCTATTACAAAATCAGTATTGATAAAAATCATATGAATATTCATTGTTATTTTATGTGATACGATTATAAAGAGTTTAATTTGTTGTTTTTAAATGTACAGTATAAATCTTTAAAAGCTGACTACAAAAACTTATGTGTCATAAAGGTACAAAACATCATCCTCATATACTTTTATAATCCTTGGTTCATAAATATTCAAGGAACAGTGGTGGCCCTCCTCACAGCAAGGTGCTGTGAGGTGCCGTGTTGTCTTTTAAAGAATTTCCCTGTTACCAAATATTTTAGGACATGACTGTTGGAAAAGTAAGCCAAAGATCATCTTGCAATATATTAGAGAGATGGTCCAAGAACACACTCAGCATTCCTGCATCTCTCCTCTGAAGTCACAAGATGCTCCTTTCCTCAAAGGAAAGGATCTGTGCTCATGCTCATAGTTGTATTTTAACAARACATTACAATAAAACATGGTGCTAATTTCTTCCCTCTTGTCTCAGCCAGACCTCAACGAATATGAAGGACTACACATTCAAACATGTAGTGCAGCAAAGCTGTAACCAACAGCAGGCTGCATTTCAATAACTATTTCTGAACATTTTCAGTAACAGTGTTCTCTTCCCCAAAACATTCATTATAGGCCTTCTCGCACTCCTCATTAACAGTAGAAGAAAGCAGGTCATCCTCAGTTTGTGCCAACAAGATTGCAGGAACTAGTGGCCTTCATACAGTGTACATTCCTTTATGTGCCCCCTCGTGCAGCCCTGTAACAGTCTCACAGCCTTGGTCCAGCCCTCAATCCACATTCTTTACTTTTACTGAGAGGTATGAAAACACGCAGCAGCAGAGCTAGCTCCTTACCAAGGGTAGTAGAGTAACAATACTCTGAAACAGCTAAACTTCAACAGCATTGGGAATAGTCTTCAGATCCTAAAGATCATCCAAGACATGAGCCCATCTTAGGGTTCCTACTACTTTATCCCAGGCTCACACTGCAGTCTGCCTCTAAAAGATTTATCTGAAGAGAAGATTTTGTTGAAAAACCAAATCTCCCTGACTTGCCATTCTGTAGTGAGGTTCCTGCAGTATGGGCCAGGTTTAAATCTCACATCTCCCGAGACACTATCTTCAATATCAGCTTTCTTTGTCATTCCCTTGACATAAGTAACTCCTAGAGGGGAGGGAGGAAAAAAAAAAAAAAAAAAAGCCAGCATGATAGAGCATTAGCTACACATAACTAAATTTAAACAAAGATTTTGGAAATTCAATTCATGGAGATTTGTACTTTTTTCCCCACAAGTTTTCGATATAAAAGCATGAAGTTGAGAGGAAAATGAACTCCAAGCATGTTCAAGGTTTTTATACAGGAAGTATTTAATAGACTACAACCTGTAGTTGTTTGGCAGGAATCCCTTGACAGTTGTCCTCCCTGTCCAGTTAAGTATTATTGTCAAGATTAGAAGGCATTGGCAAAACTGCACTACATCAGCTACCTGTAGCTTATTTATGTCTCATAACTAAATGTATCCATTGAGGAAGCTCATTAACCAATCCTAATATGAATTTTTTCCAAAGCAACACACAAAAGGTACTAGCATAGGGAAGGAAAGCAAAATGGAAACTTAAAAAGTTGTCGTCTTCAAATTTATATGAAAATTTTCAGGTGTGTTTTGGGCTTGGATGTTTCTCCTTTGACACCAGTGCATTTCTTTGGCAGGGGTACATAGCAGCTTCCTATGTCATTGACATTTCATTCCAATTGTCAAATTCTGAGTTTATAGAACTTTCAAGACTTTTGAAGTTGCCCCAACTCAGGTAAGAATTCAAATCTGTCATGCTACTTCCTCTCATTCAAGAAAGATTTAAATTCAGAGTTACAATTACTATATACTGTTTAACACATACTTCCACATAATACTGTGAATAGATGCAGGCAATATTGCCTAGTACACAACATCATTTACAAGTTTCAGATGAGTTCCTTATATTTAATAAGGCATTCAGTTCAACTTAGCCCTTTTCTTCTTCATGAGCAAAATTAAAGAAGTTCTATGTTCGTTACTCACAATGATTTGTTGAGTGGAATAAAGGATAACTCTTCAGCAGTCCATGAGCAGTTGCTGTGAGTATTTAAATTCGAATTGTTTCAGATGGGTTCATACATCACATGGTATACTTTTATTACCTAATTGGATTCCTCCTTACAGGGCGTTCCAGCCTCTCTGCTGTCTATAACACTGAAACAAACATATTGGATTATAGCTAGAATCGTATTTCCCAAAGCAAATGGTTGTATTTATAAATACCACACCTGCCTGTCACGAATACTCCGTAACAGCCTCCAGATTCAATATTTCCAAGAGTTCCTCAGCAGCAAGTTTTTCACTACAGTATTTGTGATGAAAACAAGCAAGGATGTCAACAGTCACATGAAATACATTTCTAAAGCATACTCGCTTTAAAAATTCATTGTTGCCCAGCCGGTTTGGATTTAAGAGCTTTAGCTTATAAATAAACTAATCATTTAGTCACAGGCACTCCCCAACTGAACACTACAAATCTGTTACACTTGAAATAGTCACACAACTCTCCTATAATATTGCCTATAATTTCATATGTAAATGAGAATAATAACAGATCATCTCTACAGATACTACACATCAAGCCTTCAGGCAAGCTCCTTTCCAAATGCAAGAGAAAAGTTCCTGCAGTGTCTCACAGATGGGCAGAGGTTCTGCCAGATGGCACCTGGCAAACAAAGGGCACAGAAAGATTCCAGCATCAAAGGACTCGACAGAAAGCCCAGCCAGCAGCTCTCTCCTGTCTACAATCCCATCCCTTGGATGTTAACTGAAAAACTTAAGACAGCCAGCAACACCTCAAAGATCAAAGGTATTGCATTTCTTGGCCTAAAGCTCTACTCAGTAAGACTTTGTCTGCACTAAAGAAATGAAGCTTTATGTTAAGAAATATGTCCCAATAATCAGTGTTCATTTGTTCTGCCTGAGTCTGGAAACTCTGAAGCATTTAGGCAGCCAACGCCACCAAGCAGTGATGAGCCAGGGGAAGCTACCCATCTGGAGTAGCTGTCCTATGGCTTAGTGAAATGAGGAAAAAAGTGATCTTTGCTTCCCTCCCTGCTCTCTGTACCCCAGTGCCTTCAGGGCCACTAACCAATGCCACTGCTGCCATCTACCCAGCTAATTTCTGAGAGGCAGCACCACCATCACTGGCAGAAGTGAAAAGAAAGAGATAGCAAGCCAGTTTATCCCCAGGGCCGTAAACAAATCTTAATAGAATACAAACAACTCCTCCTGTAACCCTCCTCAAACAAACAGGATGTAAAGACACTTTACAGTCAGCAGATGTGCTTAGGTACAAGAAATAGCACAGTTATGTAAGCATAGATCTCTGTGAAGGCTAAAATTTCCTTGAAATTACCAAGGAGAGCAAACTAGCCCATATTGCCAAGGCTGGACTACTTCCAGTATCCAGAACTGCACCTCAATTTCTCTCACAACGCCTTCTCTTAGACTTCTTCCCATCTAAGTGAAATGCCTCCTCTTTCATCACCTGCAGAGCATCTTGAGCCCAAGGAGGTTCATATAAGGAAGAWCACAGCAGTCAGGCCTCCACG
This sequence comes from Rhea americana, assembly GCF_003343005.1. Taxonomy (NCBI): domain Eukaryota; kingdom Metazoa; phylum Chordata; class Aves; order Rheiformes; family Rheidae; genus Rhea; species Rhea americana. The sequence goes on along the minus strand of NW_028187188.1, from coordinate 2,002,579 downwards.
TGACCATGACAAGACAAATGTAATGAGAAAATCTCAAACTCTCCTTTTGAGAACAGCTAAATAGTTTCTCCTTGGCTGAACATCTTAAAAAACAGCAAAAGGCTAGAAGTTAACTATACCTAATTACTATGAACTTTTATCACAAACATTCATAATTACAAGAGGCTTTTATAAGCCTCTTTTTTTTTCCCTCCCCTTCACTAAATCCTGTGATTCCCTATATTAACTAAGATACTGGCTTTTACACCCTTCTTTTTGCTCTGCTCCTGAGGCACAAATGGGAGGCACTGAGRGGATGTGCTCTTTTCTAGTGTAACCCCCATTTGGATCAAAACTTAGCCCAGCTGGCTCCACATTCGTCTTGCACACAGTGTGCTTGCTCATGGCAAGAGAAGGTGTGATMAGAGTGCTCTGCTTTTTGGTGATGGTGGATGGCCTCAGAAGAGGTGGATATTCCCACTGGCACAAATCAAGTCAGCCCTCAAAATACRCTGGCTTGTGCCACTGATCAAACAGCCTCTTGATACTTCCTCACATGCACTGATCAGGCATCACAGACATCACAGAAATATGGTTTAAGCTTTCACTAGATAAATTTAGGCCAGTGGAGTCAGAGGATGTTGTATATTTGACTGTTCAGCCACCACAGTACCATACCAAACTGCACTAAAAACATTTAACTAATGGCATATCCATGATCAGTCTGGCTAAGGACTACAATAGGGTTTACAGATGCTTAACATTCTGCCGGAAAGAGGTTTAACTGCTTTATATCCCAGAGCAGAAAAGCTAATATCCCATATGGGAACTGCAGATGAAAGCTCAGAAACAACTACTAAACTATTATAAATGGTTTTAACAAATATCATTTGCAAGTTTAGTTTTTCAGCTTGCTGGTTTGTTTTGCAGTATCTTGGACTAATTGCCCAGGAGCCCACAGACATTATCAAACAGCTACACAAATATTAAGTTTGATGCTTCAGCCCTGAAAGACTCAAAAGAGACTGGGAAGAAAACAAGGAGGCATAACACATTTTGTCTTCGGAAAACATATTGTCCCTGAAGCTCAAAGTAGCCAAAAATGAGTAACMTCAGATCAAGAATTCTCTCTTTCAGCAGAAAAGGTCAACAGTTGATAACATTTGTTCAATAGCCTTTAAACACACAGTATAAAAAGTTAATCACTGAGTATCAATTGAAATATTTTAGTTGAACTATATCTCACACTTGGGAAAAAACAGCTGAACAGAAGTTTCCCTAGTTACAAAATCTTATTTGAACATGACAGATACCTAATCAAATTGTCCAGCTTCAGCACATAGATTTAGCACAGTTTTAAGTTATATTTTGTCAACTCAAAGTGTTCTGTTAATAATTTTGCAAGTGTGAAAAAACAATCGCCATATTTACTATCATCTGAATGTTGAATTCAAAAACCACTGAAAGCTCTGAAATTTGTCTTAAATTATTGTATGCCTGAAAGGTCATATCAGAAGCATGTTTCCATGCCCATATCATGTAACAACCCACCAGTTATAAACATCAAATACTGAATAGCTGAAATAGCTTAAAAACATTATGTAAAATACTTGCAGGCTCTTGTACTCAGAAAAAATTTTTAAATAAATGCTTACCAAAAAAAAAAAAAATCAAAGAGCATGAACAATTGAAGGAAAAAGAAAATCCTTACCAAAAAGTCCAAAAGCTAGAAAAGCTTCCATGTTTCTGTTACTTATCTTCAAAAGCATCTCCTTTTCAAACATTCTGAACACCCCAGTAATCTGTATTCCTAAGCATCAGGCTGGCTGACTAGGAACGTATCTTTAAATAAGTGTTTATAGCAAGCTGCCTGCCCTACTGGGCTAACATGATTAAGTTATGGTAGTTTCTGCAGACAGTGGCATGCAAGAAAGTGATGCAGCTAACATCACACCCGGCCTTCTTTCTCTCCCAGACCGCCCTATGGCACCACACACAACTGAGGAATATGTACAAGAGGAATCAGCAGGAAAGTCAGTTTTCTATGGTTCTGTGCAAGGTGTAAGCTCACATCTCAGCTCAGGACTCTTTAAACAATTTGCTGCATAACTTAACTCTATGCACTCATTCATTTATTGATTCTTTAAAATCCTTGCATAGGTATATTCCAAAAATGATGAGCATGGAGGTATTAATTACTCTACTATCACAGGGTAAGTGTTTCAGGATATACAGGACCTAGGATTTTTAAGATATGAGTGACTATTTCACTGGTATGTGTTTACTTTTTCAGGGCATAGTCAGTAAAACTTTTTGCTCCTTCTTATAGAAGAGACATGGCATTCCACTGTGTGTTCTGTGGAAATGCATCCTGACTGACTGCAGCAGTAACTTCACAAAGTGGAGCACCAGTGCATCTTCTGCTTTTTGTCTCACAAATCRCAACGGGCAAAAAAGTCTCCATTAACACAAATAAAGTAAAATTATTATCTGACTGGGTGCTAATGTTGGGAAAATGTGTCTTTTCCAGGCTGATAAAWTACTGACTGAAAATTAACAGGACCTTAAGCTCATTGAAAAGTAGCTGCCAGTAAACCAGAAACATACTGAGGTTCCACTCTATGACTACAAAAGAAAAGAAAGGACTAGGCTGGTAAGAAAACAACCCATACAACCGGAGATCAGAGGTTTCCTATTCACTACTAGCCCTTACAAAAAGGTTGACACAGCTCCAGATACTTGTTTCCTACCTGAACTTGTAGTTTTGTTAGAATGGACAGGCTTTGTAGCAATGTAAAAATTTTAATGGTTTTTTAATAGGAAAAACAGAAGATAACGCCAATTCAACTTCATGTGTTGACTCATTTTGAATTACCTTTTATATTATGCTAGAATATCCTAATGAAAATGTTGTAATAAAACATTTCATTATAGTGGCTCTGTCAAAAAAACACCACGCTTTTTATCCTAAGTTTTCACTTTGAAATGACAGCTTTGTGCACCAGTTCAGAATAAACTGGGCTTGGAACACTGGGATATCCTGTGAAACCAACACTTTCTSAGCAAGTTATTTAGCTGTGTAGGAAGGGGAGGAATTGTGTGCAACAAAGAGCATTAGTCTTGTCATTTTCTCCTCATTGTAATTAGAAAGGGTAAAAGGGCATAACTGAACTGGAAATACCAAAATAAGTGACAGTTTCTTCACTTCTCTGAGGATACRTACATAGGCAYCAAAAGAAAGGCTGAGTACTGAACRAAAGTGTGATGAAAGCCAGCAAACGAAAGGGCAGTTATGGTCCAAGACAAGTTACTATTAAACTACTGTACTATTTAAAAACATTAATATTTCAGAACCCTTTGGCTAAACTTATTCCAAAGGAGACTGCAACGCTTCTCACACACTCTACCACATCCCAACCCCTCACCTCAATAGGATCTTCAGGCATCCTATCCTTATTTTGATGCAAAACAAGCTTGGCACAGAGACCAGGAGGGAGCTGCAATGCAATCAGACAGCTTTCCCAGTGTGGCTGAGCCTTTTGAAAGCCCTGAACAGACCTCTCATTTTGATGCTGACCTACAAATCTGAATGAGGCAGAAGCAATAGGCCCTAATTCAAACCACGTTTCCCCCAAAAACTCARTTTGCCCTGCTCAGTGACATGCCAAGGGGTGTGTTACATAGAATTTCATTGAGATAGGACAAATGACTGACACACACACACACACCTTCACATAAATTCAAAGGAGAAAGACCTCAGAATGAAATCTATGAAATCAAYGTGTGAAAAAGAACCACATAATTTCTCTAATGTGCCTTCGTCTCCAAGTTGTGCCTGCGGCACTTGTCCACACGGCTAAGATCCTTGTAAGAATCTGAGTGATACAATAAACATCTAACAGGAATTAAGAAATGAGATGTTAGGATACCCAAAGAGTTGAATGCTAGTAACCTTATCCCTCTCACACTGACAGATGACTATTTCAATTGAAACCCACGGGGAWCTATCGGAGATTAGTACTGACAGAGGTAAGCGTGCTAATCACATCATTTTGATGTACAGCTTTAAGGGGATTTAGGTCACCATTTTTCTAATCAATGCACATTACTGTTTTGCTGGTTTAATTTGGCTTACAGACTAAAAATTACAGAAGAGCATTAATTATTTTAAAGCCTCTGAGGAGGCTGTAAGCTTCTGCCTGGAGGTGAGGATAGAGCAAAATGGAACAGAATGGATTGGAATAAGAAGTTATCCCTTGCCTTCCAGCTGTGGACTTGAAATTTTGGAGAGAGGTGCCTCTGATGAACGCTGCAGAGATGCCCACTGGTGTAGAACATCAAGAGTAGTAATTCTAAGGTTGCACTCAGGTTGCAGYGCCTGCACACTGACACACTGCAGAGCGCTCAATGACAACACGAGGAGCCAGACTGCCCCACAGCTGAACCTCAGCTGGAGCAGCTTGTGTCACTCTGGCAGAGCGCCAGCAATCAAACTACTCCAACAGTACTATCAATTCTCAAGCCATTCTCTCAGTTTGTATAATGTCTCTCTCACTTCTTTTTTTTTTTTTGATGCTGTATAGATCTTCCCCAAGCTAATAGGAAACTGTCTGCTATCTCTTCTTGGGAGGGATTTAATTAGACTGAAGGGGAAGGCAGTATTCTGCTGTTGATGCTCTGACAAGCTCTCAGGAGCCAGCCAAGCCCACAACAGGCACTGCCTCTGTCTTGAGAGCAGCTGATACTTAACAGCTGAGCACCACCCTGATGCTTTCAAAGCCAGAGGATTGTTCACACAAATTGAATTACCACATGTAATTAAGTCATTATTACAAGTAAATGACACACACAGCCAGACTTTACCATGATCAAAACTRCTTTTTACTCTGTATGTACTTCTTCCCACAGGCTGTCTGGGTGGCCMACAAAGTGACACTACCGCAACACCAGATAAACAGATGACCTGCAATCCCTTGGAAATATCTGAAGATTCCCATCTTTCCCTAGTAAATGAAATTAACGTTAGAGCCATTAGTTTTATGTTTCCATTCATATACACAAGCTGCACACACACATCCTTTTTTTAAAAAAACTTCTCTAAATCAGCTATTATGTGAATGCTGTATTTGTAAAGCASTTTGAAAATGGGCCTACTGAATTACCATGACCTCCATGAGAAGCATGCTTTACAGTTAAGCTACGGTTAGTAGAAATATTATTCTTCAGTTCTTCCTCCTCTTTTGTAAGAAGCTTTGTTTCAAACTCTTTAGATAGAAAGATGATGATGTATTTGTTGATATCTGGAAGATAAGGAATGTGGAAGAGGTTTTAGTGCTCAAAAAAGTTACTTTAACACAGATAAAAAGCTGCAAAAAGCAGCTGACGATTATGGTCAAAAATCTGAACTATGTTTCTCCCAAAGTGTGTTATGCCTTTAATAATTCACATAAATGGAACTTTTTAGAAATATCTGATTATTCATTCTATTTCAAAGACCTTTGGAAAAAAAGAAAAGTGGAAAAAGAGGATGCCATATGAAAGAGGATATTAATCTTGCTTACTCTGAAAGAAAGTGCTCAGACTCTAGGCTAAAGAAATCATTAACTGTACATTTTAAAAGCTCAGTATTTTTCTCAATGAACACACAAGAGCTTTTACTGAAAAAAAATAGAAACAAAATGGTATATATCATGACCAAAGGTAATTGCTTTTTAACTTGCCTATCCAGAAATGCCAATAAAGATTTTCTTTTAAGTCTTCTGTGGTCTAATACTACCAAAGTGCAAGAACATCTGAATATTTCTAATATGGACAGGAATCCCAAAACTACATAACAGAGATGGTTCYTTTTATACATTAATCAAACTGTGCCTGCAGAAGGCACAGAGTAAACAAGCCACAGAAAATTGTGATGGGGAATTGATATGGCTCATCTCATGGATGATAGTACGATAAAACATTAAAAAATACATATTTATATTACATAACATACCACTAAGTTCTTTCCATGGAGCAAGATCCACTCTGCTGTGCATCTCAGACATAACCAAAAAAAGCATCTGCTACAAAGAACTTAAAATGTAAATGTAACAAAGAAGTCACTGGCTGATGAGAGTAGGTACRCTAATAATATCAGTGAACTCGATCAGATAATGCTTTCATAATGCCTCCTTTTTCTCTTGGTGAAAAAAAGTACAGTTCAACTTTTACCCTCTCAAGGTTAACACTGAATTCACAAGAAGATCTGTAAGAGTATATTTGGGATCAAATATTGTATTCCTTTCAGTTCCACRCAACATAAATTTCACTCAATTATGCAGGGTTTGCTCTGATGCAATTGAGCAAAATCTGCTCCTAAACTGAAATCATAAAGACAGCTATAGAAGATTCTGWGAAATAGAACTGAATCAGATGGAGCAAAGGAAGCACTGCTAGCATCCAATTATTGCTCAGAGTTTAGGTATTTTCTAGAAGCTATTAAAATGATTTAATTTGCTGAACATAAAAGGTAAGGCTTTTTATGATATGCAAAAGCAGCAGTCTGTAGAGAAATCTTAGAATTACCACATACGTAATAGCTAGGCTCTGTTCTTAAGATTGTTTGACATTTTGGCAATATGCTGACAGTTAAGGATGAAATTGAATACTTWTCTCTGGACACGACTTGTTGAAGGSKGCTTAGCTCTTCCCAGTTATAGTTTTAGGAAAGGTTTCTGAACTATTTAACAGTGAAAACTGGCAGACTTGCCTTGTAGYCTGGCAAGGCAAAACTTACTAACTTCATATTTTATGTACTAAAAAAGAGGCATTTGAGATGTCCTATACACAAAAGGTTATCATATTAAAAGTCATCATTAAAAAAAAGACACGCAACCAGATGCTGACTAATGTCTGCTAAAATGGGTTCCGTATCTTGTTAAGAGTATATCTAAAGGACTTTGCTTCAATCCCTGTTCACAATTTGAAGTGAGCAATGTGGTCAAAGGGGTATAGGTCTTAGTTTTATGCCATTAAGCTTGCAAGTCATTTACCTTTTACTYTCTTCTGTTCTAAATCTTCCTGCTAGGTTTAAAAATTCCAGTGTAAAGACTGAAATGTATTTTCTGTAAATATGACTAAAAATGTGATTAAAAGACTAAAATGTTTTTTTTTTTTTTCAGGTCTGTACAATGGGGATCTGATCTCTGCTGCTCCCGCAAGATCCATTAAAACACAAATAAGGAGTAAAACATGATAAACATGCCCTTAGATATAACCATTAACTATAATCCTTCATCAAGTYACTTTGATCAACAGTCCTTGTTATTTCACTTTCCTCTGTGATCAAAGACCATTACAGTCCCCATCAAACTGAGCCAGGAGATCCCACTCATTTCTTTGGGCCTCGCAATACCTTTCTGAGCTAACTGATACAGCTTTCACTGTTGGAAATCCTACCTGATTTGCTTGAATGCACAGTTCATGCAGCATATTTCACATCCACAATGATTCAAAAACAACCCAGTGAGCTGCCTTTTCACAGACAGGAAGTGTATCCCTCAGGACAACAGACAAAAGGGACATGCTGGAGTTCTTCATACTCCAGCAACCTGCCCTGACAGAATGACYTATCTTTTAGAGCTACCTTTTCTTGTAGTCCACACCTTGCCTTTCGCATAACTCACTCAGAAACAGCATTCATCCAGGAGCCACATGTTCTGTCATGGAATCTTGAATTCGGAGGYCAAAGTATTGCCCTGCCCAAGCCACTCCATGCCCGTTCAGCTTAAATCATGGACTGGAGCTTTTAAGGGGCAGATTCTCTGGATAGAATTACTCTCCTGAGATTTCTCTTCTGCAGCTGTTTAAACTGCAACATTAGCACCATATATATACAGCCTGTAGCTACTAACAGACATTCACCAGGAACAAAAAAAGGATTATATATTTGGAAAGATACAAATACCTGACGCCACACCTATAGGCCACACCTCTACCCATAAGCATCAAGTCATTTAGATCTAATATTTCTACCCTTCTACCAGTAGCATATACCRACTAGCACAAATATTGGATATTTTGGACATAAATGCTATATTGAGACAGTGCCATTGACTCTAAAAATACAGGTAGTATGCCTTGGACAAAGCTAAGCTTAAGGAGAGAAAATGTGGTATTTTTCTGTAGTCAGAGAGACTTCATGGTCTCTACTTACCTGTTCCGTATTATTTAAAACATTGTCAGAAACAGTGATGATTTTTATAACTTTTGTTCGTTTGCCAGGGAAAGAACAACTCCAGCAGCTATGTTTGCACAATGTGCCAGGACCTATACTGTCTGGTCAGCTGGTTCCCTTCTCCTTCGATGGTACCTGYAATTTCTATGCAGATTCTAAGAAATAACTCACATTTGTACAACATGTATAGAAATGCTTTTCCTTTAATCTCCAAACACCATCTTCAAACTTAATACAGTTAAGTTACTGTTTTCAATGATTCTTTTCTACTAGAAGGATTTCAGCCATGGCAGTTTGGACAGAAGGAAGGTAAGTTTYGTGGGCACAGACTATTATGTTTTGCTGAACCAGCCGATAGAGCAGTAAAGACCTGACACAGGTTTTTATCTGGCAAAATGTTTTGCAAGTTTGAAACATTTAAGAAGCACTGTTGCATGGTGCAAAAGCTAATTGCTGTGTAAAAAAGTGAAAGAACGAAGATTTCTACATCTCAGAGTTGAGCACACAGCAGAGATCACCAAGAGATTACCAGCTTGTCCTCACAATTTCCCTGTGCAGGGCTGTGCAGACTTAATAGGATCAAGTCCAAATGCAAGACAGAGGTGCTCATATGCACATCTTCAGTGCCAAACCATGCAATTCATTCCATGCCAATGACCCCAAGGTGACCTGCAAGGAGAAAACATATACCTGCCTGTAGGACTCAGTGGCTCCATGTCATTTGAAAGAAACTACTAAATGACRTGTTTCTTTGTTCTGTAAAAGATTTAGGTTAATCACTTCTATTTACTCCCTTCTAAGCCCTTGTTTCAATTTKGTCTTTGCTGCTTTATGCTCGATCTCTGCAATTTATTTTATCTCTCATTATTTAAACTGCCAGAAAATTGTCTTTTTTTCATCCTGCCTAAGTCTCTGGAACTAGTAGCTTTTAAAGTACTTGTTTATCTTATTGACAGAGGTTTCATGATCTTTCTCAAGAGACTTGTGCTCTGCAASTACCTAATGTTTGCATTTTTAGTGCATACTAAAAATTTTTAGTACATACATGATGCCGGTATCATACATGAAAATCTTGACTGTTAGGCAGCAGTCACAGTCCTAATATATCAAAAAGAAACTCTTCTTTCTAAGTGCATAAAGCATATACTTTCAATAGGCAAAATCACTCAAGTAGACAAAATCATTCAAAAACTTGAATGTATCAGCAGGCAATTGGTCTAAGGTGTTTTCAGTTCTGGATTTCTTTGATAGTGGTAAGAATATACAGAGCTTCTCAAAATACTCCCTGCACAATAGCTGACACAAGATGGCAGTTTAGGGAGTTGAGCAATGTGGATTTACTATAATTTAGAATTTAAACAGAAGTGCTCACCATTACAATAGGTGCTCAATAGCCCCTCCTCAGCTGAGGAAAAGGGGGCTCAAACAAACATCTCTGTTCAATTTACACTGAGCAAGATCTTCTCACACTCCAGATGAGTTTCATTCTCTGACATACCAATAAGCTCTGGCTCCYGAAAAAGTCAAGGGAGATGCTTGTAAAGCATCTTGCCAAGAGATGTTCAACACTGTACAGCCTAGATCTTAAAGTGTGAAGTTATAAAATAAAGAAAAACATTTCAGATCAATATGTTTCTTTCCCATGGAGATATTTTGCAATATGTGGCAAATGCACTGAAATAAAGCTATTACCTCAATGACTTGGCTACAGACTGGAAAGCCGTAACAGAAATGCTTTAACCTGTGTAAAAACAGGTCTCAGGTGCATGCGTCAGGCAATGGGTTCAAGGGACCTTTGTTTATTTTCATCCACACAGCTGTTCTACAAAAATATCTCAATAGAAGGGGGACTTAGGGAGAGACTTTCTTTAATTATGTATTAAAGCCTAAAAAATGGCTCATCTGAATCACAGTGATCTAACTGGAACATTTACTATTAGAGGGGAAGAAAAAGAGCTACTAAATGTGATAAAACAACTAGTACCATGGTAAAAAAACAAACAAACAAACAAACAAACAATTTATCCAATGATATAGACTGAAAAAGGACTCTTATCAGAAGGGAAAGAGCCTTTTTTTTGTTCACCTTATCATTTATCCATGAAAGCTTCATGAAAGCCTCATAAAAATAAAGTATATACTTTTAGATACAGCAGAGAAACTAATTTAATACTCATGGAAACCCAGTGCTCAAATTATTCAAAAAGAATGCCGTTAGTTTTTTCTGGGACAGAAAGAATGAGCTTCTGAGGCATAGGATTAATTTTTTTTCAAAACACACTCCTGGGCCAGGAAGATAATTGGCAATATTAACACTAGAAAAACTTATTTCAACCAAGGAATATGGGAAAGGCAGAACAGCTATGGAAGTACATGGGAAGTAGTACTACAGTACTCAAAACTTTGAGATTTTTATTCACCTTGCCCCACATTTCATTAAGACAATCTTAGATCTTAGCAAGATGAAAAACCTGCCTCCCAAAAATATGTTCGGAGCTGCTTAGCCATAAAGAAAAGCCTGGCTTGATAGCTTAAAATGTTTATAATAATACCTATCAGAAACCAGTATTTCTAAAAGAAAAGTAACTTTCAACTAAATATATATATATATATATATATATATTGTTACAAAGACCCTATTTCACACATTTCACAATTCCTTTTCAATACTTTTATAATGAAGATGCTCATCAGAAGTTAATGTTTCTCAAGGTATTTTTTCAATAAAACTTCTAATGTTCAGGAATGCCTGCAGAGGAATGAACTGGAAGTTGGTTGACTGTGCTGAAAATTTGCCTTATTTTTTCCATAATGAAGTACTAAATAATATTCTAGATAATTTTTTTTAAAAAAACTAACAAGCAATAAAAATTACCTCTTTCTAGTCAGTTAAGTTTTAGGTTCCAACTCTTTCACTATATAAGACTGCTTAAGGAGACATTGGTTGATATTCCATTCACCCCACCTGATGGAACTGTGTATGCTTGTGTGCATGAGGTGACTTATCAGAGAAGAGGCAACACTGACAGCCTGACATAGAAAGGGAAGATTTTAGGTTAAATGTAGCTTAGGAAGAGCTTGCTTTCCTGCTTGACTTCTATATTCAAGATTATAGCATCTTCTACATTTTTTTTTCAAAGATCCCATCATCAAATTGTCCCTGTAAGCACAAAAATCTGCAGAACCACTGCATTAATTAATCACCTCAGATAGATGGGGTAATGAGAGCYGGACACCTTAATGCTGAAACTACTCAACTGTCTACTACTCCTTTCCCCTTACTCTAAGACTGAAGATAGCTTTGTTTTACCCTGACACTGCAGCTCAAGTGATAGTACTATTGCTTGTCACATTATAAACACTTAYTAGAATATTATAACACCATCAGCCTTTTTTTTTTGTTTTGTTTTAAGATAGTCACTAAAATAAAAAGTGTATACAAGATTAACAGCCTGAAGTGTACAACCACATGCAGAGGTGGTACTGGAAATATATGCTGACCTAAAATCAAAACTCCAAAATTATTCAGAGAAACAGGAGACTCCTAGCAAGAACTAGAGAATACATCAGAATGACTTTGATACACCAATTACTTTCCACAGGACAGAAATGCAGACAGTAATTGCAGGGTACCCTATTTCATTGAAAAATAAACTTTCCCTTCCTAGTCTGTCAGATCATGCTTGGATTTCATCTTCCATCACATTTACAACTTTTGGGTTGTATTCTCCTTAGCAGAGCTAGTAGAATCTCAGCACAGACTCCGAGCTGGCAGCAATCAATTCAGCCAACGACCAGCTCTGACGGTCCCGAGTGATGCTTCTGGTCAGATGGATGAACTTCTAGATATCGTCTCATGAAAGCATCACAACTCAGTTAACAGGCCTCCCACTTATTCCATCAGGGCACTACACTGTGTGCATGATGAAAATCAAAAAAGAAAAATTAGGGATGAAGCAACTTATAGCTAAAAATATCAACTTATTTTTCCACCAGCTTCGTCTTGCAGATAAAAATCAAGGAAACGCTGGTAAAAGACTACTTTTCTTCTGTTAGATGCTTTAGGTACCAGCTCTTCAACAGCCATGACATCCAGTGCCAGCCAAACAGAAAAGAACCCAACAAAAATACAGAGCTCTTACCCTGGTGACATTAAAATTTACCAATTCAGTATTTTCAGAAAGAGTTGTTAACTACAGGCTCTGTAAGATTCTGTGCAACTCTGAGGATTCTTATCCCTTAATTACACAGAGTTGCTAAAACAGAGCTGGGGCCTCATCTACAGTTTAAAGCGTAGTTTGGCTACAGGCATTCACAAATTTTGCATGCCTGCATAGCAGATATGAAGCTAGAGAATGTTATGAAGAACCTAACATTTGTACCAGGGTATCAATTAAATAAAGGTTTTATTGTAAGTATTCTTGCATGCTACATACAGACAATACTCATTTTCCTGACTGCTTGTAATGTGGATTAGCAGATTCTTTAAAAAAAAGAAGGAAAACAAAATGGCTTGCAGAGCTTTCAGAGTTTATCAGAAAATGAAGATACCCTGGAACTGTTTAGCAAAATACTGGGGAAAAGTTACAGCATACTTTAGAAATGCATGTAGTGAAGGAGAGCTGCTGTTTCACAGCTTCAGAGGAGAATAATCCTGCTGTTTACCTAGCTCATTCAACACTGATTTTTCTCCATCTCTGTTCAAGTAGCTAATTCTGTGACAAATGTCATTACTGAGGACTGTTTTTTCAATTCCATGTCATCCTTTCTTGTACACCAAGACCATCACCCTGAGTATACCCTATAAAAGTATATATCCACTTGAAAAGAAATAAATATCCTGCATTACTTACAGATGGGTTTAGAGATGACAGAAGAAAAGTCTAACTATAGTATTATCAGTGTTTAATCAAGGTATCAGTTTCTACCACAATAAATCACGATAAATCACCTGCCTGAAGAGTCATGCTATCTTGTCACCTAATCCATTCCTGTGATACTCCTACAACTGCCACCACTATCAGCTAAGCTGATTATTCACATTCATCCTTCATGGTTCACTAATGTATCAGGAATGGATGCCTCTGGAGAGTCATTTTATAAGCTCTAAGCAAAACAGTGATGACATCCATCTCAGGAAGTCCTACTGATGATACACTTAGACCTTGTAAGACTCAAACAAATCTGGCTGTTACACATACGAAATTTGACTTTAACTCACCTAGTAGACATTTACAGTCATCTTTTAATTTCTACAGCCACAAACCCAAGCAATGCTAATCCAAAGCTGCAAACACATAGAACAGTTATAAGAAAGATATAAGGTATTTCTTCCGTACTGTAGCAAAGGATGTGAAAAAAACATGCATCTCATCTATCACAGGAATAGGAAGTTATCATCTGCAAAGTTCCTGGTATATACAAATTTCATTTAAAATTTTCATTCAGATTAAGTATGGGGAGTCAGAAATCATTCAGGACAAGCAAGAGCAGAACTATGAATTTCCTTCTCTCTGAAAATAATGTTGGGATTTGGTCAGTTCAAAAAACACATCTTTGTATAGATGTCTGTGGGAGATTCAGCCACATAGCATATCACCATGATTTAAGTCTCTCCTGCTGCACTTCTGGTTCATAGCAGCAATTATCCTCACTCACTACACATTGAGACCTCTGGTAAGATGCTGTGTTCACCAGTTTCCTCTCATAGAGCATATATGTTTCACATATAACCCAGTAGGAAAATCACTACACTTGCATCCCAGTTCCAAGGTATTTTTTTTTAACTGCCTATATCAGCTTGCTGATAGCAGTTCCTTTCCATAACACGCAGAAGTGTCTAATTACGTCTGTGATGGATGTAAGAAGGCATAAGCTATTTCATCTTCTGGATGGGAGTGGCTATGTTTCAGAGACTATCCTAGACGTTCTATTCAAAGTGTCAAATGCTGCTGCTAAGCTCAGGCAGCACAGCTGAGGGTAATATTTTTCTTATCCTCTAAAAAAAGCTTTTTAAAAAATTAATGAATATAATGATTCCTGAGTTCCCAGAGCTCTCACGTTTGCACTAACTACATAATAGTTCCCAAAGTTTAGACATAAAAATCTGGTCTTAGAAGATAAGGATAAAAATCTGGCCCTGAGTCATTTAGGTATCCCTCCATAAATATACACTATCGTTAAATAAAATGCAACTTATTACCCAAGTAATTTAAATAATCTTACATAAACATATGAAGAGAAAGCCTTGAAGAAGTGGTATCTGTTGCTTTACATATATTCAGGCCACTGAAGATGCTAGCTGGTGCTTTCAGTGCTCTAATCTTCACACATGGAAAGTATGAGGCACCTGTCTTCTCACCCACTATGTTCAATGTCTTTTTTCCCTTGGTGTTTCTCATTCACACAGACACAGTAGCRGAAACTTTACCATCCCCAGCATGTTTATTACTCACAGTTCTACTCCTCCTTGCGAACTTTGATGCCTGAGAAAAATAGGACATTTCAGAAATTTAGAGCTGTTACTTCAGGCTGTTTTCAAACATTGCTTTCAGGTTTACAATTGTCTTACAATTTAAAGGAGTTCTTCATAATCAGGAAGGCTGGCATTTCTACAGGCAAGTAAGAGAAAATCTGAAATATGCCTGTATTTTTCATTAATGGAAAAAAGATCTTTAATTCACTCACATTTCAGTGAAATGTTATGAATATATTTCATTGGCACTAGCAAGGGAATTGTTAAAATCACATCCCTCCGTATTTCACAGTATTTTTATAAAGTAGACTGTACAACCTGTAACCTAGATTGTTTTCAGCAAGTTTTAACAGCTCCAACTCTTCAATTCTATCAGTTCCTATGAGTAACTTAAGAGATCAGTATTTCCATCAACTACAGCCCTGCACAATGCTGAGTTAGATTCCCATCTGCATTTTATTTTTTTTCCAGCTTTCTCACAGGACCACAAATAAAAAAGAACAAGTTCCCTACAYTTCTGTCTGTAGATGTTTTTGAGCAGCTCAAACACCATCTTCAAAGATCAGACTCTTGTAAGTACATTTAATTGAAGCCATTAAATCACACAAAACTAGTCTGAGAGCCACCCTAATCTAAACATGAAACCTCAAAAAGAAGAACAGCATAATGCAAATTCTTTAAGCAACTCAGGTACAAAACCAAATGAACCATTCCACAAAGGAAAAAGCTCTCAAAGTATCACTGAAAAATCAATTTCGGACAGGCATCTTGTAAAATGTATGCAAATATACATGAAGAAGAAATACAGAAGTTACTTCCATTATATATCAAGCATTACTAATTAAAATCTGTACATTTGGGACACACTTCCCTGCCTAACAAGCAAAGAAAGCTACTTATTCAGCCTCAGCTATTTCCTTGTAATTGCTGGTGTTCACCATTTAGGCTAGGGCATCATTTCACAAGCTAACAAAAGCAGGAGAATTCACCACTACAAACTACAACGTAGCAGAGCACCTTATAATTACAATGTAGCTRAAGGAACATGCAAACATATAGATCAAATCACAAATCAGATTACAGAAGCACAAAATATCCCTGAGGAATCACAGACTTAAGTTTTTCCATGTTTTAAAGAAGGTTTCAACTCATCTTCCAACTTAGACAAGCATTAAAATGCATATGCTTGTGTAGGCATTTGGGTGTGTAAGTAGGTGTTCAGAGACACCACAAAGAATCTAGATACCTACTAGAAGAACATCTTTCTTCCCATTGCAACCGGAATTTTTCACTTTCAGTATGTATAGCAGCTTACCTGGAAGACCACTGTATACTGAGGAGGTAATATTCCAGCAAATTAAGTTGAGGAGGTAGTAATCCATGTGGTATTTAACCACACTACTTGACTGCTGTTTTAACCTAAAGCTAGTATGTGCATGAGAAGCACGCTGCTATCAGCTGTATGTGCCATCCTCTGAATGCTTARATGTTGTAAGAATGTAAAGAATGATCTGCCCCAAAACCCTGGATTTACCTGCCACTGTCTAAGCACTATTGATGATTAATAGTATTGTTTGTGTAACAAAACCATATAAAAAACACTTAACAAGCCCTGGTGCTGGTGAATCTTACTAYAGACAGGACCTGCACAGCATGCCATGCCCTAATCGAGACATCTGTCCAATGCTCTATCATCTCAGGACTTCRAGCATCAGAAGGGACATAAGAATTTAGCTACTAATCTTGTGTTCTGCTCCTATCTTTGAATACTCTTATTAAACACTGTATTATACTTAAAGACTCAAGTAAGCATTCTTTCTTACTGAGGTCTAGAAAGCATCGGCACCGAGTTGGTGCAAAACAGTTAAGATAAGGATAAAAGTTAGGATCCATTTGTAAAAGTTGATCCCTTCTCCCTTAAGAGCTAAARCATTACTTCCACTACTTTCACAGACTTTTGTAAGTCAAAATGTACAAGATAAAAAAATCAAAACACCATCACATAGCTGATTCACAGAGCAAATGGAAATATCAAGCTTGCAGAAGAGGAAGAGTGTTATGCACTGCCCTTCTCAGCTACTTGATCACTCTGCATTTCTTTTGTTCTCCTGCCACACTAATTCCATCATATTCCACTGAAAGCAAGGTCCCTAGCAACAACAAGCACAACCTGCTATGCATTACAAGTGACAGTTGCTAGATTTCTACCACAGAAATGTCCGCATTATGTAATAAACATCAAATAAATCCTTAATAATCACCTTTTAGATTCAGTTCTGTCCTCTGCTTCTGTTCTGTATTTTTTATTTTTTGACATGCAAGTTACAAGAGAGGGAGGAAAAAAAAAAAAGAAAAAAAAAGCAGTGAGGGCTGTTCACACTCACACTATACCAAACCAAGAAAAAGCAGCATAGTATTACATTGAAGAGCCACTGAGTAAAATCCTATTAATGTATAGGAATTATAAACCCATTAGATCTTCTAGTCTATTGCTTTACTAATAAAAAGTCATTTCTTACAACTTCTACACCACTGTTTGTATGATCATTTCAGAAGTCTGAACCAATACAATTTCCTGCCTTTGCTGTTAGAAATGTTTCATACCTAGTTAATCTGTTCATCAGAAGGTTGTTAGTCAAAAATGTGCCTCTTCCTAAAAGGAATAAAATTAATCTTCGTTATAACTCCCTTTATTCCATTTCCACAACACCTTTCAGTGGCTAATCCTTCTACAARCTATATGTAGTTGCCTCCTCCTTAAATAATTTCCATCAGGTTTTTGATTTTTTTTTAATGCATTATTGCTGCTTTCTTCCAGCTCCAGTTATAAGATGCCTAGAATTGAACGTGGGGTTTGTAACTTGAGGTGAATTTTACAGAAATGTTCTACAACAAAAGGGCAGTTGTCTTTGTTGTGTCCTRTAACGCTTTTGTATAAACTCTTACAGTTGGTCTACTCCATTACAACTCATATTCATACAGACTTTCACAGAGTGGGGCAGCAATAGGCCTTTCTCTTTGAAAAAGTAATTCCATTTTTAAAAAATAAGTTCTTTTCTCCTTCAAATGTGAACAATAACTTTCAGTTTTCTTCTTGTTGTTTAATTTCACTCTTTTCCTCATACGTTTGTAAAAACCTTCACCCTCTCTCATTCCTTTGACCAGCAATAAATCATTGAGAAAAAAGAAAGAGTAACGGAACACAATGAATTCTATGCACTACTCTTCTGGAGCACTACTGCTACAGCACTAGACATAACAGAGTCTCTTTAAAACAGGAAAGGAATGGGTGGCAAAGAACATTATCTTAAGCAGGAGTTTCAGCAATAGAGAGCAAAAGACCGATGGCCCCCCAAGGCCAAAATCTGTTCGCAATTTGTGGCAAATTCAGTTTTCTRGTGTTTTCTGTGTAAGGTCTCAGGATAAAGCAGCCTGCTGTTTTACAAGTGCTTTTGAGGGAACTACAGTACATGGCATAAGTCAGGCAGACTTCAGGAAGYCTTACAGATAATTTATACCAATTATTTATCTCAATTTCTAACAAATAACCCATATAACTGCTTATTTTCTAAAAAGTCAGGAAATGTGCCTTTGTAAAGTGAGAAACAGACTGAATACGGTAATGTTTCTTTTTTTTAATAATAAATACATCAGATGATTAGGTAAGTCATCGAACTGTTACCATTATTTTGCAATAGGCAAACTAAACATTAGTAGATTTGAAAATGGTTTACTTAGATTATCTTTAATTGTTAACGTGACAGGTTTCAAGCTTTCATTGATGACTGCTAAAATATCATCCAGGAATCAGCATAAGGCACTAAACTTCAAAGTGAGTCCTGTTGTTCACCGACTAAAAAATTTCAGAAATTTTTCTATTTAGATATTTATACACCATTAAACATATCTTAMAGAAATTGAAAACTTTGCTCGAGTTGCTGATCTCATTAACTCAAACAGTGGCATCAGTAATACCCACTACTGTAAAAAACAATAATCACAATATCGATGTCCAGAACTGTCCTTTTGTTGTGACAAACTTAAAATAGTTGGTCCACACTGTGTCCAGACGTGCCACAGTATTAGACAGAGTGTGAAGTGAAATAGTGTACCAGATGGATTATAAAAGACTAGGAATAATGCCCATGTCCCATTTCAAGTGCACATAATAGCGAGACTATGTGACAATACAGTATAGTAGTAGCCAGGAGTGACATTTGGGTTAAATGGCTCTGACAAGATAATTTTAATCCTGAAATTAAACCCTGCTTGTCCAGAGGAAACAGTTTAGTGGTCTATACTTCTGGTTGGATACACACAGGACAAAACCTTTGGTCTTGTTCTCAGAGGTTTCCCTTATGACCTGACCTTGGCAGCAGCAGGCCCAAGTCTTCTTCAATAGTTACACATACAGAATGAAAGTTGTCTTTCTCATGGATTAYAGAATCACCTACTAGAAGAAAATTATGCTATTAAAATTTTTTTTTACAAAACAAAACGTCTAAAAGGTCTGATCCCACATCATGACCAAGGTTTTCCATTTGTACCAAGTACCTGTCTCTAATAGAAATTTCATTCTGTTTACTTATTTAAAATCCACTCATGTTCCAAGACTATTGGAAAAACATTAATGATCTTTCCAGTTACTGCAAAAAGTTTGGTGTGATCTATATGTTAAGATGTTGGTCTTTAAAAAAAAAAAACATTCATAACAAAGATTTTTTTCAGCTTTCTCACAATACTTGGATAAATTCACAGTTCAGTTTGCAAGAAAAGTTATCTTTTCTATGAGTAGGTAGTTGACAAGCATATGTTTACTCTTCCCAATCAGTCAAAGAGTAATAGGATTTGTTTACCTCTCAACTATTAAATAAAGAATATTTGTCAAATCATTAATTTTAAAAATGGCAACATTTTATACTTGACTATTCCTCTTGTTGCAGAAGATCACTATGACATTCTATCATAAAAAAAGTCTCAAGCATTAGCTAATCCACAAAAATATAGACATTAAAAATGCAGGCAAATTGGCGGCAGGGGGAGTAGAACTCACTCTTTGAAGAATCCTTCTGCTTAAATCTAAAGTGGGACACCTAAGACCCCCAAAACAGAAGATTCTTTCTCCACTGACTTTGACAAATGCAGCTAACTAATCACAAAATATCTTTTGATTGGTCATTTTAAAAAWTCCATTACTATTCTAATCGTATCAAGGACAGTTACATGGCATTAGCTGACACTGATGAACAGAGCAGCTGGCTAGTGTAATTCATGAGTGAAGCATACCATGCAGTGGCAACAATGATTCTTTTACAAAACCAGCTTACCTAGATTCCATGTTGTCATAATTTTACTCCATTTTTCCCCCACGCATGAACAAATTCCTTCATATTTACATAGATGARAGCCTGTGTCTAAAGTCTCATTCTTAAGTAAGAATTTGAAAGCTGAAAATTGCTTAAGTCATCTCCGGCCAYTAGATAAGGACAAAACAAGGACATCACAAGTAAGGTATAACTACTAGCAATGCCTAAGTCTAAGCTAGCACTGCAGAGTTTGTCACAGTTTATTATTAAAACCATGAAACAAGACATAAGCTTCCCATGTTATGAAATGGATATGTAGAACAACACAGTCTATRTGTATTCAAACAAACATCTTTCTTCTTTAGGACAATCACCTTTAACACTTATGAAATTAAAGCAAGCTATGGAACTTCTTACTTATGTATTTTCATACATAACTACACACACAAACACTTTTATTTTTGGCATTCAAATCTGCCTGCTTCCAAAACCAGTATGAGACTAGGGAGACAGCACATTATCTCATATGACCATCTTCATGCTGCTGTATGCCAAACCAAGAAAGATTTTCTTTAAATAATATTGGTTCCTGTTATCATACATAGTGAATATACTTTCTCCCAGCATTATCACTTAAGCTTTTCTTCTGCAAGAGTGCATTAAAAATTGAGATGTGYATTCTAATTTTGGTACATAAAAATTAGAGTTCAATATCTCTATTCAAGCTGAACCAAATCAGCATAAAGCATAAATACTTACGTTTGTCTACTGCTCCTACCTGAAATAACCACTTATGGCCACCTGTGACTTGCATGTTCACAATTACTGTATAAAAGGTAAGGTATAAGGTGAAGCTATACTATATATACCTTCATTCACGGGGTAGAGAAAATTAATTATATTAAGCATTTTGTAAGATTTGACTCACATTCTGCTTTCACSTTTAGGCAGCTGAAATTGCTGCATTAACTGCAGCCTTCCTCTATTCTGTTACCATTTCTGTAAGCATTTACTTAATAAATACATTAAGGTAGAGTTCTAGTATCCTACAAAATCTAGATAACGTGAGTGTTGTCTAAGGAAATAGAAAGTCAGTGCATAAATACTGCCACAGAAGTTTCTGAAACAAACTGCTCTGAAGAGTATTTTCACTACCAAGCAAAAACACTTCAGAAGAATTGCAAGAAAAAATGTCCCTTTCCATTGTATCATCTTACCATAGTCCACTCACTCTCCCTGGGTATGAATCCACATTCTGCAAATAAACAGAAAATAACATAAAATAAACTACYGTGACAGTAAGGGTAAGACCCATTCTGGCCTGTACCCTGCATGGCACCAGAAAACCATATTTTGGCTTGCAAATGTACCTAGCAATGAGATGTGCAAGACCTGACATCCCATATAATCTGCAACCAAAAGAGGTGGAGAAAAAGATGGTGATGACGAAGTTATAATCACTTTTAATARGACAAGCTCTTTCTCATAAATAATAATAGTTATGGGATGGGAAACAAAAAAATGGTGAGTCCAGTTCATCCTACTGTCCCAGAATACAGAATGTTTGCTGAGAGAGAGTGAACAGTGTGTGAAGAAGAAAATGAGGTAGTCTGAAAGAAAAATCAGTAGGATATCTTACACATTCAGGGAACTGAGTTCTATYAGCTTAGCCATAAAAGCCCAGTTAGAGACAAGCTTTCCAAAWACTATTCTTTGGGTTACTGTAAAACCACAGAAATTCTGCAGCAGGGCCTCTGACAATGTATTTTGTCTTCCACAGCCCAAATAATCTTCACAACATGTAAATTACCTTAGAAATAGCCTTCTTCCTGACTGATCTCTCTCAAGTTTGAACCCACATGAACACTGTCTTCCTTAGTATGTTGTCACACCCTTCAATCACAGACTTCAACCAACTAGCAGATGTTTAAAATCAAACAACTATTAGCTGTTCAGTCAACAAGACTTTGTTTTCTAAATCCATACAAGATCTACCACTAAGTAACAGTTACTGGGGAAAAGAACCCCTATTCTTACCATGAGAAAATGCAAATAAAATTCTTAAAAGATTTAAAATTCTTATAAAGTAAATGATACTTCTTTTGTGAAAAAGGTGTCATTTCCAACGTTATTTTTTATCTCAAAGGYAGATAAAAGTAATTCTAAGAYTTTTCAATATCTCAGCATCTACCAYCACTGGTTCACACTCAACTGTCACAATTAATGTATTTCCCCTACACAAAATCCAACAAATACTTTTCAGATGGGAATGAGTCAACAGTAAAAATCTGAGCTAGTGCATTGCTGAATGAACTCTATATACTATGCATTGATTGTCATAAAATTAGATGAATATCTTTACAATAAAACTAAAGTGAAGTTCATGGAATTTATTTTWTATATAAAAGTAATATTCTACTGCATTACTTGGATTTTTTTTCTTTGAAATTCATAAAAGCCATCTTTTCTCACTTCTTATTTATACTATAAAATAGTTGCTGAGTCTGAGTGACATCTAGAATCAATAGCAAGAACATGTTAAAATAGCCTTAGGGGTGCATGTTAAGGGCCCAGTTAGTCTTACAAACAGTTTTAATTAACAAGGATAAATTGACATCAATGCAATTATTCAAGACAGTAAGGGTTACCCACATAAGTGAGGATTTCTAAATGAGAGGGGATCTCAAACTGATTCAGGAATTTAGACTCACTAATCTTAATAATTAGAAGCGTATCTGCAGTATTTCTTTTTTTAAGCTGATATCTTTAATTTCAGACGTCTCTTGACATACTTTTTCCAAGTTTGGATTTTAGGGGAGGGAGTATTTTAYGCAAAGAACAAACCGATCTGCCACAGATACTCATTAGCAAGTTACAACAACAATTTTCCCCACAGAAACTCAACTAAGTAGTACCTGGAATAGATAAACTTGCTGTGTATTGCACTCTACAAGCCAGCTCACCAAGACCACAGGAAATTTGGAGACTAAGATCTGCTAATGACTGACATYCAGTCTAAACTGACAGAAGGCTTGAGAGCTTTCTAAGCCTTAAGACTCCAAATCCTGGTTCAAATTAAAGAACCATGACTTTTGGATATTTTCTTTTTAGATTGTAATTTTGAATTAAAGCAATTACACTGTTGTAACTATAYTTCTATAGCTACATGGTTACAATTAGCTGGTCAGTTTATTCATTGTGTTTCATTGTACAATGTGAGGAAAATACTACAATGGAAGAGCAAATAGATTGTTTCAATGCCTAACCCTGAAAAATACCGATCACCCTTTAGTTTCACTGAATCAAAGGTCAGATCCCAGTCAAGAAGTATCTTGTAGCATTCAYATTAGTAGTAAGGTTGTAGCTTGACTTGCATTTAACTTACCACTATTGCCAAAAACATGGCCCCTACCTCTAGATATTAAGTTTTGTATTGGGTCACTCCCTCCCCTCTGCTGGTTGGGGTATTTCTGCAGGCATCTTCTGAAAAAGAGAGACTAGAAAACARATCAGATCAAAAGGATTTTTCTTATTTTTTTCAGTAGGATTTTTTTTCCAAAGAAAAGATGAGACAAATCAATGATTAGGCCTATTACTGAGCAGATGATAGTACAGAGGCAAGAACAAAAGCCATTGGGTAGGAGATGCAGAGCTGAGTCAGCTTAAGTACCACTGTTATCAGAGCTTGAACCATAATCCCCAAATAARTTAACATCCATAGCTCACAGCACTTAGCCTGGAATAGCAGTCTGAATCTTTTCAAAGATAGACATTCAAAAATAGTTGCATACTGTACTTCCACTAAATCCTAAGGATTGTCTTCCTCCAAATTTTTCTTCAGATAAACAGCAACATCTTTGAGTAACCTCTTAAACCTAAATCTGGTGTTCACTGTTGTCATTTTTTTTTTTTTTTTGCCTAGTTAAATTATTAAAAACTGCCATTTGCTTAATCCTTTTATCTTTTGTAAATACARCTTCCTACTTCAGTGATGACATTCTTCATTTTCAGCCTGGTAGGCTGCTCTGCAATAATCAGGAAAAAAAAAAAGATTACAAGGAAGAAAAATACTGGCAAATCACTTACTGCATGAAGCTGTGCCTGTGCTGTGAATACCATTCTATGACTCTTAAGTCTATGTCTTTTTTTTTTTTTGCCCTCCTCCTCTTTTTTTTTTTTTTTTTTTTTTTTTTTTAAGTGCTTTCAGAAACCAAGAGCTGGACTATTTTTAAAACTGGTTAGTTTTCTCGTAATGAGTCCTGTTGATTTGCTAGTCCTGAAGTTAACCCCTGCATATGTAAAGCACTAGCTAGTTCATTATCAGTCAGCTATTARCACCTGGTTTCAGGCCTCTACTGGGATTGATTATATAGCTCAGAGTATAGTGAGAAGAAAAGTCACCAGGCTTAAAGCACAGCAAGATCAAGAACTACAGCCCAGGAGCTGGCAGTGGAAAAATGCATAATGCAGAATGGGAAGTGGGACTGGAAGTGAGCTCACTCATGAATGAGCTCTCTCTCAAATGTCATCAACATTGCAGTGAGAGTTGGCAGGGACAGAGGAGTTGAACATTGTTAAAACAACACAGGGAGAAGTTCTTTAAGCTTTTATTCACCAACACAAGATAAAATTTGCATTGACAAGCACTGAGGCTTTATACTGCCTTGCGTTAATGTGCTAATCCATACCTATTGCCACATTAATGAATTGGATGAATTTGTTTCCTTYTGGCTCCAGATAAGGCTGATACTGCAGCCTCTGAAATAGATGAGCACTTTACTGATACAGTAGTGGTAGACAGACTGAAAAACAAAACTTATCTTAAATATACACACAGCATCTTCATGTGCTTCATAGACTTCAAAATCCACCCTATTTACTTTTCCTTGAAAAGTCATTTAGAACCTGCTGACATTCCTGTCTTCCTTTGAAAAAAATACATTCAATACATTCGAGYACTGAATTGGGCCTGTGCACTCATCTTGAGTTTTTATCTCTTCACATAACAAACCATGTTATGATTACYTCTTCACATAACATCATTATTACGTTGCATAGTCATGCATGCTGAAGGGGCCAGTATTGCTATTCCAAAGGAATAAAGATATGAATAACAGACAGCTGTTCAGCAACTTGTYTGCAGAAAGATTCTCAGAAAGAAAAACAGAAAAGAAATTCCTGCATCTGTCTCCTGAATAAAGCACATACAAAAATGTTATAAAGTAGCCTWATGAAAATAAAAAAGTTTCCTATAATTTTATTAAGATCATTTTATTGAAAAGATATATTCTCATAGACTAAGAGAGTAGAAGTTTTCTCGCTCTTGCTCTAGAAGTCCTAGGCTGCTAGCAATCYGAAAGAGTGGAAAAATACATCAGCCTGACAAGTTTTTCCGATACRTGCCATCTTCCAGACACAGCAGTGAAAAGGCTATTTAAATGGCATGCTTTAGCATTTAAATGATGAAAACAGAACCTTCAGCAGGCTGGTAAAGGAGRTAAAACTCAAATATTTTAGACAAGATCCTTAAGATTGCTTCTCTTAATTTGTATCAGAATCTAGCATCTTCAGCACAAGTAATCTGATTTTCAGTCAGGCTGAGTACTTACTGTTTTAAGTGAAGAAGGCAGAAAATACGGCTGTAAAATAGCAATGAAAATGAAGCTCCAAGGTACAAGACTGACATAGTTCATTTTCCAAACAAGAAATGATCAGTAACACCTGATACCGTAAAATGAAGCCTGCCTCAAGACCAATCATGGCATAGAACAACTGCCRGAGAATCCTTACAAAATCAGCATATGCAGAAACCTCACTAAATGGTAACTTAAAAAAAAACAAAAAACCAAAAAAACACCAACAATCTCTTCCCTAGAGATTACAGTAACAAGCTGCAAATTTAAAGCTATTGGCAGCAAATCTCTCAGTTTCACAAGTAATAACTGAATATAATAAAAATAAATTTAGAATACAAACATAYCTTATATGACAGCAGTTTATCTGATTAGTGAGAATAGTTCCTATCTACATGTTGTAATATTTTAAATATCCTGAGAGGCGATTTTAATATGCTGTCCACTTTTCCTCTTTTCATCAGTAGGATCAGAGAAAGGTTAAAGACATGGGGAGAAAAAAAAAAGTTTAATGTCCCTGTCTGTGCATCAATATATTTACCAGTCTTATTATCAAATTTGGAATCTGGAAACATGGAAGCATTAGATAAAAAAACAACTCATGTACAATATTTTTAAAGAAAAAATTTAAATATTCATAAGCTAATATCCTTTCCAGAGACTGCCAGATTATTTGGGCTCAAGTCTATTAGAGCAAAATAAAGATAAGGCTGCCTTTCTTATGTTCTATCAGAATCATGGTTTATGTTTTAGGTATTCAGAAACTCAATATTGAATTAGTAAAGAAATAATCCAAACGTWCAATCTATGTACATAATTTGGAGAAACAGGAACAATTTATTGGGACTTCTGTGAAATACATTGCTTAACTATGGATGCCTTCTATATTAACAAAAAAAAAAAACAGATCTTCTTCAATCAAGGTTAAGACCATATTTGCTTTCTCAGGGCTATTACTAAATTTGATCTGCTTGCAGATRGGACACATTCTTTGTGTTTGTGAGGGAGGTGGAATCCAAACCACCTKATGCAATTTAAGAATGGTCAAGTAATATATTTAATATTTACAGACATTTTGTAATTGGAGTAACAATTATTATAACAGACCCCCAAAGAAAACAATTTTCTTTTTATAGGAGTAAAAGTACAGATCAAAACATTGTTCTTGGGTTTTGTTTTAAAATGATCAATCTTGAGTGTCCGCATAAAAACTTTACTACAGTATACAAAAATAATTGCCAATGAAGACTTTCCCCCTGAGCTGTAAATGCCAAAGAAAGCCTGCGAAAAAAAGTTTCCCGCTGCTTATTAAAAGTTTTGTCACAAAAGTCCTAAGAGTACTGCTAGGTATAGTTGCTTTAATTAAAGATCTAAAATAACTACATTATGTGTATAAAACTTCTCCCAATAWTTTCAAGCTGATTTATCACAAGCAGATGTTACATTCAGTTCCAGAAACCTTCAAAGATATTTTTTAATTTGGCACTGAAATCCAAACTGTTCATTTTCTCCATCTCAGAGAATATTGACCTATTGTACRTACATCATGCTATGTGTGATCTAGGATAACTGGTGGCCACAATTTGGCAACATTTGCAGCGGTCCAGCAGGGATCTCCTTTATATTTTCTCTATTAATCATTTTCTTCTGTTTTTCCCTCCTTTAAGCAAGATCAATTGATCTAGTAGATGTAAGACAATACACCCATATAATGCYGGCTTGCCTTGATGCTGCAAATGGTTTAGCAGGGCTTCTTTCCCCAGAGCTTCAGTCTCTTTCAAACAGTCTGATGTCTTACATGATGTTAACAATTTCCCCRTAATGGTCAACTCTCGAGTGCTCAGAGTTTAAGGCTTCCAAGCATAGGGCTCAAATAGAAACAAGACAGATGTCATATGACACTGTAAAAATAGGCTACATATCATTTAAATTGACATCCTATTTTAATTAAATTTTATTTTCTGTACATTCAAGTAACTTTAATCCAGCTCTTTTGTTCATACTTTCACAATTATTATAAAATGACAAATTTATTAATTCATTTAATCAAGAATATCAAAACTGACAAAAAGCTATATTCAAAACCTTCTAGTGGATTATCATTCAATAATCAATGATTTCAGCAATACTGGTTGGAATAAGCTCGTTCTGTTGGTCAATGAAAAACTGGCAACAACAAAAACAGAGCACTGCCATAGGAAAAGTTTCACCTTTCAAAACTATAGGTCATTTTACCTTTTTGTATCCCACTCAAGAAGAGTAAATATCAAACCACTGCCAAAGCAGAAACTAAGTTTAATCTTGCGGTTTCTCTTCCTGAGCTGCTGCAGCAAGGCATCTCCAGTACTGAGGCTGGTTSCCTGATAAGGGTTCATTAGGACTGCTTTCTTACAAGCCCTTACTTTATTTTCAGTCTGTATTCATATAAAGAAAACCTTATAAAAGAGACTGAGTTTTTTCTGGTGTACATGACCAAATCATCCCTAATTTAGAAGGGCTGTACTGCTTTATAGCAAGAGTGATTTTAGCCTTTTGGCTCTCTACTACATTAAAAGTACCTATTGTACAAATGCTGGAAACATAGACAGTTAAAAAGTTAGGAAAATGTATGTCAAGCTCTTCTCTTCTTTTGGTGATTGAAGAAGAACTAGGAACAAGACACTTCTCAACTTCCATCAGCTACTTCATAATCCACAGCCTTTCATCTGAACATTTGCCTCTGTAAAGAAAACGGGCTTTGCACAAACTCATTAGTGCAAGCCCTTGCTTTCTTCTTGAATTTGAACCTTCCTACAAAGTACTTTCAGCTACTAGACTGTTTGAAACAGAATTCTGCAGTACAAAGATTCAGCATTTGTTTAAATTGAAAAGAAACAGATGATAAATGATAGTTTTGGATGTGCTGGCAGGTATCTTTGTAGATATTAGTAGATGTTATTTTACAGGTGTCATATATACATTTATATACTAGTTCTGAATTAGGGGCTTGAAATGCATCTGTTTTACTCCTCAGAATTTTTCTAACATCACATTTTAGGTATCTGGCACTATATAGCAAGCAAAAGCATCATAACCTTCAGCAAAAGTAGTCTGCAAAACTTTTGTAAATGTAGAGTAAACTCTGTTTTCAGAGTTTAAGAAAGATAATCATCCAACACACGTTTAAACAAAACAGCTAAATACGCTCCACCAGAAAGTGCTGAATAGTCCTATGTCTGTCTTAGTGAAAGTTATAAACTGCTGCAGAAGAAGAGTAGAAACATAAATATTTCTTTTTGGTTTTCAATTAGTGTGTCCGAAGTACTGAAAATACTGAGATAAGCACTGGCTTGAAAACAAACAGGAAGACAAACACTGACAATACAAATCTAGTTTCTAAGGGGCTTGATAAATTCTGAACCATTTATTGCCCCAAAAAACACTCAGCAACCAGGCAAGAAGTCACACAGCATACAGACTGAAACATTATGCAAACAAAAAACCCCAAGTGATGGTACATAGACTTTACATAGACATTACYTCTCTTTATACCTCTATTTGTCTGCCTCTTTGCACAGATTTTATCTCAAAAGATGGAATTTTTGACACATCTGAAAAAAAAATAAAATAAAATGGGCACAGCAAATTTAAGGTAAACTTTGAGARGAATATTATTTAATGGATATTCTGATAAAAATGACTAATTTCCACAAACTTGTCATTTCTTGTTCTAAACAATTGATCTTGTCTTGCTTCAGACTGATTTCTAAATGAATTTGACAAGAACAAGTGAAAAACATTGAGTTAACCTACAGGTTTTTAAAATGTCRTTAATGTTAATATTATAATTAGTCCTATAACATTCAAAGTAAAGCACTAGCACATCATCAAAGAGCAGATAAGAAAGCAGAAGATTTTAAGAGAATTCGTGTTAGAAGATTTTTGAAGGATTCTACTAAAAATCACATCTCCACAGCCAAATCCTGAACACGTTAAATCCTAAATTAAGTGCCTAGATCCAGTTCTGCTTCCATATTTCTACTCAAGAAATATACCAAGTTTCATWATACATTTCCAGTAACTTAATTCAGCCTTCCACTTCATCACTCAGYTGTCACTTCCATCAGTATTTATCTGCAAGAAAAAGACTTTATGAGTAAAGTAGGCCTGGTTGCTGATGCAGGCAAGAAAAGGATCCTTCTTTTTTGGTTCTATTACAATAGAAAAGCTGAGTTCAGAATCCAAAGGTCCTGGATCATGACTTAGCCAATTAAATTATATCCTGCTAGACTAATTAAATACTAAGACACCTGAACAAGTTACCATGCCATGCATCAGATGACACATCYGTCTTTGTGCATTTATTTAGCTTGCTGCAACAGTAAAATGATATAAATTAGTTTCTCCTGCAACAAAAAAGGCTACAGCAGTCTGTGGGCTGCCCTACAACATTTTTAAATATAAGATAGAAAGTATTCTATTGTACAACACRTTACAGCAGTTTTCTGAAGAGAAAACCTAGTGAATTCTCCTTCCTTCTTCCCCATAGCGTCAGGATAGACATGAATAACCATGAAGACCTTGTGAATTAAATATAATCAAAAGTTTCTCCTTCATTTCTTACTTCAATTGTCAACCATTACTTTTCCTTCAAATGTTAAATCATCTTTATTTTCTAGAGACAATAGAGATTTGCCATACTCACTGAAAGCCATTTACACAGACTTGTTGTCAGGAATAACTTCTTCTTATCGGGGATTTAAGATTCTTGCTGCTAAGAAGCTGCTGTTCAGTCCCCTATTTTCCTTCATTCTTCCCTAACATCAGAATAAGCAGGAACAACCCAGAAAGATGCAGACAGAATTTGCAGCCTATGCTAATGCAGCAACCTCAAGCAAAAATTCACAGGTACTTTAAYTGGTGCATAGTTGCATGCTACACGAGCATTTTAGATCAGGAGTGTTTTTGAGGCAAATCTTTCGATCATTCCATTCCTACAGAGCACACTTTGGATAACACTTCRGAATAGTCTTATTTTTATATTCTAGATGAAATTAAACCTAAAGATGTGCTTCAACTACTAATGGACACTCCATTAACAGGACTAGACTATAGTCCCAAAGCAGCTCTACACCCCTGGGAATACACAATGTGAGTATCAGCTCCTCAGCGCAAGCACTGTGTGCCCATAGATCTGCTTCACGCTACTTGCTAGTATAGATACAAGCAGTGCCTGCTGAATGGCAGTTTATTTCCTAGAAGTAGTGACAGGCATTACCTTTATTTCTTCTGCCTTCACAAAATTACTTGTCATCTGACCTTTGTGTAACTGAAGCAACTAAATGTCACTCAAGAGCTTTATCTATTAAGTTGCAGATAAATCCGGACCTTTCAGAAAGAACTGTGGTATAATACTACTGTAAAAGGAATATTGAACAGTCATTTTAATCTTACAATTGTGTAATACTGCATCCAAACATAGTAATTCACATGCAGGGATATCTTACTGCAGTTTTCTATGGCCTTGGTTAAGGTTCTTACAGAACCTAGAAAGGATGGTGACAAATGAAGCATAATTAAGATTATGAAGACGTTTGTAACCTGGAAGTCAACTTTACAGTGGAAAGTAATACAGGGTTTGTACTTTTAGTTTGTACTTTTACAGACAAGTAAGGCCGTGCATCAGTTGCAATGAAACAGGGTATCTGACACATCTGTTAAAGAAAAAGTAGCTTGTAGAGTAGCTACAGACATAGTACTTTAAAATATTCCACAGATTAGAAAAATAATGCCATGGATTCAGGCAAACAGGCCATGAAGTCTTGAAAAACTATTAAAAAAAAAGAGCTATGAAGAGTTTTCAATGTACCTAGCAAGTAATGAGCTTCCTGGTCCAGCATGTGAGTGTTAAGTATTAGCTTTTGGAAACCAGKGATGAATCCTATCCCCCAAAATACTAGCATGAAATAGCTTATTATAATGTACTGATCTGCCTTTAGCTTTTACTATTAAAATGCCCCAAAAGTCATTTATCAAGATGATCTGGATGATGACTGTAAGCACARTATATTTTGCTGTAATATTAGCCGGGGGGGGGGGGTTTCTTGTTTTTCTTTTTTTTCAAAAAGACCAAGTTTATAGTAAGAGTTACAACAGAAAATATCAATGTTAGTAAAACCAAATAGTGAAAGCAAGTATTCTTTTAGAAACAAAATACTATTGTTGTCTTTGTTATCCAAATATCTCATTTCATACCACAAGACTGACCCAATTAATAAAAACAAAATGCCTTCTCCATATATGCTAGTGCTTAGGATCCCTAGTCACTGCACAAAACACAATTGTGCTGGGCATTTTGGCAAAAAATCACTGAGAAACTGAAGAAAAGGACAGGTAAAGCTGGYATAACAAAGGAATTTAGAGATTAAAATAACATCAAAATCATGTTATTAATATTGGTCAAAGAAGATAGAACAGTCTGTCATTAAATACTTTCCACTGGCACTTCCCCTCCCTCCTCTTCTAGAAACACTGCCTCCAAATAAAATTGACATGTGAGGGAGAATGATAGCAAAAAGACTATTTATCTTCCCTTCTCCCCTACAACCTTCTTTGTCTCCTTTGCTCCAAGGTAGCATTCATTYGAATAAAATGCAAAATAGAAGCACAAGGCCAACATTATTATTCTTTTTCATTAACCCACACCTCAAGTCTTCATTCTAGCAGTGGGATTTTGACAAAATTCACTCCTGCCTATCTCAAAGAAGCAGATATTAAACTAGTCATGCATTTAATCCATGCAGGAAGTTTCCTGGTAACAAGCTGGCTGCTCTCAGCATCTCCATAAGGAGTGGAGCATTCTCAACTCTGATTTCAGTGGAAATCGAACATGGAACAGAAGTATAAAAAAAAGTATTTATTTGGAATTTAACTGTCACAGCTGCAGACACATATGAGCTTTGGAAATGCCTCAGTGTTCATTCATGTACAGACTGAATTGGCGACAGCCAAGTCTCAGACTTGCCGTGGCACTCACAGGACGCTGAGGATCAGGAGAAYTGCAAGTTTTACCTAAGTAAATATAGTAGGTTTAGGATAGACATCTTCTGTATTTTCTGGGAAAAATGTAGCACCACACTGGTATTCTTACACAGATATTAACAAATCAGACATTATTAGGACTGCCATTCAGCCTCTGCTCTTATCCAATCAACTGTCTTTAGGTAGATAACAAAACAGAGTAGCCTAGATGAACACCTGATCTCCTTTGCATCCTCACACCATTTACATATCTAAATGGTGAAAATGTTTGACAGATGCCAGTGCTATTCATCGGTATATAATACCTGAAAGATAGCACACTGTCAGCTTCCCACAAACTGAAAATGCTCTATTCCAAGAACTCCCCTATAGCAGTTCTTGGCAGGAATTTCATCTCTGTTCTGTTGGAAACACATCCACCTCCAAGGTCAGTTGATCTGCTCTCATACCTTCCAAATGAGCACCCACTGTTACAAAACTACTTCAGTCTCATCAAAATAGAGATCGCTTTCAGTTAGCRCATCTAAACAATCACACCTTATTACTACAAAAACATCTTTACATCACCCTCAGAAATAAGCAAGCTCTGTACATGCACTTTTATAGAACTCTTTGAATATGCAATCTGGTCACAAAGCAGATGCATCTGTCTCAAGTTTACAAGATGTTTGGTGAAATAAACACAGCATAACTTCTTACTCAGAGTGCACTAAAACTACAGTGAATTTCCACTTAGTTGGAATCAAGCCAACATAACAATCTGCCCTTTCTCTTCTACACACAAAATCAATTTTAACGAAAAGTCTATTGTTGGACTGTGTTACCAATAATTATCTCATGGCCACAAAACAGGTGTATTTGTATGACCTAAAAAGATTCTATGTCCACATTAAGACTGCATTTCTCTTACAACTTCCTCTGCATTCTCAAACACTAAGACTGTGCTTAACACATCTCACCTCAAACAATTGTGGTAACATTCCCATCAGCTGAGCTACCAGCTCCAAACTACTGCTACTGACCAGCAGTCAGTCACCTGCTAGTTTGCTTACAGAATACAATTGCTTTCTCTCCATGAAATTTAACCTTTTGAAAATACAAAAAGACAGTTTCATAACCATCCAT
The DNA here is from genome assembly GCF_003343005.1 of Rhea americana. Taxonomy (NCBI): domain Eukaryota; kingdom Metazoa; phylum Chordata; class Aves; order Rheiformes; family Rheidae; genus Rhea; species Rhea americana. The sequence continues at coordinate 1,968,826 of NW_028187188.1, read as the reverse complement.
ACCTCAAATTAGAACATTTTTTAAACCATTTTCCTCTTCAGAGAAGCACAGAATGGTTGAGGTTGGAAGGGACCACTGGAGATCATCTAGTCCAATCCCCCTGCTCAAGCAGGGTCACCTAAAGAGCACACTGTGCAGGGTTGCATCCAGGCAGTTTTGAATATCTCCAGAGAAGGAGACTCCACAACCTCTCTGGGCAACCTGTTCCAGTGCTCTGCCACTCTCACAGTAAGTTTTTCCTCATATTCAGGTGAAACTTACTGTGTTTTGGTTTATGCCCATTGCCTCTTGTCCTGTCACTTGGCAYCACTGAAAAGAGGCTGGCCTCATCCTTTGCACACGTTCAAGATATTTGTAGACATCAACAAAATCCCCTTCCAGGCCTGGCTTTTGTTATGCAAATTACACAATACTTGCACCTCATGAATCTATCAATTGGAATAGAGTATCTGAAAAAAAWYMAAAAAAAAAAGGATCTGCCTACCACTGTTTCTGGACTGTTTCAAGATATGTGCCATGTATGATTCGGTTCTTTAAGGCATCAATTTTAACTCYTTGAAAACTTAATTTTACATTAACTTCCTTAAAATACATCCACATATTCAGTAATGTTTAATTTTCATCTTATGTCAAGAGCCAAACYACTCCATAGTATTCAGTGCTCGCAGATTAGGTTAATCTAGAGCTTTCACTTGTTGCAAAATTCAAGGGTTTGCTCATTAAACAGTAGGTGTTAGGCTATGCTAGTTTTCAACCCTCCATTTCAACTGGTTAAACTGCCACCTTCTTCTCATCACTGCTACTGTAAGTACTTGTGCATTTTCATAGTCTTTCCAGACAGATAGCCAAGTCATCTACCAAGCTATCAGGAAGGTCAATTTTCCCAAGTAAGCTTTTTACCCCTTTTTGCTAGCTTAAGGCAGCTAAGTGCTGCAGCTAACAGCTTTAGTCTATTAATTCTCTATTCTATCGTATTACTGGACAAAAAGCCTGTTGTTACTGCCGTTTACATCTTTGCTCTTCATACAACATTTAGGAATAGGTGTAACCTATGCTGAGAGCTGGATTCCAAGGAACTGAGTTTATTAACTACATTCAATATGCAAGACAGTTACACTGCTGCCCTTGTGGAGTTTTGATAGTTTCCTCAGTGGAAGACAGAACCCTCTGTAAAGCTTGTAGCTGTTAAAAGGGAGCTAATTTCAAACCACTTTTATACTAAATCCACAACTGAAYTCTCCTCTAGGCACTGGGGGTGTTCTGTGCCTTTAACTCCAGTCAAACCATGGAGTTTGATCTGCCAGCCATGTTGCCTAGCTGTTTACACGCTAATGTCTGAGTAATGTATTCATCCACAGCATGTTTGGGTTGATTTATTTTCTTGGTCATTTTTACTATACAGCTGACATTTACAGTTCACACTACGTTTTTTGAATATAGCTTTTAAAGTAGACATGGTATGGATTTTAGGCTAGTGACACACTGAACTTCTACATATTTATGTGATAAATCTGAGGATTTAAACTGTAAATCCAACTTCACCCTTTATGTATAGCTTGGATTAGATTCTGGTATTTACAGCACTCTGAGAAAAATAATTCCATTGATTTGAATTGTTTGGTTTTATACTGAATTAGACAGGATGATAATCTAATCATAATCTAGTCCCTTCCCTGCTGGCAAAAATAAATAAATAAATAAAGCATAAACAGGGGTGACCATGGCCATCCAAGAGCTTTACATTCTTTTGTCTACATAGGAAGAGGGCTCAAATTTTATTAGTGAGCAGTAATGATACAACACTCAGTTTACAAGCAGTAGCACAGTGCTGTTAGGTAAGTATGCTTGAAGATCATTCCAGTCAGAGAGAGAAGCATTATAGCCATCTTACAAAGCTGATAAGCATTACGTGTAAGATGGATCACTGACAATCATAGGTAGTGCTAGGATTTCTGATTTTCCTGCTGTAATTCCTTGGACACAGATCTTTCTGATAACTGTAGTTCAGTAACTTTGAGCCATGATCATGGAAGAGACATAATTTAAAACAAGTCCATGAGCAATCTTCAAAGTACTTCAATCTTTGTGTTATTTACAATAAGTACTAAAAATCCTTTCCTGAAACTGTTTCAAATGTTTTCTAAATATAAGAGATGTCTTGCTTTTATGTCACATTTTCTGCACAGAACACAGAAATTGTATTCATAGCCTTTAAATACATGAACCTACAGTTTTATGAATATATATAGAAAGAGAATAGAAATGCTGTAGATTTTATATACTCTAAGATTCACCTGCATACTCTACTTACAAAGTAACATAAAACTTATTATTTCTATTCCACTAATTGAATATAATAAATAAAAAAGAATTTTATCTGTAACAGAAGGGTTTCATTGTTCCTAAAGAACTTATTTATGTTCTACAAGAAATAGAAGCTTTCAAAACGATCATTTCAATCTCTTCTCCCTGGAAGCCAGTTCTCTGTAGACAGTTTTATGTTAGCAGGAAAAAAGGTCATGGAAAACTTTACTTAAAAATCTCAATGGCCAGAAAGGACAGAAAAGCACACTGTCTTCTGGAATATGAGCTCATGTCCTTCTCAAGAGAGTTTAGATCCACATTAAATGAGGTCAGTCTGTAACTGAGTTATTTTAATTAGTTTATTGAGTTATCTTAATTATTCTGTATTCCGATTCACTCATTCTGGCAAGATTTGAATTACTTTCTTTGGACATCTATATTTTTCTGAGTAAATTGCCTTTGAAAAACACTCGGCACAGTTGTCTATGCACACATTCAGTTATAACCTCCAGTCCATCATATGAAACTTTATCATTTAAAATCTCAGCTTTAATCCTTATGATTCATCTGCTGTCAAGTTTGATTATTACTATCCCAAAACATAATTTTTAGCTTTGACAGATTAGTGACTAAAGGCTAAATTGTTATATTAGTGTTCAAAGACTATTCAAAAAAAATTCTCAAGCAATGATAAAGTTGTTGCTATTACACTATCCAAACTCTGCAGCCTGCTACCTAGCTTTATGAGTTAAGGTTCTTTCACATTCCCACTTTGTGCTGCTCAACCTTTCTCAAAACACCATATTTGAAAAGTCTATTTTCAAACATATGTTCCCAAACAGAGAGCTCCGCTCTATGTACATTGAGTTCCACTCCACAAAATGAAGCCACCTTGGCAAAAGGGAAGGGAGGTGGACCTAGGAAAAGCAGTAATTCAGAAAGGCTTCCAGAGACATTGCAACATATTACTATGCACCAAAACCACTGCCCCTCTACCTAAACTATCATAAGTGTTTCACAGCTTTTAGTAAAATCATAGAATCATAGAAAGGTAAGGTTGGAAGGGACTTCTGGAGATCATCTAGTCCAACCCGCAGCGTAGCCCACACGAGGATTGAACCCGCAGCCTTGGCATTAGCAGACCTAGTACCTTTCATTCTCCACTGCTACGGAAGATGGTTTCAACCCTACTTCTCTCCCAAAAGGAAACACCGCAGGTCCAAAAAATCAGAGTTTCCAAAGCTACCACCGAATGTAAAGAAAAGACATGATCTGAACATTTATTTTGTTAATATTTTCAAAAGTCTCCACACTTCCCTCTGAAGTAATTCAAATACTGAAGATAATGTCAAATACTGGAAAGTCTGCGTAGGCCTGGGAAGCAAAACATTTCTCATTTACATTAACTTTTGATTTGCAATGTTATTCTAAAATACTAAGAAAAGAGTAGAGCAATGGGAGCCAAGAAAGCAGAATCTTCTGACTGCAATTTATCTTACATGAACAATAATAAAGTTCCTTTTCTGTGTAGTATTTCTACCTGCAGCAGACATGTTATGCTGTTGTTGCTGCTTTAATTTAAAATTTACTGCACAATAAAAATCAAATAAAAAAACAACAAAAAAACAGATTGCATGAAAAGGTATAATGTAATTTGGCAAGAATTAAATATCTTTACTGCTTTATGTAATGTGTTTTGATTATGGAAATTCAGCCTAATACTCCAGCTTTTGGCTCTCTAAAGAAACCCTAAGAGTAGCAGCAGTTTGATTTTCCTTCTCACACAACTATTGCATCATCTTAACATTAACTTCTGCAGAGTTGCTCCTAGCTGCAAAGTATGAACATGCTGAGGTGCATTCTATTGGGAGAGTTTTGACCCACCTGCAAGGTTTCAGAAATATTTGTTATCTGTTTATTTATTCCACTATGCTGAGTACTTGTTTCTAGGGTTTCTAGGGTTTCTAGGAAAGGGGATTACTATAGTCCTCTATTACTGTTTATCGAATAGCAAAACCCAGGAAATTTTACACAGCAGTTACTGCAGTGGGTGAATTATCCTTCCCAGTAGCACAAGTGATTTTAAAATTTATATTCCATGGTAAAGATTGTAGTTTTAGTCTTTAGAACTATGAATATTAGATGTCAAGCTATGGAAAAGGAATTTATGTAATTAACAAAAATGCCCTCTTCTTACCCTCCATTACACTCATATGAAAAAATCTCTTCAATTCATCTGGAGGAAAAGTCCTGATAGATGAAAGAGAGCTTGCAGGATGAGTCAATTTTCAGTAAATTTGACTCTAAGTTAGAAAATCATTGGATTGGTTCTCAAAACAAGAATCAGGGATATAATTAGGGAACAGAATTAAGACATTACATGTAACGAAATATTTGGCACTATGTGTCTCTTACTAACTTATGGACCAATTTGAAACTGTTCCTAATATATGCTGATGTAAATTCTAAGAAGTATTTCTTTGGTAGTTTCAACTCATTTCAACTGATACCATTATTAGTTTATACAGTTACATATCTCTGATATAATCATTATCCTGTATGCCCATTATTAAGATTTATAAAATACCTTGACATAAGAGATAGCAAGTCCTTACAGAGGCAGTCTCTTTGTTACATCCTGGCCATCTCCAAATAAAATCAAGTCATTCCATCTGCTAAAGATGCTTTCAGTTCACCCTGACAATAAAAGTTTTAATTAATTATTCTCAGAACTACTTCGGCTGAGTGTCTGGCTGCAATATATCATCACTAATAAAAAAAAATAGTATTCTATGCTGACTCACTTTTTTTGTGAGAAAGTCACAAAAATTATCAGAGTATTAGGAATTGCCTAAATATTTGTATAGAAAGAACAGCAAATCAAATCCAAGTTTTCCAGTCATCAATTCACTAGTGTTTAGTGGGGGGGGGGGGTTGTTTTACCAATAAAATTTACTAGGATATTATTTCACTTAGGGGCTGAATCTCATGGACAATTGCATATGTGAATGTGTATTTGCTTCTCAGGGAGCCAGATTCTCTGGCAAAAGCTATTTTACTCGTGTTTTAGGCTTGAGGGATAGAAACTATTATTTGTAAAAATACAAGTTCTTTCATTTCCAGATTTATTTTACATTCTAAAAGCTAAAATAAGTTTCTGGATTCCTCAAACTAACATGAACTAGAACAGAGTTCTACTTACACAGCCAAAGTAGAAGAATCAGAGAGCATCTGTAATGTGTTTTATATCAACAGCTACTAGTACTAAGTTTGATTTGAAATTCTGATACACATTTTCTAATACAACTTGAAGAAATATGGGGAAGACTGGTTCTGACTCATGATCAGTCACTATTTACAGATACAAAGCCAATATGATAAAAGGTTGAAAATGAAAAAAGAACTCTCACTAACAATTTCTTAAGCAAAACCTCATTGCTGATTTTCATAGGAAGAGACTGTTTGGAAACTATGGCATTACCAGCACAAAGTAAAAAGGCTAAACCACGTTCTCTTGTATGCTGATGAAATATACTGAAAACAAAAGAAAGGTGAGGGGTTAAAGCCAGCACCAGATGTACGCTACTTAAAAAAACAGCAAGTACCTAGTAAAGGTCCTAAGGACCTACAACAGCCTATCAGGTGGCTTCCTAGCACCCATCCAAAATCCTATTGACAGCAGCCTGATCACAGTGACAGGCATTGTAGGGTCAAAGTGCTACTTTGTAGTGCTGCAGGGTTTTCTTCTAATGAAATGTAACCTAGTACATTTGTTAAATCTAGTTACACTCCAATTACCTTTGAGACAGCTAATGGGTATGATAATTTAAAATTAACTAAATCAGAAATCTTAGAACAGGTTATTTTTGAAGCTTTTCAGGTAAGTACATCATTTGTAGTTGCAAATATTGCAAAACTACCATGTGGACAAAAACATAAAAAGATTTCCCTCTGCAGTCACAATACAGGATTCACGTATAAGTGCTTCCATAGACACAAACTTCCACCAGTATTTTGCTCAAGTTCTTAAGTTTAGGTCCTTCTGCCTTGTACCAAGAAATCCAGTTCAGTCTTAATATCCAGACTATCAATGCTAATGTTGCCAAGTTGTTCTGATGCACTGTCACATTTTCTTCAGTACACAGAGATAAAGCAGAAAACAGAATAAAGACAAGACGCAGGAACCAATTATTGCACTTACTTTTATTTGCCTGGGGTTAAYGTTAGAAGCAGGCATATAACTACTTTCCTTGGTCACCAGGACTCTGGACAATTGTTTCATCATTGTACATCCCTTCCTCTCCTCCTCGCTTTCTTTCTTGAATTCACACCTGAAAAAGGGCATCTGTACTCTAAGAGCCTGTGGAGACACCAAGCAGCAGCATTCATCTTCTACCAACAGGATTCATTTTCTAATGGTAACAGTAATGATAAAAAGTAGAGAGAGCCTTTTGCCTGATAGGGAGTTGCTTTAAGTCTGAAAGGTCATATTTAGAAGGAACTGAGATGAGCCACTTTGGACTTTAATTCCTTACCTACTTCCCAGCCTTCCTTTTCTATGTTTCTCTTGGTGAAGAATCTATTCCTTCAGCCATAGCAATCTTCTTTGAAAAGATAATCTTTTAAATCTATGAACTGGAGACTCATATCTAGATTAACAACTGTCAGACTTGCTATTTATGAGCCATCAGGCTCCAAGTTTGAGCCTTTAGGCTTTGTGTTGTCGTTCAGCATATTGACTGAACTTTAATTTTGAGACAATTTTTATATTAAGATACTTTCGAATAATGAGCTACATTTGAGTTTACACTGAGTAAACCCAGTGACTTTAAAACATGAGTGTGCTCTATGGTAACTAAAAGGTGTGTAGACCACATGCCTTATGTTTGGATCTACATACTGGCATAAACTCCCTTTGTGACTAGCGGTTCAAGTTACTCTACTAACCTTTCCCTGTATTAATGGAGACAGGTGAATTATTTTCAGATATTAAACTTATTGTTTACTTGAAGCATTCCCGTCCATACTACCAAGAACACTTTGCTTGCTCATTTAGACAGCAAGAAAAAAAAAAGTCACAGAGCACAACCCCATTCATCATCATTAAGCTTTGCAGGTAAAGCTCATATGCAAGGTGAAAACTGGTGCTGTTCCTGACTTCAGCTAGGCCATTGTAGCTTCCATCAGCCCAAGATCTGCTCTAGTTCCACTAGATTAAAATGCTAGAACAAACAAGAGTGCACAGTCACCTGTTGGGGCAAAGGGAAGGAGGGAGGGGATTTGACATGATGAGATTTTATCAAATTTTTTTTAATCTATTGATATAAAATATACCAATACTGATAGAAATTTATTGATATGGATTTAAATCAATATCTATAAAATAGATCAGTATTTTATAGATATTGATTTATTATCTCTATATCTATTTTATCAAAATGTTCTCATACATATTTATCAATAAGTAGTCCTTACGACACTGTGCTTTGTTTTAAACAAGTGCTGAAATTTCTTTATTAATCAGGAGGAGTTTTTAGCTTCCGAGGATTGGAATAACTGGTCTGGAAACCATGGAACAATCATCATCTGGTGTTACAGTGACTGCTATTTGTAGACCTCAATAAACAAAAGGTCTATCACAATTATTTTTCTTCACAAGTATTTTGAACAACGGGTAATGCAGATAAAATGACTTCAGACCTCACCACTTGAGCTAACAAATTAAGAACTACTTACATTTGTGTATTTGTTATGAGCTCTCAAGAACAGAAGCCAAGAACAGTGGGGCATTCACAAGTCTCTCACAGTTAACACTTCAGCGCCAGCTCTTTTTTCATTACCAGGTGGAAATACAAAATGGTAGTCCTCACAACTTCATCTGGAGCGCTGCAAGAAAACATTCCTCAGGTATTTTGTAGATCCTCTGTAACATGATCAATCTGCTACTATCACATATGTTATGAGCAAATTAAACAGCCATACTGATACTAAAGTTGGACGTGTTGATTTATAGCCTTAATGATATCTGCTACCAAGAAACTATTGTTCATATTATCTACAGAGTGCAGGGAGAACACGTTACATCAATGACTCACATTCTGAAGATTTATTCATAGTCACAAGGATCATAGGCTTGTTTAAATAAAAACTCAAAATCATGAAACATAAGCTTCTGCATCATAAGATGCAATATTCATTTAGCATTTGTCATTTTGCCTTTTTTTCCCTCTCCCTAAAACAATTCATATTCAAGCACATACTGTTAGGTCTTGGGCTAAAGTAGACAGTTGTCCTTAACACACAGTGGAATCAGTTTATTAGATATATATGGCCAAGTTTTCATCCCTCCCTCAGCCCCACAAAAGAAAAGCACCTTGACAGTCATGTGCATTTTCTCCTAGGTACATAGACTATCAGTAATAAGAGAAAATGTTCAAAAATGTTCAAAAGAGGAACAAGAAAGGAAATAATTTATGCCCACAGTGTCAACAAACATGAGAAGGAAAGGAAATTGAACCTTTTGTGGGATAACTGGAACATTAAAAGGATTTCAGCATTCCGAAATAAAGTTCATGGCCTTTTAATTACCCCCTAAAAATAGCTGGGGAGGAGAACACCACATTTTCCCCGCTTTTATTTCAAAATAATTTGATGGTAATAATAAATGTGTACTTTTATATTTTAATGCTTGGAAAACACATAAACTAAATGGTGTTTCCCATGAATGCGGGAAGAGAAACAGATTCAAACACACACAAACAACAGACAGCAATACAGTTTGGCAGATAATGTATCTGCACCTGGTACCATGCTGGTGCATTTACTTATGTTTTTATTCTCCCCATTTTAAAGTTGACATTAATAATAGCTCAAGATTTGACCAAGGCTAAGCCTTTATACAGAAAGGGGGCAAAGCTGTTATTGTAAGATGTTCAGGCATAAGAAAACTCAGCATTTCTCATTTTAATTTTACTATTACTAATTTTAATTTAAGTTCTTCTAAAACACCCCTTTAAAAAATAGCAATAATATATGGCCTACCTCAAACTGCCAGTGTGACAACAGTAAGAAAGTGACTTATTACAGACCTGGTATTACAGTACCCTTTAAATTTCAGAATCAGACAAAAGAGCTTTATAAAAACAAAGTACTACTGAATGTTGTGTCATATCTAGGCCCCTTCTGTGAGAGTAGTTCAGATTTCCATGAGTTATCAACTCTGTTTTTCAACTAATCACCATCTCATTTCTATCCTTTAACCAATTCATGACTCTCTCTCATATTATTTCACATATGTGAAGAAAATGTTTATCATGGGATAATAAGCAAAATCATTTTAAAGCTATATCAAGCAAARCACAAAATTTTATACAGAGTGAACATAAACAGAAACTGGGCAAGAATAAAAGAACAGGAATCAAAGATATATGCATACATCAGAAAATCAGATTGCAGCTCCAATTCAAAATGATAAATCAGTATGTTACATCTGTGTCAGTATCAACTCTGGCTACCAAGTCTCAAAGTGCTCCAGTCTTCACTTGTGAAAACTGTTAATTTACCAATTTTGCATGTGATAGTGAAGCTTCCTGTATGTCCATAATTGCAAGAACCTCAGTTGCCTCATTACCCAACTGGACCTTCTGGATGGAGACACTTTTCAGTCTGCCCAGAGTTTTAATTACTGTGGTACCACTAATTGAATTACTGAATCCCCATACATTCCACAAAATCAAGTTCAATTCTCACCACTGTACTCTATTTAATCTTCACATATTTTTTTTCCTACCTGGAATATTGTTTCAGTGCTCCCTGTGTTGTTTTACTTTCCTCCCTCTTTCTTTCCAGCCATTTTCAGCACTAATATTACTGTTGCCATTTACAAATACTACAGAAACAAAATACATTCCTCACTAATCTCTCACTGTTGCTTATTTCCCAGTCCTAATTACCATTATCTGGAGCAGACAGCAGCCAGATCACTACGCCTTCCTGTGAAAGAGTTGTCCAGAAGTCTTATCACAATTGAATTTTGAACTGTATGCAGGTATAATCAGTTGAAGTGGTAATAAGCTAATCAAACACAAAAGCAGGTTGTTAGCAGAGGCTAAGGGAAAAAACAAACACATCTCAGTTGCCTCCACAAACCATGAAGCCAAGCATTATACAGCATCTGATTACCTTTTGACTTTCCCAGGCAGCTGGGAGCAGCTTCCTTCCTTTCCTACTTAACATCTAATTCCTATATTGAAGTTCCGATCTTTCTTTTTGAATGAGCATTGGCATTCCATAGATTACAGTAGTGGTTCAAGACTCACATTTACCTTTCAATCCAACATGAAATGAGTTAACTCAGTAACTGATAAAGTAAACAATCACCTGGAAAATACTTTTTCTTCAGACTTCAGGAAGYCTTGACTCAAACAAGTAGTTTCCATATTATCTCAGAATTGCTTTTCCATAGTCCCCCTGAAAGTAGAACCAAGGATACTAGTTTTACCAAGTCTACATTCATCATATGTTTCTCCAAGGACAGGAGAACACAAGGTGAATCCATCTGTACAGTACCTACCATCCCAAATGAATTAAAATTCTTCCCAGTGACACAAAAACAGAGAATAGCAGCAACATAGTTCTACATAACTTCTTCCTTGGGGTGTGGGGGGGGAGGAACTGGCCCTTAAGCACAAGTAATGTGCAGTTTAAGTCTTCAAAGGAAGGTCTGCAAGCTGCAGTGGAGTCCCATGTCAACTTTGTACTCCAAAGCAACGTTTGTACTGATTCTGTATGCGTAAGCTGTGTTCTATCTTTCCCACTAGATTCAAATGCAACARACAAAACGTTTTCTACTAAATAATACCCTCTCTACTAAATGAGTACTWAGGCCAAAGACACACAATGTCTTTTTCTAAAAAATTATATGAAAATACTCTAGATACTACTTTTTTTTGCCATTTTGTTAGAACATTACCTCTAGTAAGATATTTACTTGCACTCAATAAGCAGAAATATAATGTAGGCCAAGTTTCTAGAACATACCATTGACTGAATCATTACTTCAATCATCAGCTTAGTTCACAGGTCTCATAGCTTCTGGCTAAGACTTCCTCTTCACTACAGCTCCTTGTCCATAATTTAATTCAGYCAATATTTATTGCTGTACCTCCACAAGGGAAATTACTTTAATACAGTACAACAACAAAATTTGTTGCAAGTAACTTTATTAACATGGATTGGGACCGTAGTTAGTAAATTATCTTGGCAACCTCTCCCACAGGGAAAAAAAATCCAGTGAAGAGGAGGAATATTCTTTAGTTGTAGTTACTAATTCATGGGGGTTTAATTGGGGGGTGCAGAGAGGGGAAGGGCACAAACAATTTGGGAAGTCTCTAAGAAAAATGAGTATGTTGGCACTCCAGGAACTGATGGGTTTGACACATACAGGCTTTACACATTTTATCACTAAGTTTCCTGCAGAGCTCTGGTGATAACTTTCTGACACAGTGGTGGAGGAGCCAGTGAGGAGAGGTGTGCTGCTGGAGCTTGTACTAACCAACAAAGGACTAGTTGGAGATGTGAAGRTTGGGGGCAGTCTCAGCTGCAGAGATCACAAGATGGTGGAGTTCAGSAWCCTGCMAGGAAGAAGCCGGGCAGTAAGTAAGATCACAACTTCAGGGTAGTAAMCTCTGGCCTCTTTGGGGACCTACGTGGAGGAAYCCCATYGGTTAGTGCCCTAGAAGGAAGGAGAGGTCCAAGAGAACTGGTTAATATTCAAGCATCGCTTCCTCCAAGCTCAGGAGCGGTGCATCCCTAGGAGTAAGAAGTCAAGCAAAGGGGGCAGGAGACCTGCAGAGATGAGCAAGGAGCTCGTGGCAAGACTTGGAACAGAAGAAGGGAGTGCACAGAACGTGGAAAAGGAGACAGGCCACTTGGGAGGAATATAGGAACGTTGTCAGAGTATGCAGGGATGCGAYGAGGACGAGGCCACAGCCCATTTGGGATTAAAACTGGCAAGGGTTGTCAAGGACTACAAGAAGGGCTTCTTCAAATACATCAGTAGCAAGAGGAAGACTAGGGAGAACATGGGCCTGCTGCTGAACGGGGCAGGGGCCTGGTGACAAAGGATACAGAGAAGGCAGTTACTGAATGCCGCCTTTGCTTCAGTCTTCACTAAGGGCAGCTCTCAGGAATCCCACAGCCTGGAGACAAGAGAGAGAAGCTGGAGAAAGGAAGACCTTCCCTTGGTGGAGGAGGRCCAGGTTAGAGATCATTTAGGCAAACCTGACAGCCACACATCCATGGGCCCCGATGGGATGCACCCACGAATGCTGCGGGAGCTGGCGAATGTTATTGCTAGGCTGCTCTCCATGTTTGAAAGGTCATGGAGAACAGGAGAGGTGCCTGAGGACTGGAAGAAAGCCAGTGTCACTCCAGTCTTCAAAAAGGGCAAGGAGGAGGACCCAGGCAACTACAGACCAGTCAGCCTCATCTCCATCCCTGGAGAGGTGATAAAACTGCTCATCCTGGATGTCATCTCTAAGCGTGTGGAGGAAAAGAAGGTGATCAGGAGTGGTCAGCATGGAATCACCAAGGAGAAAATCTGCTTAACCAATCTGATAGCCTCCTATGATGGGATGACTGGCTGGGTAGATGAGGGGAGAGCAGTGGATGTTGTCCACCTTTACAATGTCTTTACACTAAAAYATGGTATCTTTTTTTCAAGAGCTTGTTACAGAAGGGGGAGCCAAGTTCAGTGTCCATATTTGCCTAAAGGCTCTCCAAACCCACAACTCTCAGCTTCCCAACACATGCTCTTTTCTGCTTTCACTGAAGAATCATCTGAATTATAACATAAGAATATTTTCCTTAAGATTTCTCCTYAATATATCCAGAATACTGTCAAAAGATAGAACTGTGGTATCACAAAAACACTGCATTTTTTATTTCTTTGTGAGTATAATTTAAAACAAACATAATGAGTATTTAAAAATTTAATTTGAGCCATATTATAATTTCCCAGTACAAGAATCATTTAACTTCAGGATAAGATTCATTAAACTAAGTGAAGATAGAGAACCAAAATGTGAAGCATCATTAGAGTTAATTGCTTGTATACAGTGTATGTATCATATAAACTTTTTTTTCCTCAGCTAATGAAAACCATCATACCTACAGATGATTTTCCAGCATCTCAATCTGTGACAYTGTAATTACAGAATCTATTGATTACCTGAATTCTTACAGGTAATTTGAATTTGCTGAAAGCTATTTGACAGTTGTTTTATTACAATGCCCAAGTCAATGTACCAGAGCAGGTTAACTATCATATTTGTGGGTTCAGAATGCTGGGGACAGGACAAGACCAGGGCAGGGGGATCATTTTTATTTTTTTTACCTTCCTCCTCCCACCGATCATCACTTGTTCAGCTCTGCCATACGAACAGCAAATTTAACGAGCTCAGATCATTCCTCAAGGGACTATGCAAGCCCACATAATCTTTCTTCTTACCTATATTTAGCACAATTCAAAGAAAAAAAAGAACAACTTTGAGCCAACCTCTCTGTTCCCTCAGTACAGACCGCAAGCTTCTATTCCCAGTCACAGCAAGATGAGTTTTACCATTGACACCAGCGGAACCAGGATTTAATGCCCAGTTTCCTAGGTTTTAGCAAAGGCCACTTTGATCTAAATAAAGGATGAACGTTTCAGAATTACTTGGCTGACTTACTGAATTCATTCAGCAGTTCTACTCTTTTCATGGTTTTACCTTATCTCAACTCACTAGTTTTCTCATGGTATGTTCTACCATAAGGAAGATAAGTTTGCTTTAGGGTATCAATGTGAAAAATCTGCCTCACAAATTGACTTTTCAGCCTCTACAAGATTTGTTTCCTCACATCATCTCTCCTAGCCTCAGCTATTGTGCAGAATTTGGGTTCTTATGCTGAAAGACTATAACAAATTTGTGCAAAAGAAGGGTTAAAAAAAAATCAGATTCTAACTCAAAACCCAAACCAAATGTAAATGTTACAGGAGAGACATTATCTAACCAAAGAACAGCTGTGTGACAAAGAAAGAGAGACTAAGATAGAATCAAATTTTCATTTCATAATGGTACAAATATTGGCTGTTTTTCTAAAGTAAAAATCCCAAATGACCATCCACATCTCAGATTTTTATAAAAAGAAAGTATTCCCCCCCCCGCAAATACTCTTCCAAAAAGGATAGTGCTCATCTCTTGTTTAATGCTGAATGGTTTCTTCTACATACTTGGAAAGGACTCAGTATTTGTACAGATAAACCCTCAGATCATTAATATTGCATTAAGAGATTAYGTGCAGCGGGATTTACAGCCGCTCATTTTTTTTCCTATCTCTCCAGTATTACTGAGTTGAAGCATGCAGGAGGAAACCTCAATTTCCATCTCTACTGAGGAGAGTGATCAAATTCAGCAGATTCCAAGAGGAGGAAATTCAGTGTGATGAACATAGCAAGACTTGACTGCTAGGTTGATGACAAAGGATTAGTACCAGAAGCAGAGCCAGGCCATGAAAAGAAAATATTGTCATCTATAAAGAAATCTTAAAGAAAAAGAGGAAGAAAATGGAAATTTAAACTCCTTTTCTAAAGAGCAAAACCAAGACACTCAGCACAGAACATTATTGCATTAAACAAAATTATATATTTCAAAACCAAACAGCTTTCTTATAGTACGATTTTAGATTCATTAAAATAAGCCATAATTTTGAGAGGTCAAAACATGATTTGGAATTTGGATTTTATAGGTAGCATGCATCTTCTGCTACAGGACTGAAATGAAATCCTAAATTTAATTCTCTCTGACATTTGGAGCTGAGTCACATTTTGCAGTATTTGCTTATCTCTAATAATAAAACAGTAACTGGCAACACTGTTGGGAAGAACTATCAGCCCATTCTTTTAGTCAAGTGGGGTTACCATTCCTATAAACTGAAACTTTCCTACAAACTGAAACAGTTTTCTCTGTACAAGAATATCAATAAAGATTTCAAAATTAATGGCTGCAYGTAAATGACGTAAAATCTACTTTTATGGTAGACTGAACACTATCTGTAGTTACATGCAAGTCCAATTCTTTTTTTCAGTAATGTAATTAGGTTTAACTGACAGTACTGYCTTTTCAGGACTGGGAAAGAAACATGTTAATTCAACTCAATCACATTCCAAATTTTTCTGCTTATTTGTCATTCAGAAAGCACATGGTGTCATCTGAAAGCCAATGGTGTCATGCCTTTTCTCAGAATGAGAAAATGATCCAGGACTGATAGAGACAGAAAATACACAAAAAAGGGATTTTTTAAAAAAAAACTCTTCCCCTCCCCCCCCCCAAAAAAAGGAACTAACTCAGAAAGGGTGGAAAAAGACAAGGATTTTTATTTTATAAGAGATGAAACATGTCCTCTAAAAGTGAGGCTTGCTAACTGRAGTAAACCTAGGGAATAGAGCAGAAATACCAAAATCACCATTTAAAAAAAAAAAAGTAGAATAAGTGTTTCCATTTTGGAGTAAAGATTAAAAATAAAAGTGAATTATCTAAGTTGAATTACTAACACCACCTATGTCAGACCCAAGCGTGTCAATACAAAAAATCCGTTTATGATATAAATTGCACAAGATCATTTATTTAAAGTCATCTCAGTTTGATAAATTACCACCCACAGTAGGTGCACAGCTTAACATCTAAAGAACAATTTCAAATACACAATTAACTTGCCATTAGCCCTGAGCACCTGGAAATCCTGGAGCTGATAAACAGAAGCTTTGGCTTTAGTAAGGCCTGATGGATAAAACTTGATGCTCCCAAGCACGCTCTCCACATTAGCTCTTTTCAGAAGCTTTGAATAGTGAAGGCTACTACATAAACATCACTGACACCSCACATGCCTTGAAAATTTAACTGGTGAGAATCTGCCCATTTCACATGTCAGATGGCTTATATCAAGTTTAGATTTGTTTTGCATACAGATTATGGCCAAAATAATAATGATGACCAACCATTTACATGCTACTCTAAGAGCCACAGTGATRCATACCTTGCAGCAGAAAACCATTTCTCACCTGATACCACAGAAACTGGCAAACTGCAGGCAACAGCTGTTTTTTTTTTTGTTTGCCCCCCCCCCACCCCCACAGGCAGAATACACTGCCAGGGGAAATCAATGCAGTTTTTGCCCGATATTTACACAAGGTTTTCTACAGAAATCACTGTCAACAGTAGTTTTTCCTGGTAAAATCTAGTTTTCTGGTTTTCCTAGTTTCCTATTGCTTAGCCCACCAGCCTGAAAGAGTACCTATGAATCATGGAACATATTTTTATTTAACCATATTCACATGAGTAAAAAAAAGAAAATTAGGAGGGTCTAACTGGATTAGAGACCAGTCTAGTTGCCCCTTCCAGATGTTCAGTGCTAACACTGGCATAGGAATACAAAAATCTGAGTCTTCTGAGCACTGTGGATTTTTTTATTTAATTAATATCACCCAGATATTATGTTTATATAATCTGCATATACTTTTATCACCTTAAATAGCATTGCTGCATCTGTGTTGCAATATATCCAAGCCATTTGCATTAGTATACCTGTGCATGTAGTTTAATTGCTTAACCCATTGAGGGAAAGAATCTTCATTAACAGTTATTAAGACATCTGGAGGCAGAATGCAGAAGCCTCACAACAGGTGGGAAGTTGACTCTGTTTCTAATACCATTGTACATTTCCTTTTGCTTATGACTGGCTGTTTAGTGATGGTTATTCAGGTAAACCAGTGTTTTACAGAACTCCCTCAATAGGATTTACTATTTTACCATTGTAAATTTAATCAATAAAATGTTTCATTCCATCAAAACCAGTAGCCAAAGTAATTTTGAAAAATTATGAAGAGTAGGGATATTCCTGGAAGCTGAGATAGTCGATGAAGTTTGAGGGTTAAACAATCTACAGACTCCATATTTACTTTGTGAGTTTAAAAGGTAAAATAAGTCTTTTAAAGCTGGAGAGCAAAGACTTGACTTTTTCACTTAAAAAAAAAAAAAAAAAACAGAACTGGAGATTTGGTTGAGACACTGCTTGAGGTATTTCTATTATATCCTCAGCAGAAAGACTAAAAATACATAATATGAAAACCAAAAGTCAAATCCTTCGCTTGGCAAAGTCCAGCATAAGTTCTATGCTCTTCTTTTAACCATGCAAGTCACACTCTTTCCTCCTCGCTTGAGCCCATGCTAGAAGTGTGATCACTGGAGCCAGTGCAACAGTATTCAATGCCATACTAACTTATGTAATCTTTGATCAGCTCAGTGTGAGTTACCACGCTTAAAAAACAAACAAAAAAACCCATCCACACTTAGAATTCTAACTTCAGAAGTTCAGTACATCAAAGATTGRTAAGCCATCTAGTCTTCATGTAAGGCTACAGCAGCTCAACASCTCAATTTGAAGATAATTGAAACATGTTGACTATCTAACCTACAAGTTCCTTGTTACTTTCATGATAGCATTCCACTCCCAAGATTAAAGTCAGTTCATCTGAAATACTCAGACAACTGACAAAAAAAATGTTTCAAATRTAAAATCCCTTTTTAAAAAGTTTATCAAAATATTTATGCTCTTTCTAGGCCACAATAAAACCATTTCTATAAAAATTACAAAAGTATGATCCAAGAAGCCTCCACACACTGACACAGATACCAGTCGTAAGAGCAGCTATTGCAAGTAAGAAACTTGCCCTCTAAGCCACAGGCTAGTGATCCCATTTGCTTGCAAACTAGCATCCAAATATAAAACCAATATACCTGTAATTGCAAGCTGCAATCACCTAATGACAGAGGGGAAATAGCTCCTTGATTTTGCACAGAGCTATCTGAAAAATACTGCATGTTCTCATAGCTTCCCATAAAGCTACAGGGATCTTAACTGCTCACTACATGAAGTTCTTAAGTATATCTTTGCAGAAATATTGCTACCTTATCCCACAGTTCAGCCTGCTGGGGGAAAAAAAAAAAGTGAATTCTTCAATGACAAGCATGTTTCCTCCCACTCCCAGTGATCTTTCTCACCTGTCTCTTATCAAGTGCCATATAGATTACATGCCATACACGTGTAAGTGACAAGTTATGTGCTTAACTGGTGAGAGAATTTTACCTACTTTTTCCAGGAGGTTGATTGAACAATTGTCTGCTGATGCAGCTTTCACAGTATCAACATTTATGACATATCCAATCAGCTCCTACTGGTGTAAATTACTTATAAGTGGATAAAGTACACAGCTTACATTAGTTTTAAGTTTGTTTTCAAATTAAATTTGTTCATTCATCCATAATAGAATCACTGCACTTTTTTTAAATGTAGGACTATTAATAACCTTCTAGAGAACCTCACCATTTTTAGGAGATTCAAATCTTCCATCTAAATAACATGAGGCAAAAAAGCAACCTTTAATTTTATGCATAGTTTTAATAAAAACTATATGTTCCATAACAAGCCAAAATTTCTYGTACTATCCTCCACTGTATTTAGTGTTGACTACATTAAGGGAAAACTGCATACTTCAGACAGGCAAATCAGAAGTGTTTCAATTTTGTGGGTCGCATGACTTAAGTATTTGCTAAATTTTTATTCTATACGCCAATGGARTTAGCAGAAAAACCTTTCACAGAAGTATTTAGAAAGTCTTCCTTATATATGAGAATGAAAAAGCTCCATCAGGAGAATATTTGATAAATAGAAACTAATGAGCTAGTATACAACATCATCACAAGCCTCAGATCTAAAATAATAATGCTCCATTAAGATGTGTGCTTTGAGATCTTTCCCAGGAAACTGGTGAATCACATACAGCACATTCCCTCATCACCAACTATATTCAGAATTTTAAGAACAGAACTGTTAATGTGCAAATGGCATGAAGTCTCCTGCTGTTAATTCAGACTGATTATTTGTTAAACATAATTAAACAAAGCAGGAGGGAGGTTAACTGATGTTTATAGTAGGATATATAAAATAATGAAAARTCAGCAGTTACAGTGTTTAAAGAAAAGCTGAGTTATTGTTTGAACAGCAAAGATCATGCATTTCAGCTGAAAAGCATGAAATATAAGAACATTAGTAKCTCCCTTTTATTTTTCATGTTGTATATTACTTATTTCAGTGCTTGAATAATATAGATACACAGTTTTACTACAACAGATAAATTATGTTTCCCCATCAAGCAAAGATTGTTTTTGAACATTCCTCTTCACTGCTTGTTTACAGAAACAAAAACATTACTAGAAGAAATTCAAACTCCTCAAAGTGTATTGCACCTTGAGAAATAGTTTCTACAAGTTGTCTCCTATGTATGTTGTCCTTCCTCTAAAGGCAAAGGTAAGACAGTAATTTCTCTATAATTAAAAGATAATAAAAAATGGCAAGCTATCAGAACAATTGTTCTGTTAAAACTGGAAAAGTGTGTTAAAAAAAAATCTCAGACTTAGTTTTATTTCTCAAATCAGGCCAAAACTAAATTGTGACCTTAGTTCACCAGTTGCAAGTTTGGGGTCACATTCAGGAAAAAGAGGTAAAGAAAGGTTGGTAAGCAAATGAAGTTACAAGATATGTTTAAAGGAAGTGACCAGAGTATCAGCTGCACATACAACACATGCCTGCCCGTACAGGCATCCTACACTTCTCCAAATCTTAAAAACAGGTAAAGTTTAGGAAAGAAATACAATTTCTTAGGAAAGAAATTTAGAACCTATACTCAGAAACAATTCAAACTTCTGTATCTCTTGGGTACTTAAAAGCTCTACTATAGACATTTTTTGACTCCTAACGTATTTGGTTTTTGTTTCATAATACAGATTGAAGCCCTGTAAATATTTTAAGATTAAGAGATTGAGAACTCATCAAGACTTACTTATAAATACTTTTGCTTCATTTTTGTTGTACTTTAGTATTAAGCAAGTGAGGAGAGGCAGGTAAAACCTCACTGTTTAAAACTGGACCTGAATAAATATTTTACAATAATCCAGCAGGTTCATTGTTACTTTTAGTTATTCAAATTAATTCTGAAAACAAACTTACTGACTAAATAGCAAAATTAAAGGCTGACTAAGAATACATGGCAAGGAGTTTTAAATTCATTACTCTACAGAAGTCAATACAAGGTTGATATATCACCTCAAGCTTAATCTCTGGATTATGGGTTTGCAGAAGTTTTGAGAGAAATTTATTGTAAGGGCTGAAGCTCAGGAAATGTCACTTGTTTAGTAGATACAGCATTCACAGAGTGATACAAACCAAGCATTATTACAATCCCCATGGAAAAAAAGAACATTAACAAAATGTATCTTAAGGCTCACGGAAGCAAATCCAAAGTCAAATGATGCATTATTAAAACTGTTAGTTAGCCTGGAATCCCACAGCCATTATATTCTTTTGAATATCAATAACATTAACTAAACCTACTCACTGAAGTTTTTGTTGCTTGTTTCAAAGCAGCAACTAAACCAATACCTCACAGCATCACTGAGCAGTATTTAATAAATCTCTAGCTAAATTACTGAAGAATCTCTAAATACTGATTACAAATGAACTGTCAAGAAGAGTCCTTGCTCAATGCATGAGCTGTCATGTCTTTTTAATTTAATTCCCACACATTTTATTGTTTCTACATATTCTAACTCTACACATCAAAAACTATTCTCAGTCTCACTCTAGGCAGCTGAATGTAGTATTATATAGCCCCTAGCTTGTAGATACTTAAGARCACCTTTTAAATACACATTAAGCTTCTTAATATTGGTCAATATATGACAAAATACTGTGTCTAAGAATATAAACAAACAATAACAACAGCTAAAGAAAAAAGTTTTCAGGAACATAGCAAAAAAAAAAAGAGGAACAAATTCAAAGGTAGGTGAGTAAAAAATTGTTTGCAATGGTTATATAAATATTTTGCAAGAAAACAGAAACTTTAACAGAATCTAGTCAACTGCTTGAATTCATGGTATATTTTCCATGGAAAACTCATTTATATGTAAAATAGAATGGAAATCGTTGTACCAGAAATCTAGTAATAACAGCAAACATGTAACATAACACTGGGAAACAAATCTCAATCACTTCTTAGGTACTCCTGATTTCTTCACMTAAACGTAGTCTTTTGATTGCTGATATAATTTTTGCCTTTTGTTATATTTGTCATACATAGAAAAAAAAGGGATAGGAAAACTAAAGTGAAAATAGAAACATTATCCACAGAAATAAAATAAAAAAGAAGGAAAAAATTTGCAAGTAAACATGTTTGTTACTAGAATAAGGTTATTTACAGGAATTTTTACATCTTTGGAAAAAGAAAAAGGGACAACGAAGTTATCTGCAACAACACAAACTGAATCTAGGTGTCCAATTTACAATGAAAGGGTCTTCGCACCCTCAGAAATCATTTCCAGAGAAAATTATTGATATAAAGATATTTCAGGAATTTTCTAATGATAAAATTAGATTTGTCTTCACTGGAAATCATCAGAAAGTGAACTGCTCAGATTTGTTTCCTCATTAGGCTTTGAGTGATATTTCAAATAGAATAAAATTGCATTACAAATTAAGTAGATACAAAATAAACATACTTTTTCCATTTTAACATACTGTTACCAAGCAAGTCAATTATTACATATCACAGTCAAAACAGCATAACATATGACACCTTCCTTGGACATTGCTGAAAAATATGGCATGAGAAGTCTCATTTTTGAAAAAAAATGGTATCAAAAAATGTTGTGCTAACACTGGGTTTATCCAAAGCTTTCCAAGTCAGCACAGCTCATTTTTTTGGACAGGACCACAATATAAACATGAAGTTTTAATAGAAACCTCTAATTTTTAACCTGACACTGCAAGCTTCTCCTGTAAAGAATTTAGGTATGAGCTTGATCACAGCTATGAGTAAGCCTAGAGAATGTAATGAAACCTCTTTTGTTTATCCCTAATATCTCAAACCTCCTAGTCATTTCCTGAGACTCAGTAAACATTTAAAAGGCATAAAACCCCAAAAACGTGTTTGCCAGAAAACTGCATTTTCTCTTTAACAGCTCTTTGCTGGTATTCAAAGGCAAGAAATGATGTACCATCATCAATGAAAATTCTAGAAATGACAGAAAGTCCTAATCAGTGTCCTCTGCCATTTTTACTCAGTCACAGTGATCAAAACAGGGCAATACCATTACCTTCAATAATAGAAGCCAAAGACATTATATTCTAGGATCTGAAAAATTATCAACTTCAGCATCCTGTATTTTTCATAACTCTTCACCATACCATTGTATAGCATAGCCTGAACTATGCAGGCTAAGCTTAGCATTAAGGTTAAGTGAAATAAAATTTGTATCCCCTTGAAGATGTGCTGGCCTACAGTAGCACTGCTGCCACAGCACAGCTGTCATTAAGCACATCCATCCTGAACATCTTCCTACAATTCACGGTGCGTTTCTGAACTCTGAGGATACAAAATACAGAATTCACAATTCTGGATGCARACTGATGCTCAACCTTAAACACAGCAAACCTCTGCTATAAGTCAGTACTAAAACTACTTTGTCATCTGATTCATGTGGAAAAATGCTGATTAAGTGACAAAGGACCTAATCTTACTTTCACYGAAGTCAGTACAAAACTCCCACCAACTTTTGTAAGAGCAAAAGCTAGCATTAGATCTCAAAGGATGATTATTATTCCCTTCAAAGCACCAGATTCACTTCCTATCAGCCCCCYGCAGAAAGATGACAGTCTCTCAGCTTCTCAATAATATTGCCTTATAGAAACACATCTCTGACTGCCAGCACCAATCTAACTTCCTAYGGCCACCTGAGGAATATTGTTTTACTTCAGCATTCAAGTTATAGTTGTATAACCTGAAGAAGAAAAAAAAAGTATCTGTACAGAATCTGTATGGAAGGAACACAGGAAACATCAACAGTAATGACTTGATGATAYCCTTACAATTACATTTGACTTAAAAAAAAAAAATCTATGCTGTATTTTACGGAGACTTTGTATGAGGACTTTCTTCTCTTTGCACAATATACATATAAGATTCACAGAAAGATATTTGCTTATAAACATATGCAAACATTTATCAGATATTTAACAAGAAATTGCTATTAAAAATGACAGAAGAATTTGGACCAGAAGGAAAATCATACTATTAAAATCATACTAAAATATTTTGATTCTCTCCAGGTTATGCAGAGAGTAAAAGATAAAACAGTTGTGTAATTAAAACCACCTGTTGTATATTTAGTWAAGCACAAAATTTGCATGCAGTTTTTTGGACGTATATGAGAAAAATGTTACTGGCTTCTGAACAGAGAAAAGAGGTGAAAAAAGTTAYGTATTTAGTAGCCTTTTCAAGAGAATTAACAAAAATAGCAAGAAAGAACCTGCACTTTTAAGTATCTCTTTCTTGACCATTGTATGCAGCCTGAAACCTATGCCACACCAAATCCAACTGGAATCCAGTAACTAGGCCTTCCTCTTGCGTCGCTTGACACACAGCAAACCTGGCAGTTGCTTGCATGAACAAGCTGGTCCCTAGAGTACAGGCTGGGTTTCAGTTCAACTTATTTTGCCCTCCACACATGAAGTAATCTTCATGTAGCTGGCTGGGTTTCAGTTCAACTTATTTTGCCCTCCACACATGAAGTAATCTTCATGTAGCTTCACTATAGGGCTTGCTGGCGCTACCTTTCAGTCTCGTGCTTAGTGTATTCTTCTAGCACAACACACACAGGACCTGAATCCAAGCTGTCTCATTCAAACACTGTTCACATGGAACTTGAGAGAGCAGAGAAGGTTCAGATTGCTACAGTCATTCCCTTGCCAGTGGAAGTATGTTCAAAATGCAGAAGTGAAACCATATAAAAACGTAAGATTTCCAGCTCTAAATGTGACATTTTATACTATCTCCAGATCTATAACTGGAAATCAGCAACAGCAAAGAATTCAGTAAGAACACATAACACTGGGAAAAATTGGTCTGAATGCATAGCACAGATCATTGCTACCTGATCACAGCAGAGACAATGCATTCATGTATCTCTTTGGAAACAGAAAACATTGCAAAATACTTTTGCTGCTGTTCAGCTAATTAACATGTGCTACTGACAAACACTGTTCATCAGAGCAAGACAATGAAGTAATACTGCAAATATCCATTTTCTACTTTTGGGGATCAACAAGATAATCACATCTTGCTCAAGCTCTATATGCACTGTATGTTCTGTATGTTCTCAGCACCCTGAGCCAGAGCACATGTGAAATGTGCTCTAAGTAACCTATATAATTGCAAAAGCAGTARGGAATATTATGGCAAAAGTGTAGCTGCCCCTAGTTTTCTCTCTCTCTCTGCCGAACAAGATTGAAAAGATAAAGCAATTGTCCTTTCTTGAGCAGTTGCTTCACAGAACATGTATAAAGATGATTTAATTTCATACAATTTTCATAGAAGTGAATTACTGAATAGCAAATCAAGTTTTTCTCCAACTATAAAAATGGATAACAAAAAATTGAAATAATTTGCAAGTAATTTGCAAGTATTGTACCGCCCTCTGCAGTTGCTGTGCGAGTTCTGCAAATATATGATCCACAAAATAATGAACTTGCACACATTCACTGCATAGATCAATAAATCARTAACAGAACTCTGCAAGCTGAAACGCAGTTAAACAAAGTAACTCTGAAAACAGTGTTTAAGAAAACATTGAAATGCTCCAAGAAAGACTTTGCACTCATCCCAGAATTAACATTTTAATGGTATTATGCTACTCGTTGAAATAATGGAAACATGACACACTAATTCTTCATATAAATGCCCTGTCTATTAAAGGATGTGGAAACRCTATCTTTTGTTATTAAGAACAGGTCAGTTTCCTCAACAGTACTTYGGCTCTTTACTCTTGAGAACTTGACTCTGAAAACTTGAAACATTTTGCACTGCCTAATCTGAGAATTGTTCCTGGTTACCACTAATAACAAAAAAATCTACATTCATTAAAAGTTACATTAACTTATCCATCAAAAGCAGAGTATATTTTTAAAGCCCTGTTATTTTCACTACTTTATTACTTTGACTTGTAACAGTAAAAACAGCATTTTAATGAGATGTGTACAGCACCAATCTCTTCGCATCAATATCCCTAAGACAGTACTATCTTCTACTGCCAGACTGTGAGAGAACACTTARTTATCCACTCAGCTCTACACATGGGGCAAAACATGGCTCCTTAAAAGACCTTTTATTTTACCTCACCTGCTCTATTTTYGTTTGTTCCAAAACTTCCTTGTTAAAAATTATGCATGTTCTTAACTAGCATACTAAAAGTTTTTCACTGAATTAATTATGAGTATTAACGAGACTATTTATGTAAGTAGATTTTATGCACATGATAAAGGCTCTGGCTTTTAACAGAACTGCCACAAAATTAAGAGTCCTCTCTGTTTTAATGCTCTGCATATTATTGAATGAYAGTAACAATAACACAGAAGACTAATTATCAAAAACTACCATTTAACATACAGTACATGCCTCATATACTAGGTCACACCCCATTCAGTAAATCACTTAAGCACAAGATTAGATCTATTGAATTAATTGGGAATTGGCACTTTTAAAAACTTTGCTGAAAACAAAATGGAGTCATAATAAAAGTCTAATTGACACCTGCTGAATTAAAGTTGATTACATTAAGACCAGTCTTTACACTAAGCACTTCTTTAATTCACTTACACAGGTTCAAGCAGTCATGTTTGCAAGTATCTTTCCAAATTATCAAATTATAGTAGCAGGAGAGGAGAACARCATCATTAATAAAGTGATACATTACTAAAATATTCTGTGTGCCACTTACTTAAATATGTTCAAAGAATTATTTACTCAGTTTCTTTTTAAATGGGATTTCTAGTTTATTTTGTAAATAGTTTTCCTGTTCGTTATTATCTGAATATCTGTTTGAGCACATAGCACTGATATTTGATGGGGCTACAAAAGCGTACATTGCYAAGTCACCATATTTTGGGGTGGGGAGGAGGAGGGAAATCTTGAGTAACTAGATTAGTAGAACTCAGGAGATTCTTCCACTGTATTGCGATGTGTCCTTTGCATGTCAGTGTTTGACTCCTGCAAAAAGAAACTACTCACATTAATGCCAGCTGTCTCCTTAACACCAATAGCTTCAAATGAACAAGCCTTTTTCTAACATCTTTACTCTGAAGTAATTTATAGCTGCTTTTTTTTTCCTGGATCTGTGAATAAAGTTTTTTAAAATCATCATCAGATCAAGGATACTTTTCTCCTCCTAAAAGAAAAAACTTTGCACCTAGTAGCACCAGCATGATAAATCCCTGCTAAAAGGCAAAACATTAAAACTGTATTTTCTACTGTATTCAATTAAAGTAGCAAATGAAAATGAATGTCTCACTCTTCTTATTAAAATAAAATTAAGCTATTCACAATTTATTCCTCCGCTCTCAGCAGAGATTTGGAAGATTTCTGTATCACACCATTCAAGACACTTAATAGCAATACACTTTGTAATTTGTAGGTCTGTACGAAGGGAAGGAAGCAGGGCTTAAAAAAATCACTAGAAAAACAAACAAACAAAAGTAACTGTTTGAGCAGCTGGTTTGGGTTTCCCCTTCTTGCAAACACACCAAGCCTTTTAGGCCACGAGATGCCAGACGAACAGGAGCGTCCTTCAGAGGGAAGGTCTTGGGGCACCCCCCGGGAGCTGCCATGCCGCAGGCTCAGCGGTCAGGGAAGCTCACAGCTACAGCAACACCCTCAAATTGCGTAGTCCACCCAGCAAACTGCTCTTTCTCAGCGTGTTGTAAGAGAGAGCCCGGAGTGCCACTACCTGCGCTCTGCCTAACGCCGGGCGGCGACTGGGCGCCCTGGCAGTGCTGCAACGGCGCCCTCCAACGGCTCCCTCGGCCAGCATCACCCTCTCGCGCGGGGCACCCCCAACGGTTTCAACGGTCACCCCCAGCCACGCGGGGCGCCTCC